>NC_077222.1:106833620-107206101 GCF_024763615.1 Phlebotomus papatasi | reverse complement strand
CACGTGGCATTGCATTATATGATTTGCAATGCAAGGGACAATTGCCAGGGGTTTTGCATCATAAACAATCATAAATTTTGATGGAAAATCATGTCCATTTCTGACCAAATTTTCTCTGTGGACATCCCAGCGAGTGGTGGCGAGAGGGAGAGGGATAATAGTTAATTTGGCAGCTTCATTAAATATTAATTGACCTCAGGAGGAGGTTGGAACCTTTTATTGTGCCTCTCACAAGAAAAGGTCACAAAAGGAGCCGCATTTTTTTCCAGAGAGACATACTTACATGAGAAGACAAAAATAGAGAGTGAGGAACGATTGAAGGGGAGAAAAAAAAGATGGAAATTCACTTCTTGTGGCTGCTGGAGATTGATCTTTTTCTATTAATAATGTTTTCTTCTTAATTTAAATTTGATGATTTTTTGTCCCGGACAAATCAATCAAGGTAAAAGCCATTTGTCATTTTCTCTTGTGCGTTGTGTATTGCGTTGACTTGATTTCAAAACATGTTTCCTCTTCTATTCAAATCACAGCATGGCAGCGATCGGCAAAATATTAAATTTTTCCCTCTTCTTCTCTTGCACATGGGAAGATGCTAGGTACATCTCAGGTTCAGATAGATCTGGCAATTGCCGCCATGAGAATGAATTGGGAAAGATAGTGATAAGGTTGTTTGGTCTCATGAGAACTTTGATTCTTTCATTCTTAATTGAGCTTTTGGACTATTTTGATGGAAAAGGTTGACAGGCCATGATTTGGCCCTACTCCACTTTCCGGCCAGGTGGATTAAGTCAATAAATTTACAGAAATGATGAATTCTTTAATTGCAAGATTATTAGAAATTAGTTCAGCATCTCGTATCAGTGGAATTTTTAACTTGAAATCAATTTCAATTTACTAGTTCATTATTATCAAGCTTATTTCTAGGTAGTTTTCAGTTTAAAAGTCTTCTAAAATAGATTAAAAAATCGTGAAAGGGACGAAATTTTACGGAGTATAATACCTAGATTAATTTCTAAAAACACAGAAGAGTTTGCTTTGCCTTTAGCGGAATCGTGGAAGTAGCTATGACATTTTTAAGACATCGGGACTTCCGGATTTAGGCTTTTCGGGATTCTGCTTTTAATATTTCGCTTTTGGAATTTCGACCCTTTTTGGGATTTTGGCTTTCAGGATTTTGGCTTTTCGGGATTTTGGCTTCCAGATTTGGCTTGAGAATTTTTGCCCTTTTGGGATTTTCGGCTTTTCTAGATTTTACCATTTCCGTATTTTGGATTTTCGAGACTTTGGATTTTCGGGATTTTGGCTTTGCGGGATTCTGGATTTTGAGATTTGGCTTTCGGAATTTCGACCCTTATCGGATTTTGGCTTCCAAATTTGGCTTGAGAATTTTGGCCCTTTTGGGATTTTCGGCTTTTCAGGATTTTACATTTTCCGTATTTTGGATTTTCAGGATTTTGGCTTTTCGGGATTCTGGATTTTGAGATTTGGCTTTCGGAATTTCGACCCTTTTGGAATTTTGGCTTTTCGGGTTTTTGGCTTCCAGATTTGGCTCAAGAATATTGGCCCTTTTTGGGATTTTCGGCTTTTCAGGATTTTATTTTTTCTGGATTTTGGATTTTCAAGATTTTGGATTTTCGGGATTTCGGCTTTTCGGGATTCTGGCTTTTGAGATTTCGCTTTCTGAATTTCGACCCTTTTGAGATTTTGGCTTTTCAGGATTTTACCTTTTCCGGATTTTGGAATTTCGAGATTTTGGATTTTCGGGATTTTGGTTTTTGAAATTTGGCTTTCAGAATTTTGGCCCTTTTGGGATTTTTGACTTTTGATATTTTCGCTTTTCAGGATTTTACCTTATCAGAATTTTGGCTTTTCGCCTTTTTCTTTTTTCAGAATTTCGACCCATTTAGGATTTTAGCTTCCGATAGATTTTGGTCCGGACCCCTAGTTTGAATAATTAACGTCTCAGAAGGTTGTAGGATAAATAAAACCTCTTATTTTTTAAGTTTTTTATTAATTATTACTTAATTTTTGTTTTTTACTGACTAAAGGTTTTTTTACTACTCATTTCCTCGATTTTTTTCATATTGAAAATGTTATTTTTTAATACACAAGATAGCAAGACTAATTTTGCAAAAAAATAATACATACAGGGAGTCAAATGTGGATATAAGTTCGATCGTTCCTGGGTTGATTAAATCACAGCATCAGTGATTATAAAAGAACCACAGCTAAGCAGCTAAAAAGATCAAGAAAAGCTCGAATGCCGAAAAATAGTATCCCCGCACCAGACCAATCCTCAATTTTGAATGGTAACCGTGTGGTGCCTTTAGAATGTGGCTCTTGATTAATAAATTGTCAAATGCAATTATGGGGGAAATTGACAATTTTTCGTTCTTGGGGATTGTTTCTTCCCCGAAAAGAATTCCCCAAGGAGATCAATCTTATGCCAGGGTTTCCAGCTGACGATTGATGAATTGTCTGGTGTTAAGTTCATGGAAAAATTTGATTTGTTGCCGTCACATGGTGCTGGCTCATCGCGAGATTTTCTTAGTGGACGATGCGACATGGTCAATTCTTCACCACAGCTGGAGGGGAATTGTTATTGAATAATCGACAATAATGATGATTTGTTGCTGCATAAAATCACTCGTCTTTTTTATTCTTTCCTCCGCACCATTCTTTTTAGATTCTTTTTTCTAAATAAATAAATCTCAAAATGCGTGGAAAAAATTCTTCTCGAGTGACTGTGACATGAATCTTTTGTTCACATCCCTCAAGTGTCGCCATCCCGAGGAACAAGTCAATGAGATCATGCTCAACATGTCATTTATTTTGTCCCTCATCCCATTATGACAGCCCCTTGTTGTCAGGACACAAGAAAGAATCAATGTTGAGGGATTTTTGATGCTGTTTTTTTTTCTTTCTCAGATTTTCTCGAGAGGGTGACAGAGAGTGACTTTTTTATATGGCCACTTGTTGCACCCTCAATACAAATGGTCTCAATTTCTTTTTTATTGTCGTCCCGAAGGTGGGAAGCTAATCAGGAATCTCCAGGGGTGAGACTTCTCATCATGCTTCCCTGTTTTGTTTGGCTTAGCAAGTTAAATTAAATTTTGATTGTATCACGGAAAATAAGTCAAGCTCAATTAAGAAGATCCTTGGAAGACATTAAGCAATGGAGGGAGACGTGGTTGACGATTCTTGGTTCTAGGCTTTTTCATTTTTGCTGATGGATTTCTTTTAAGATATTTTAGATAAGAGATTTTCTTTTAGTAAAAAAACCGTCTTCAAAATGATTAATACCAATAAGCTCGGGGTAGTCGTAATAAGCAATAAGTCGTGGGAGTAGCTCTGCACCTTTTAAGAATTCGGAATTTTTGGCTTTCGAAACTTTAGATATTCAGGTTTTCGGCTTTATTAATTTTGACTTTCGGAATTTGATCCAGGATCTTGGCCCAATTGGGATTTTGGCTTTTTAAAATTTTGGTGTTTTGAATTATGGCCTTTTTGGGATATTGGTGTTTCGGATTTTGGAATTTCGGATTTCCAACACATTCAGGATTTTGGCTTTTCAGTATTAGGAACTATGCGGGACTTTAGCAATCGAGATTTTGGTTATTCGAGACTTTGGCTACAAGGGATAATAGCTTTCAGGTTTTGTGGCGTTCGAGATTGTGACTTTTTCAGGATTTTGAAGTTCGCAATTTTGGCTTTCGGGATTTTGATAGGGACCCAGTTCTAACAATCCTTTTAAAACTTGATTATAATCAATTAAGTAATTTTCAAAGTATTCTAGCATTGTGTAATGTCCGAAATTCCAAATTGACTTGCTCGAAAAAAATTGAATTTCCAATAAGACAAAATTTCGGGCAAGCCGATTTGGAATTTTGGACATTACGAAATTCTATATTACTTTGAAAATTACTTAATTTGTTATTGTTAAGTTTTACAGCAGCTGTTCGAACTCAACTTGAACTTTTACAGTTTCCAGAAATTTTAAATTTTGTTTTAAAACCTGAAACTTATCAAGCCTAGTTTGAAAAATCATGAAAAATCCCCTTTAGCCTTACAGAGAATTTTTAAACTATTCTCTGCGGTTTTCTAGATAAAACTTTACAAATCTTGCCGGATAAAACTAATTCACAAAATAGAAAAAAAATTAAATTTTTTTTTCTGTTTGGAAATAATTTTTAGTACTTCATTTGCAATAATACTGAAAAGAGAATTATTCGTTAGAATGTCTTAGAAAAATTCAACGTACCGTCGTTGCGGGTGACTTTGCACTCGGGGGGTGACTTTGCACTCTGCTGTTCGTGAGAATTTGAACAATTCTAGCACTTATTGATAGTCTTCGCCGATCCGGTCTACCATGTCAAAATATATAGGGATATGTTAAGTACCAAGTAAGGTACAATGATCCTCAAAAGGATTCTTGTAGTTTCAGTAATAGTCAATGAAATCCCAGTATAGGTATTTTGTCAAAAAACGACTCCGCGAAAAAGTTATCTGAAGATGCAATTCCAAAATCGATTTCAGAGTAGTAAATTGCCCAAATCTATTCTAATTTTATCTGGCTAGAATAATCCTCTTCGATTTTGTTCAGTATTTTTAGGAAATTCCTTTTTTTCACTATAGTCTTCTTAAGAACGCATGATTTATATTATAAAATTGCATATAATGGACTTTCTTAAGCTTTATTATAGAAGTATTTGGCCAAAAATTATCCAATTTTTTTATAACTTAAGATAAAATGACCGAGATCTACATGATGGTGTGGTCGCCATCTTGATTTGACGATTCTGTCCGCCATTTTGAATAACTGTCAAAACAAAAAACTTATCCGATTGAGCTGAAATTTTAGTATGTTCTGGCTGATGTCAAGACCTTTTCAGAACATATATAAAATCCGACCTAGGTCAAGCGATTGTTTGGATACTGGGGCTCTAAGTTCAAAATTTTGACATTTTCATAAATACAGAACTACGGAGAGATTCTTTTATCGAAACCATCACAAAAAAGGCAGTATTATCGTTAGGCGATGAGATCTAAATAACAAACAAAAAGAAAAGTAATGTTTTTGTTTATAACAGCATATTATTTGAAGATCTGAAAAACTTTTGCAAAGATGAAAAAATAAAAAAATAAATAAATGCACTTTTCATTTTTTTTTAATTATGTAAGAGTAAATAAATATATAAAATAAAAGCCTCAACCATTTCTAATGGTTTCTGAGGCATTTCGTTTAGGTTTTAAAATTCAGGATTAGAAAATAAAGATCGCCAAAATATGAATATTTCAATTTTTTAAACTTTGAGCCTCTGTATCAAGGTAAATACTTGACGTAGACCGGAACATAGATACGTTCTGAAAAGGCCTTGATATCAGCTACAACATACTAAAATTTCAACCCAATCGAACCTATTTTAGATTTTGACAGTTATTCAAAATGGCGGACAGAAACGTCAAATCAAGATGGCGATCATGTCATCTTGTAGATCTCGTGCATCTTACCCTTAGATGTGAAGATCTTCATTGTCGTTTATTATCAGAAATTGTTGTTTTTTTAGTATTTATTAAAAAGTGCAAAGTCACCCGCACCTTATCCCCAGTGCAAGCCTTTTTTCTTGATTTTTTTAAACATAGTAAAATTTTATAAAATTAATGCTAGTGGCACAAAATCCATTCATTAACAACTGAATACAAATAATTTTACTCAAAAACCCCCCTCCCTTCACTTTAACTATCCACTTTTAGAGGGCAAAGTTGAAAAACAGTGAAAAAACGTGCAAAGTCACCCGCAACGACGGTAACTAATAAATTAAAACCGCAACCTTTAAGAACTTTTTGAACTATTAACCTTTAAACTTTGATTTGACAAAAAATGTACTAAACTTTAAAATTATTAAGCAATGAAACAAGGCATTCGGCTGGAATGTATAGGGGAAACTGGGGGCTACCGAATATGGGGTAGCACCGAACCCTGACTTATATTTCTAAACTTATAGACAAGTATCCCTATAGTATCTGTGAATTCATACAGGTCTCGTCCCCTGAAGTCTAATACCTAAGTCCCAATTTCCCCTATCCTTTTTCAAAAGCTAATGAAAGATATTTAAAATAAATAATAAAACATTAAAGAAAAAGATAAGTTTCGAATTCTCAATATGAAAATAATAATAATTGTATTAAATTGATTATTCAAATTATTGAGCATCTCAACTAATTGCTTTAGAACGACTTTGAGTATGTTTTGTGATATTTTGGAAGGAATCGGTGTCTTTGGAGGGATTGTGTATAGCTTAGCCCAGAGGATAGTTGCAAAAGGCATGTTTGTCTGCGGGAACTTATGGGAATCACTTTGTGCTACCATCCAATAAGGAGGCCAATAAAGTATCGTGTTAGATGGATGCTCTAGCATCCACTAGAGAGAGATATATCCCATGTTGAGCGGCTCTGCCTCAAAATTTATTGCCAATCAAATCATTCTCGCGGGAGTTGGAAAGTCGATTCTCTGGTCAAGTCGAAAACCACCTCAAACCATACTTTGGTCGGGGCCTTCGGAAGTGCATAAAGTATAAATTATGCCATTTTCCCAATAAAACGATGCTATATATTAAGAAAAGTGGAAGCTCTATTCTATCGATTTTATGTTATTTCCAACACCCAAATATCATCCACAAATCCTTCTTCATTTTCTTCTCACACTTCTCCGGGGGGCTCTCGACTGCCGTTCATTCTTGTCCATTGAGATTAGGCGCTGGAGCCCCCACAAAAAAAGCCCCAACCGAAGCACTTCAATTGGTGTGTAAATTAACAGAATTATTTCGTACAAGTCACTGGTAAGATTTGCTTGCTCTTTTTTCTCTAAGCCGATCCCACCAGAGTTGATGCTGAGGAAGCTAGGGGAGAGCGGGGATTTTTGATGAAGTTTTTTGTGCTATGATTTTAGGCTACTACTCTAAAAGAAAGTCAAGCATCTCAGATATGTAAAATGCTTGATCTAGTACCATAATGTAGTTGGTATGAAGTACGTCGCTTACATCAGCAATTGTCGTAACTTCCTATTACGGGCCTCAGTGGATCAGTGGATAGAGCAGTGGCTCTATGACTGTGAGGTCTAGGGTTCGAGATTAGGCAGCTGCAGATTTTTCAGCTGCTGTAATAGTCTCGAATTCGTCCAGTGAATGAATGGAAAAGTAATGCCAATACATTGACAATGAATCGCCTAAAAAGAGAGGTTAGTATAGGAAATAAGTTTCGACATGCAGAGTTCAGTCGAATACAAATACTCATTCACTGCCCAGATCCACAAACCAAGGTTGGTTTACCGTGATATAAAGCGGTACTGTGTGTATCAGAACGCACACAGAGCACTGTGATATGGGGCAGGTTTACTCGCCCTGGGGGTTAAGATAGAACAGGAGAATGGGGAGTGCATAATGGGCCCAAATGTCTGGGCGCAGCGGTTCCGCAAGGAATATAACCGACCCATAGACAAATCTTAATCAAATCTTAACTTCCTATTTATTTATGCCAGCAATTTTTCTAACAATTTGAAAATTCATTAAATTTCTTGAGAGTTTTTTAAGTTTATTTAATTACATTTTCATCTTCCTAAATATAAGAAGTACATGAAGTGCAAGAAATGTTGTAAGTATTCCATTATTTTGGAGAGACTTCCGAACTGATGGAAGTGTTAAGGCTGCTCCATACAAGTTAGGGAAGTTCCAGGAAGTGGTGTACACATTTTCACCCTATTATCTCCCCCTTGACAAGAATTGCTGAGGACGTAGATGACGAGCAAATTACGACAATCCCTGATCCAAAAAGGCTCTAATGTTTAATGACGTTCGAACTCTTGAGGAAAACCATTGTGTTTACGAGTTCGAATATTTCGTTTTAATTTCAGTCTGCTACTTTAGCGTTGAAATGGGATCCAGAAGGCCCAAAATACTTCTGGTTCATTTATGAATAAAGTCCATTGCTGCTTGAACCATTGAAACTTAATGGCACAGTAATTGTGAACTATGCCAAGTCTTAGAAGCCAATTATAATGTGCCGATTTTGCCTCTTAAGTACCTATGGATAGTGAATTATTCACAACAGACTTCCCTCACAATCTAGAAAAAACACCCCTGGTTCAACTATAACCTCACTTACCTGTTTTGGGAGGAAAATTCCAATATAATGATTTGGGTTCAATCTTTACACTTAAACCCTATACTTCAGGAGAGCGACGCATATTCATTAAGGGATCAACGCTTGAGGCAGAGAATGCAAGGAGTTCCAAAATTTCTCTTTATGATCCAGGTAATTTTTACCTGTGGTCCTTTTAGTTTAGCAATTATAGTTCTTGATTTTATTAAAATAAATATCTTGATAAAATTTTTACACAATTATTATAGGACAATTATTTCCTTCTCAATCCTGGCATGAATATCCCAGCCCTCCCCTATATTAGGATATAAAGTTTTTCCAGCGAGTGGAAGAAGTGTTTTGGAGGAATGATGGAAGATTGTGATTAGTTGTGATGTGTCTGAACTCTGGGGAGATTTCTCATAGAAAATAGATAGAATACGAGGTAGAATCATTATCAAAGTTGAAAACCACTGACGCTTTCATAATCCGTCATCGATCATAATTTTCAATTGTCTTCTCTCAGTCCGTCTTGATGGTCACGGCTCATTCCACCAATATGATAATAAGAGAGTCTCGCAGGTAGTTATCCTAATTGCACCTGCTCAAAAGCACACAATTTACATTCATCACACATACAACCATCATTCCCCGCAGAATAATTTTTCTCAATCACATTTTGTGGATGAGATGGAGAGTGAGAAAAAAATGCTGGTTAAATGAGAGAAAAGAGATCATTCGTGATCATCTCAATAAGATCTCATAAATTCTTTTGGATGAACAAGAAATAAAATTCACTTTTTGAATAATTATTTTGTGGTTGATGCCTCAGTATGGATCATTAGGTTCATCATTTTATACTGATATTCACAACAGATACTTAAGTTTTTTTTCTCTTTATCCTGGATAGATGATGATCTAATTAGTTTACCCGACAACAATGATCATCATTTAGAATAAAGACTCTTCGGGAAAGATAATTCTAAAACCATAAAATTTCCTGTGAGACAAATCACAACACTGGAAAAAATAAGTTGAAATTTTCTACAAAATTAACTTTTTAATAAATAAATTCTATTGTGATTGTAAACTGAACAATATGATTAAATTGATAGGGAGTGTATCCGGTGTTCGCCAGTGGGAAAAGTGGTCACCATAAGAGGACAACACTTTTTTGGTCTTGCCCAGAGCTTTCGGTCCCAATATGGACCTTCTTCAGTCGCTGAAAGAGCATCAAAATTTATTTTGCAACATTTTCTTGTTTTTACAAAGGTCATTTTTGGACAACTTCAACACTCACTCGACTAAATTGTGTTTTAGCAGTTTTTCTCAGGGATCGATCGATTTTTGTTGGCTAGGAAAATCATGATTTTCCTAGCCAATCATGATTTTCCTAGCCCTTTGTAAAAAATGACCTTTGTAAAAACAAGAAAATGTTGCAAAATAAATTTTGATGCCCTTTCAGCGACTGAAGAAGGTCCATATTGGGACCGAAAGCTCTGGGCAAGACCAAAAAAGTGTTGTCCTCTTATGGTGACCACTTTTCCCACTGGCGAACACCGGATACATTCCCTATCAAGAAATTCGCACCAGTTCCCATTATTAGATTAATATGATTAAAGTTTTTACTTAAGCTTATTCTCAAATTTCAAATTTTCTACCAATAGAAAACGCTACGATTTCCTGAAATTTTATTGAAAATTTCATAAGTTTGTAAATTAGAGATGGATGGGGCAGTTTACGCATCTGAAGTCTTCTTCAAGATTCTCAAGATAACTAAGTCCAGCTACTTTCTCTTGGATATTTAAAAATATCCTGCACATTACCCAGATTTTAGTCTTTTATCCCAATTTTTTTTTTATTTCGGAAAGCCTTCCATGTATGAAGTTAGCCCACCCTCCCCTACAGTAATTAGCAATAATTTTTTTTTATAAAAGATTTATTAAAATTGTTTTCTATTAAAAAACGTAAACCTACCATTAATCTTTGTAATCTTTTTTTACCGGACCGGATTAAAAAAAAATAATATAACAGAAATAAATAAGAAAATGTAATTTTTATTATTCATATATTTTTTTACAATAAAGTAGTGAAAATAGCGAAATTGATACAAATCCAGAAAAAAAATTATATTTGGTTTTTATGGTTCCGGCACACCTTTTAGATTGGGAAAATTTCATAAAGTCAAAATTTACATTCCCTTTTTTTAAAGTTCCGCATATGTCTATCCTACTCTTTCGCACTCTTCTTCTTCTTCTTTTGAACATCACGCCAAATTTAATTTACTTCAACGCAATTTTGTGACCGAACGAATGGCCTACACTTATACAATTTTTTGAGAAAGACAAGAACACAAATTTTGATTTCATGATATTTTACTGATCCAAAAAATCTTTCAGAAGCATAACCATTAGTTTTCTTCAGTAAAAATTAGAAATATTTACATTAATATTTTTACTACGTTTTTTTTAATTTTAAATTTAATAATACGTTTACACTGGAGGTTGGTTTATCAACGCTAAGACGGCGGTGGCCGCTATTACACACACTTTAAATTCCTTGAACACTTACACTGTGAGAAATCCGAAAAAGTTAAAATAACATTCCGGAAATGTTAATTTTACCCTGCAGTATTGATCCGAAATCGGTGTAAATATTACCTTTTTTAAGTGTATTAGGGGTTAAAGTTACCCTTTTTCATGTTACTTCTACCCTTAAAAAGGTGAAAAATTAACATTAAAAAATGTTGATATATTTTTACACCTAAAAAAAATTAAAGTTATGAGTTAAAAATTAAAGTTATTCGATTTCGGATCAATACTGCAGGGCAATGCAGTATTGATCCGAAATCGGTGTAAATATTACCCTTTTTAGGTGTATTGGGGGTTAAAGTTAACCTTTTTCATGTTACTTCTACCCTTAAAAAGGTGTAAAATTAACATTAAAAATGTTGATATATTTTTACACCTAAAAAGTATTAAAGTTATGAGGAAAAAGAGTTAATCGCACCCTCTTTTTTCTCAGTGGAGGTATATCTGCCAAAAGTTTTGCTTTCATGAGCTCTAGCTCAAAATTAGTATACGAAATAATAAATAAATAAATAAAATTCAAATAAAAAAATATGCTTAATTTTATGAGTATTAGTGAGCTATTCTAGCTTCTAATTCTGACAATATATTAATATATTTATTTTTTATTCTTAATCTCTTTTGGAGTTTTGTATTGATCGAATTTGACTTTTTATTTGTCAAATTAGACTTTTTTTTATTTCTTAATGGTCAAATGCTCGATCGCAATTATTCCGTGAAGAAAATAGATCCTGCTGTTTGTTCCTGATAGGCTATCATTTTAAACTTGTAACGTTACTATAAAATAACTCTTTCTCTTATTCCACCAACGATGTTTAAAAATGAACGTTGTTGATGCAGATTAAAACAAAAGAAAAAGAGATTGGGAGAAAATAAATTGTGAAGGGCAATTAGATGATGTAAATTAATTGAAATTTGATCGATTCATCACAATTAATCGCGTTCCGGACAAACATGACAAAATGAGTGAAATTCCCGTGGAATGTGCGTTAATCTTAAGCAGCTCACGAGTTATTTCGCGTTGATCGTGCTTTGTTCCTCCTTGGGTTGAACCTACAATACATAATTCGGTGATCGTGATCAGCGATCGCGACTGATCAAGTGCGCAGTGTAATTTATTATAATTGATCTGACCGCGCGCATATGGGATGCTGGGGAGAGCGCATTTGATCAATGTCTGCAGAGTCGGATGGAGCCACTTTCATTGGGATCAATTCACCCATGGACAAAAAGGGGGGAAGGAAGGAAAAGTGTCCAAAATTGCACGCCTGAGATTGATTTTTGTCATTAGGCAATGTCCATAATTTTAACACACACGAGACCACTTTTTGGGTGATGTTTTTCTTTTGGGGAGGGCTGAGGCCCCACGAAGGCGACAGGAAATCAATAATTTTGTGTTTCTTTACAGATCAATTTTTGATTTATTTCCACTATATGGACAACAAGATGAAATATATAGAGTTTGTGAAATAAAGAGATGTGATGAAGATAAAAAAAAAGTGAACAAATTGCCATCAATAATCATGGGAAGTGACTGTCAGAGTCTCACACTCGCCAACATAGAAATTATTTTGGTGATTGAAAAATATTCACACAGCTTCGCATAGTTAGAAGAATTATTCCTGCTCCCCTCTAAACCCCCTTGTTAGGCCTTTTGCCCACAAATGTTTCTACAGAGTGGTCAATAAGGTATCATTAGAACTAGATTAAATTAATTGCATATTTATGTATTTTGGGGATGAAGATAAAATAAATTGGGAAAATGTTAAACCTGTTGATTGAGACCTTAAGAATTAAAATATAAGAACAGTTGTCAGCGCCACTTACGACAAAAAACAGTGCCCTCATGCGGAGAAAACAGTTGCCAATAATAGGTGAAGGTGACTTTACCTTCCAAGGGTGATCTTGCCATTAAGCTCTTCGTAAGGTTTTCTTTAACTCTAAGCACTTAAGGATGGTCCTTACCGATGGTCACCAAATGCTATAATGGAAGAAAAGCTTATACAAGCTTTAGACCTGACACTTATACGGGCTTCAGACCTAAGGCTTAGCTATCTGGCTTAACTTCTCTAATTCATCATCAAGGATGATTTTTTAGGAAATTGTTGTTTAGGATTGAATATTAATGGCAAATGATTCATTAGATTTTGAAAAATCAGTAAAATTGCTTATTATTAAGATTTTTTAAACCTTCGGGAACTGATTTAAGCCTCCAGTCTGAAGCCGGCCTTAGCCATATGGCTTAACTGCTCTAATTTTTCAACAATCAAGATTTTTTGGAAAAGTTTAACTTAGGATTGGATTATTAAGGACAAATCGACTTGTCAGAATATAAGTCGAACAACTCGATTTTTCACAAAAATTGTTCTATTCGCTTTTTGGATTCACCATTTTACATTCCCTGTGAATATTATACATGAAAGTTAATTATTTTCAAAATTATAGAGTTTTTAAATCTCAAAAATCTTATACTCTGCATGTAAAATCTCAACTTCAAATCGCTCTCCTGTAAAATTTGCCTACTGCGAGTTATTTGTTTCTTATTCTGAGCGGTCGAAATAACCTATCAAATCCTGAAAAAGCAATAAAATTTTCAATTCAAATTTTAAAATAAAAACCAGATCTCCAATTGATCCCATGAGAGCTAGTCGTCCACTTCCAGATCTTCGGAAAGCTAAACAAGTACGGCCAAAGCAGAGAAAAGTTCAGAAGCTTAGCATGAAGTAAAATATCATAAAGGTTATTCTTACGAAGGAAATCTACAAAAGGCAGACATTACACATTTTCCAAAGTTAGCGGAAGAGGGTGGTGGGCAGGGAAGATCAGAATGGAACAGATCACCCATGGCGAAGGCGTCACTACCATCCAGGCACCCAGGAGCCGCTCTACCACCCCCAGCCAGAGGCCCTATCAGCATTCTTGAAATCGAAAAATCGACTCGAAAGATTGAGATAGATCTCAGAGTCCCTCTTCGACAAAAAAAAAAATTATTTTGGGATTCCGGAGATCGACCCCGGTTTCTCCGAGGCTGATCGTGTAAAGAGCACACTTTCACAATCAGATTCTAAAGTGGCCCATCTGACCCCTGGTCAGGGAAGTATAGAACAGAAGTCAATGATTAAGGAATGCTTCCAAGCTACGAGGAAGATGCGAAGAAACAGCTGAGACTCCCTGGTGCTTCCTGAAGATGCAGAATAACAGCAAACATTTCCAGACGATACTGAAGAATGAGAGTTTAGGAAATCAGGATTATTGAGGCTTTCAAGGGTACACATTGCTTTTACATTCTCCCAGGTAAGGAATTGATCCATCTGACCCACTAATGCTTTCACAAAATTTTCTGGGAATAAGAGTTCATTCCGATTTTCCTTCTGTCATGAGTCAATTCAATGGTGATAGAGAGGGGTTAAAAGATTTTATCCTCTCCATAGAATGGTAACAATATTAGAAAAAGAAAATTGAGGGTCTACTTTTGGGATGGTCACGAAAGTTAAAAGCTCGTATCTCGAACCATTTGATGTACAAATCCTTAAGAGACTTGTAGACCTAAAGTGGTCTTCAGGTTTAGCCCAGTTCCCGAAAGTTTCAAATTCCTAAATAGCAATTATTTTTTTAGTTTTTGAAAATCTTATGGATGATTTACTCTCAACATTTAATCTTAAATCAAAATTTTACCATAAACTTTTACCAATAACTAGTTAGAGAAGGTAAACCATTTGGCTAAGCCTTAGGTCTGAAGCCCATATAAGATAAATGCCAAAAACTTAAATAAAGAACTTAAAACCAAGTAGGGGCAAAACTTGTCAAAATGCGTATTTAATTCTTTCACGAGCTCTGAGAAAACTTAAACGTTTTATAATGAACATATTCTTATAGGAAATTTACTGCTCTACAACATTGCAGAAGACTATTTTCCTCTATCTCGAAAGAAATGTGATTTTCGAATCATCTAAAAGTCGATTTTGTGGAGATTCTCAAAATTGCTGGGGCAAATTTCGTCACTCTTCGGATAATTTTTGATGTTTTACTCTCGCAAACGTTAAAAATATCAAATAGACATATTTTTATAGGAAATTTATTCCTGTACAACTTTGTCGGAGATAAATTTTCTCTATCTTAACGAATTGAGCTAATCAGTATTAATATTTTCTCTAAGCTAAATATTCTAAAAATAGGGCTCAAAATTTCATTATTTTTTATTTTACATAATCCTTCCTCGAATCCCTTGAAACTTTGTAAGTTTAAGAAGGTTCATGAAGGCTATCTGTAATAAAAATTTCAAGCCTCAATCTCTTTTATGTTAGAAAATAGTGAGTATTGAAATTTTCGTTTTGACAAATTTTGCCCCAGTCTCCCCTACCTTTTAAAATCAATACATAAAGGGATAGGAGCATTTTCGATTTTAATGGCTTCGGCACACCTTTTAGATCAGGATAATTTCATAAAGCCAAAATTCATACCCCTTTCTTCCCTTTCATTCTTAAAAGCTTTGCATATGTCTATCCTACTCTTTTGCACTCTTCTTTTTCTTTTGAACGTCACACCAAATTTAATTTAATTCCGTTCAATTTCGAGACCGAAAGAATACGATAGACTTATGCAAATTCTTTAAGAAAGAAAGGGACGCGAATTTCTATGGATAAAGAAATATTTTTCTAGGTGCATAGGGGGAAGTGGGGCACCTTTGAAATTGGGCTTTTTCTCCTATTTTTAAATGGAATTGAGCCTTATCATGACGCAATTTGGCTTCGCAATTGCTTTGTTGAGCTAAATTATATCATAATAAGGTCCAGTTTCATTTAAAAATAGGAGAAAAAAGCTCAATTTCAAAGCTGCCCCAATTCAAAGGTGCCCCACTTCCCCCTAGGCTTTCAAATCCCCTGATAAAATTTCAAAAATAACCGCTTTTTTATCACCTTGTGTTTGCGGGATGGACAGCTAAATTTCAATAATTGATGATTTGTCTTCTTGAGCTGGCTACGAGCTTTTTGGTTTTGGACTTAGAACACACGAACAAGGGTCAGTCTTCATAAAAAAAAACGTCCACATAGTGAAACTTTAATTCAATTTCTGCCACTCAAAGTTCTTCCTCTTTTCTGTAGGTTCAATTAAGAAATGGGTAATAGGAGAATTGGGATGGTGAGAAGTGCCTAATTTTCCCTTTTCTTCTCACCCAGAATGAACCACACAAACGATGAGTTAATCAATAGATGGTGTTTACAGAGAGTTGAAAATGATTTAAAGGCCTGTGAAAATTCTAAAGCAAATATCACGCGTATTTTCCACTGAAACTCAATTAATTGGATGTGGTGAATTTTGAAATAAATTTCACACGTTTCAGATGCTCTATTCTTTTTCTCAGGTGTCTGCTGCTGAACCAAGGATTGTTGTTAAAAATATATTGAGGGCTTTTTTTCGCTTGTCTTTCATTTCTTTTCCCATGTTCACTTTTTTTTGGCTCAAACCTTTTCACGAGCTCCAAATAAGTTCGTTTATAGTTATGGTTGGAACTGAAGTAATATATAGTTTGACTTTTTTTCTGGCTGTCCACCTCTCCTGCCCATTTAATTTCGTTTCCATCGAAGGAAATTTTCAGTATACACGAATAATTGATACACATTACCTGAGGTGTGATTGATTGCTTCTCACCAGAGTTTTGCTCTCTCTGACTCGCGATGATTAAATACAGTTAATTTCAATTGTACGGAGATTTCTCAGGTACAAATGATTTATCGATTCCACAGCGATCGAGCATGACAATCAATAAGATGACACGCAATTGAGTGAGTCAAAACAGTAATAATGAAAAATTTAATTAGAGATTTTTACCTTTTTTTTGGGTGTGTGTGTGCGAGGCGGAGAAAAACTTTATGATTAATTTTCCATAATGGATCCCTTACCACGGGGAAGCTAGAATCATGACTTCAGATCAGCATATCATTTAAAGAGAGGCCAGTATCAAGAAACCAGTATTGGATTTCTTAAATAAATTCCAACAAAAAATAATTTTAGGCCACGCCCCTTTAGAAGCTATGGCTAGCAAATGTTGTTTTCTGTTTCTGTAATTCAATGTATAGTAATATATTAATATAATATTGTGCAAGTTAACCACAACCAGTGATTGAATCTATGTAGTAGCCCAAAGCTACTATTCAGTAAAAAATAGGCCACGCCCCCAATATTATGAATTAAGAAAAACACTCCATGAAAATAAATATACATTAAAAGCTCTAAAGTTTTTTAATACTTGCAACAATTTTTATGAGCAGTGGATAAAAAATAGGTACGTTAGTTAAGGAGAATGTAAACAAGTGGGCGAGGTTTCAGAAGAGGCGTGGTATCACCTACTTTTTCCTTTGCCGTCTCACTTCAAATATACAATATTTATTTCGAATTTTCTCACAACAACTTTTTGTACCTATACTTCGAGGCGTGACTTGATTTTCAGGGGCAGAGCACTTTCAGACCAAATATTTAATTAAATTTGTGAGTGTTACTTGTTCTGCGTGTGTCATGTAATCCCCTTATAAAACACTAAAAAAATAAATAAATTTGCAACCTAACAAGGTGATAACAATAATAATGCTGGTTCAGTATCTCATAAGTAATCAGGGGAATGTTTTAAGGCTTCGTACATATTCTTGCTTTGAACATTTCATATATTTCATATTTTTTACCCATGTTTCTTTAATGAATCTGACCAAACAAGGCAGTACAACTCTCGTTTAACACTGACTGAGTGCTTAATTAAGGACTTTCGATTAAACACTTTTTACGTAGTCAATAAAGAAAACTCCACGTAAAATATATCATTCTTTCTCTGTTGAGATCGAGCAGTAAGATTAGAGAAACATTGGACTAATGGTAAAATGCTTTCTAGTAATTCTTCTAGCAAATTTCGCAATCCCGAAAATTATTCTATAGGGGGAGGTGGGGCTACTTTGAGCTATGGATCTGTATTGATATACGATATTTTCTCATATTTCTAAAGGGAGCTGGGACTTGCCATGGTTTAATTTAGATCCACAATTGTACGTTAGAGCCTGTTTCCTTGAGAAGTATACAAAAAAAATTGTATATCGATGTAACGTCACAGATCCAAATAGCCCCATCTCCCCCTAATCCACACCGTGCATAGAGTAAACGGGAGTAGATCTCGAAGGTTTAGACCGTTTCACCGTAATTTTGCAACTGACATCTGACTCTGAAGAAATTAATGGTCAGAAGATTGAGGATTCGTCATCCAAACCGCTCAGTTGGTTATTCATAAATACTCTTGACACCACCCCATATCTCCCAAAGTGCATAAAATTTTCTTTCATGGAAAATGAATAATCCAAAATGCACTGCTACCAATTGGGCAACTAAGTGAGGACGCTCAAGAAATGCGAAATAAGGAGTTTAGAAGGTTCAGATTATTACCTTTAAGCGGTCTTCAGACTAGGGCTAAGCCCAGTTCCCTTGGGTCCGGATTTCCTGAACAAAAAGCAATTGCAGTGATTCTTCAATCTAAATATATTAACTTAATTGCTATAAATGTACAATATTCAGTAAACATTTTCTTCAAAATATTGAGTATTGAGAAGTTACAGCAGTTAAGCCATAAAGCTAAGGCTTAGATTTGCAGTCCGTATTACTAATTTATTACCGGTTGTGATCGATGCAACCAAGTTGGAAATTTCAAGACCTATTGAAATTGAAATTGGATTGAGATAATGTTTTTTTTACATTGGGGATTAGCAAAAACCAAAAGTTGATATATTTTACTGTTTAAGTTTCAGATCTGTGACAAATTAAGAAAAAATTGGTTCATAAAAACTGCTCTCTTTTTTTGAGTTAGACCAGTAAAATGTTGTACTTCCAATTCTTAAAACTTCCATCCTTTACCAAGTAGAAGAAACTGGGGCACCGCTGTACATGGGGTAGTACCGAACACTAATTTTTATTTCTAAACTAGTTGGACTATGACGAACATATCTTCAAGAATTCATACAGGTCAAGTCCTCTGAAGTATAATATTTAATAAAAAAAACGCGGTATTCGGTGCTACCCCATTGTTCTGTTCGGTGGTGCCCCAGTTTCCCTTACGTGTATTCTATGTTCGATCATAATATCTCTCTCTTGTTTTTAATTTTAGTAATGTATCGTAGATGCAGATGACGGCATATTTGCTTTTCGTAAGCTTTTCTTTAATTCTTTGAGATCTTTACATCAACCTTAAGTGCCCAGGTGACTAGCCCATCCTTAAGTCCTATATTTAAAACAAGGCTTTCGAAAAGCAAGGATGCAATGTCATCGGTATCTCCTGTTCAACATTATTAGCAGCCTGGCTTAAAATGGTTTTCGAAAGAAAATATTTCAGAAAATCCATTACAATTTCCCGGAAAATCAATCCAATGAAAAATAACATGGTCCATCTGTAGAGGTTCCTAGCCAAATTGTAAAACAAATGACTTACCGTCGTTGCGGGTGACTTTGCACTCGGGGGGTGACTTTGCACTCTGCTGTTCGTGAGACTTTGAACAATTCTAGCACTTATTGATAGTCTTCGCCGATCCGGTCTACCATGTCAAAGTATATAGGGATATGTTAAGTACCAAGTAAGGTACAATGATCCTCAAAAGGATTCTTGTGGTTTCAGTAATAGTCAATGAAATGCTAATATAGGTATTTTGTCAAAAAACGGCTCCGTGAAAAAGTTATCTGAAGGTGCAATTTTAAAATCGATTTCAGAGTAGTAAATCGCCCAAATCCAATCTAAATTTATCTGGCTAGAATAATCCACTTCGATTTTGTTGATTATTTTTATTAAAATATTTTTTTTTCCCTATTATCTTCCTAAGAACGCATGATTTATGTTATAAAATTGCATATAATGATCTTTCTAAAACTTTATTATAGAAGTATTTGGATAAAAATTATCCAATTTTGTGGGAACTTAAGATAAAATGACCGAGATCTACAAGATGGAATGGTCACCATCTTGATTTGACGTTTTTATCCGCCATTTTGAATAACTGTCAAAACAAAAATCTCATCCGATTGAGCTGAAATTTTAGTATGTTCTAGCTGAGCCTTTATCTTAGCCTTTAGGCTTTTAGGCTCTTTATCTGAGCCTAAAAGCCTTTATCTTTTTCAGAACATATATAAAATCCGACCTAGGTCAAGTGATTGTCTAGATATAGGGGCTCCAAGTTCAAAATTTTCACATTTTTATGAATACAGAACTACAGGGAGCTTCTTTTATCGAAACCATCAGAAAAAAACAGTGCTATCGTTAGGCGATGAGATCTAACAAACAAACAAAAAGAATAGTAATGTTTTTGTTTATAACAGCGCATTATTTGAGAATCTTATAAACTCTTTTCGCAAAGATGAAAAATAAAAAAATTAATTAAATGTACTTTTCGTTTATTTATTTTTTAATTATGTTAAAGTAAACAAATATATAAAATAAAAGTCTCAACCATTTTTAATGGTTACTGAGGCATTTCATTTAGGTTTCAAATATTGAAGATTAAAAAATAAAGACCGCCAAAATATGAGTATTGCAAAATTTTAAACTTTGAGCCTCTGTATCTAAGTAAATACTTGACGTAGACTGGAACATAGATACGTTTTGAAAAGGCCTTGACATCAGCTACAACATACTAAAATTTCAACCCAATCGGACCAGTTTTAGGGTTTGACAGTTATTCAAAATGGCGGACAAAAACGTTAAATCAAGATGGCGACCACGTCATCTTGTTGATCTCGTGCATCTTACCCTTAGATGTGAAGATCTTCATTGTCGTTTATTATCAGAAAATGTTGATTTTTTAGTATTTATTAAAAAGTGCAAAGTCACCCGCACCTTATTCCAAGTGCAAGCCTTTTTTCTTGATTTTTTTTAACATAGTAAAATTTTCTAAAATTAATGTTAGTGGCACAAAATCCATTCATTAACAACTAAATACAAATAATTTTATCCAATAACCCCCCTCCCTTCACTTTAACTATCCACTTTTAGAGGGTAAAGTTGAAAAACAGCGAAAAAACGTGCAAAGTCACCCGCAACGACGGTACCCAAATATTTTAAAAAGTTTTCCTTATCTCTGTGGGAGTAATACTATACGAGGAATGCCATCAATAGTGTTTATTCTCTTGTTAATTTCGATTCCATAGTACATGGCATTAATAAACAAATGCAATTATTTGAGAAATAATTTGCCACGAAGCAAATTGCAGGGGCAATAAATAAGGCAATAATCAAATGGTAAATATCATAAAATGCCCATGAACAACACATCATTTGATTACTTGTAAAATGCTAAAGAAAATAAATTCAACATTTAATCGCAAAGTTCCAGCTTTTGTATGATCTTCCTCTCTATATCGTGCGCGACAACAGAATAAAATGTATGTAGAGCAATGAAGAAAAAAAATTATCAACATGCTACATAACATTCAGGCAATTTTTTGGGGAGCTTCTGGTGGGAGCCGGGTTGAGTGGAGTGAAAATGGTGAATATTTTTTGTGTCTTGTACTATGTGAAAACAAATAACGTCACAATTATATTTATCGCTTTTTAATGGCTTCAAATGACATTCATGCATGTTATTTTATAGCCATTTGTTGAGATAATTAAATGTGGATTTTCTTCAAACATGTCACACACGATGTCAGAGGTCAGGTGCCGCACATTGAGACATTACAGTGCTGAGCCCCCATCTTCGCCCCACTGACATTGTTCGACACACAAATACAGTATAGACAAAGCAAAAAAACGGCAGACATATGCTAAGAACTGTTCAAAATCGCTTAAACGGGGGGTCATTTATTTTAAAAACATTTTTATTTATTTTTTAAGCGAACTAAAAACATACATTTTTAGAATATTCATTTAGGAAAGGGGTTACTTAAGATCGGAAGTCGTTACCTCTTACCGTTTGGGATATATACACGTAAAACATTAACAAAACTGAAGCAATAAAATCGACAAGTACCTACATACGAGTATGTAATATTCAACGAATCTTCAGAATTCCAAAATTCTACCACATTAGGATTTAAAAATTGATTAATTTGCATACTGGCTTCCTTATTGTTTGAATTTACAACAATTTAATGTTCCAAAAAATTTTTGCGTTATTATAAAAGAAACTTATATATTTTTAATGTATTCTTACATGTCTAGTTAATGTCTTAATCATGTTAAAAGAACATCTTTATTACTCAGAGAATGTAATACAAAAAACCATTACACATTTTCAATTTGAAAGCATTTTTGTGTACGAACTATTTTATTGTAAGAACAATTCTGACTCCAAATAAAACAATTATTATTATGCACTTTCCCTGTAAAATTTTGAATTTATGTGCAAGATTTATTTTCTTTTAAATTCCAATTGTATTGATTTTATAAAAAAAGTACAAAAGTAAAGAAAGGAGATTTAAGTCTTCAACTTTTACATTGTTACTGTTATGCAACTTTAATCGATTTTGATACATGAATATGTTTTATTATTAATAATAACATTGAATTAATAATTACAAAACATTCCTGATTATGAATTTAGCGTAATTTTTAAAATATGAAATTTCTAAGAGAAAAATTTCTGTGAAGGATTTTTCTAAACTGCCATTATTGAACATTTTAACTGCTCGAACTCCAAGAGAGAGCAGTTTTCTTTTAATCAATAATGAATAAATAAATAAATAAAATTAGAAAAAAGACTGTGTTTAACTACTTTAAGTGGACTCCATGTATTCGAACTTAAGTTTTAAATTAAAGACCTCCTGTCAAATGATTTTAATTGGGAGCCCTTAAAGATTTTTACTCAAAATTCTGTAATTAATTTGTTAAAGTGGTTACAAAAAAAACAACATGTTTTCTTTTAATGTTGTTTTTTGAATAACTAAAAATTTATTCAATTTAAGCTCTTAACCATATAAATATATAATATTTAAGCAATATTTTCTGATATTTTCATTAAAAAATTTTAAAAGAAAATAAGCCGTTTGAACCTGATTTACGGAGTTTTTTTTACAGGTTTTAAGGCCACAATACCAAATTACAAAATTCCTAATGGGTCGAAATCCTGAATCGACTCAAATTTCAAATGAGTCGAAAACCTGAATGGGTCTAAATCCCGAGAAGCCAAAATTTTGAATATGCCAAAATCATGAAAAGCCGAAATCTTGAAAGTCTTGATCAAGAATCGGCCCAAATTCCGAATGAGTCAAAATCACGAATGAGCCTAAATCTCGAGAAGCCACAATTTTCAATATGCCATCCCGAAAGGCCTAAATATCGAAAGTCAAGATCAAGAATCGACCTAAATTCCGAATGCGTCGATATCTTGAATGTATCTAAAACCCAAGAAGCTAAAATTTAGAATATGCCAAAATCCCGAGAATGGGTCTAAATCCTTAGAAGCCAAAATCAAGAATCAGCCCAAATTCCGAATGAATCGATATCCTGAATAGATTTAAATCCCGAGAGGCCAAAATTTTGAATATGCCAAAATCCTGAAAACCAAAATACAGAATCAACTCAAATTCCGAATGAGTCAAAATCCCGAATGGGTTTAAATCCAAAGAATTCTGGCAATAGCTATTTGATGCTCGTTGTCCATTAATGTTGTCCTTCCGAATTTACTAAAAAAAACTGGCATATGACATTGTCATATTATTACAGAATTCACCTACGGGACCCATGATAAGAACGTAGAATAAAATTTCTTTAAGAAATAGTGCTTAACAAAGTTGAAGACCACTTGTAATTAAAATTTAAATAAATTTCCCTAATCATAATGATATTTCTTAAGCTATTCACCCCTTGCTGTCCTTTTCCTATCATCTCAACCTTTGCTGAACTTGTCAAGTTGGTCATTGATGATTACAGTGTGAGAAGAAAATCCACAGACCACAAAAAAACGTAATTTTCTGTCCAATAATCAACACTGAAAGTGTACTGATTAAGAGTTGAAAAAAAATTTTAATTAATTCCCAAACTATACTATCTCAGAAAATGTCCACATCAGGGCTCCCCGCAAATCTCACCGCCCCGATGTATCACGCTGGTTTGAGCTGGCGATAACTTCTTGCTGAACCATCTGAAACACACAATTTTTGGTCATTAATTTTGTCATCGTGATTCAAATGAGCACAAGAGAACAGAAAAAAAAATCGGAATGACTTTAAAATAATTAATTACAATCGGCAACTCTATGGGCTATCAACACGCCTAAATGACAATTTCTGCGTTGTTAGCTCAAATTTAAATTACATCTCGAATTTCCATAATGTGACATAAATCACGAACTTGCTCGCTACTCCCCTCAAATTCTTATCAATTTTCATATTTTATTTTCATTTTGGGTTTCTGACTTTTTTCCGCATGGCCCGCGTGTCGGTTTTTATGAGTGAAAGAGATCGTCGAGGCAATAAAAATGCTCTGTGAATTTTGTCATATGTCCAAGTCTATGAGGCGTAAATTTCTAGGCTGTTTTTTTTTCAGGGAGGGAAAGGTGTGATAAAAGAAGTCTAAATAATAGAGAAGGTGACTCGGTGGGTGGTTGAGAAGGTATCAATGACTGAAGAAAATGGGAAACATGTGAAAAAGGCAATCAAAGGTGTTATTTCTGTACTGACAAGACATTGTGATTTTCCCGGGGGGCTCAATTACATGGAAGAAATTTGTATTAATTTCGCGGATTGAATGGGTGAACAAACACAAATCAAACAATCACTTTCTCACCCTTTTCGTGACAAATTGGGCAATGGAATTGGATTTCCAGTTCACCCTACATGGCTTGTATTTCGAAGAAGCCAAACTATTAATTCCTACTTAAGGAAAATTGACAAAAGGGCGCCAAAAGGCAACAAAATTCCTCAGAGTCACGATGCGACAAGGGTGTGATAGTGGCAAGGTACCCCTTGATTGCCACTGCTCCACTTTATTGGAGCCTGAGTATTTGGATCGATAAGCAGGCTTCCGATAGACAAAATCCAGAATGAGTCGAAATACCGGAAGCCAAATCCTGAAAAATAAAATCCCGGAAGCCAAATTCTGAAAGCCAAAAATCCCCAAAGATAAAATTCAAAAAGCCAATGTTTCGAAAAGCCAAAATCTTGAAAACTCAAAATTCCGAAAACCAAAATGTCGCAAAGCCAAATTCTGAAAGCCAAAAAACCCGAAAGGCAAGATTCAAAAAGCCAAAGTATGAAAAAGCCAAAATCTCAAAAACTCAAAAAATCCCGAAAAACCAAAATCCCGAAAATTAAAATTTGAAAAGCCAAAATTCCGAAAACGAAAATCGCAAAAATCAAAAATCCCTAATGAGTCAAAATTCCGAATTCACAAGTGTCATAACTACACCTACGATTGCACCCCCACTTTTCGGAGGCAAAAGGACATTTTCCGTGTTTTGAAAAATTTTATTCAACACGATTTTTGGGATTTTGGCCCAATATATTTTTGCTTTTTGGGATTTTGGCTTTTGGTATTTTACTAACTAATTTAGGTGGTTGCAATGTCTCTTTAAGGGACCAGGCTTATCGAATTAACCACCTCAAGTCTTGGCAACTGTCTTTCAGCTCGTTCTAGAATTTGGTATTTTGGTTTATCGGAATTTTGGCTTATTCTAGACTGGTTTTAGTTCTAAGCTAAAAGAGTTTTCGAATTTTACGGACATTTGCCTTCGGGGCGTAGAGAATTCAGACACCATCAAAGCCTGGTTATTCCGCCAAATTGCTATGTCAGAATTTTAACTCATTCAGGATTTCGACTCATTCCGAATTTTGGCTTTTCGGGATTAAGAGGGCTATGCCTGGTAGGTCCCGTCACACTCAGGTGAGTGATAGAAGATTGGGTAACTTACCCCAGTGGGAAGTCACGAACCTAAGGCTAATGTTGTTCATCATTTCTCGTTTCCGTAAAGGGATCTAGTCCTTTTAGAGAAGGCTGGGCGAGGGCTAACAATCCCTTCCCGAAATTATTACGAAAACTCGCAAGCGACCAATGCCACGTTTCCGGAGAAAGCTGACGGGGAGTCGGCAGGACTGGAGGAGGTTAGTGCGAGAGGCCTGGTCCTTTAAAGGACATCGCAGCCACCAAAATAAAGTATTTAATTAAGTGTTATAGTACGTGTTAAAAAACGGTCCAGTAGTGGTTCCTTATTTACGGAAAAGGCTACTTAACCTAGTGAACCTACTTACGGAAAAGTACTGGATGCGATTCTCATGTTAAACTGTAGCGTTAGACTGTCACTAGAGGTTTAGCCCAGTTCCTAAAGGTCTCAAAACCTTAAACAGCAACTGACTTTATTGATTTTTCAAAATGTAACATATCATTTGCCCTTAATAATCCAATCCTAAGTCAAAATTTTTCACTTTCCAAGAAATCTTGACTGATAAGATATTAGAGAAGTTAAGCCGTATGGATAAGCCTTAGGTCTGAAGCCCGTATTAGAAAAGAAATAAGAGCCTATTCCATCTTTTGTCTCCGATTTTTTATAGGATTTTACTTCTCTCTTTTATGACTATTTTGTGAATACATTATGGATTGCACAATTTTACCGAAAATCTTTAATTCATTGCAAAATATTTGTTTCCAAAGAAGTGGCCATAAGCGGTTCCTCTGATGGCCAATAGTGAAGAAAAGCTTTAATAAATGAAATAACGTTAAATGAAATACATAAAGTCAATCTAGAGCTCCCCTTAAGCGCCGATAAGGGATGCCTTAACCCTATTCCCTTCCGGTTTTGTGGCGTTATTAAATAAATTTCTATTGGCATCGATCAAGCAAAGAAATACCCTCGAATGCGATTGACTTTTGTATCGAAGATTGGACACAAAAAAAAGTTGTATATCAAATGACAGCTTGAGAAATTCCCATGACGAAAATTTTTACTTTCTCCCGAAAAAAAAACAGGTGAATAAAAACTCATTACAGGGCTCATCATTTTTACGATTCACATGTAAATGTTTTGGCAGAAATAGGGTCTTGTCACTTCCACAAATTTTCTCATCAAAAGGTAAATTTTCCAAAAATAAAATGAAGGTTTCTCCCTGGCCAGAAAAATGTTTGCCCACAAAAACATTGTTTAATGCTGTGAAGTGAAAATGATTTCTGTAAATAATAAAATTTATGTTAATCACACATGAGAATGTGTTGTTGATATTTTAATAAACAAATTTTCCTCATATAATCAATTTAAATATTTTTATTTGTGTCAATAGAATTACCAAATTTGCCCACAATTGTTTTAACACGTCCAAAAAAGTATTTAATATATAATTTTTGCCAATCCCTCTCAAAATTGGGTGAGATAATTTTATTAAAATGATTTTATCATAATGAAATCCCTGCAATCCTATTAAAATTATTAATATTAATTTCACAATCAACCCCATCCTACCTGATTTTTGGGGCTATGACAGTGAAATGCTCCAAAATTTTGCTGCTGATGGAAAAACCTGCATCCATTGCATTTAAATCCAATCGGGATAATATTGAAAATTTCACACGTAATTTTTATTGCTCGTACTCTAATGATAGAGGAACTAATAATTACACTTGTCACAAAAAGTTTTATTTTGATGTAATTTTAATTTTTAGTATAATGCAAGAAATACTGCAAGGCTATTTATTAATTTGTTTCTACGTAATGACATCTAGAGATCAAACGGTTATAGATAGCGACATTGAGATTTCGGGGAACGTCTCATTTGTCAATAATGGACCTAATTATAACTATTTTCTCTATTGAAACTATTGAAACTTTCTCAGATATTTTATTTTAAAAATAACACTGTGCGACACGTTGTGGGTGTCTTTGACGAGAGTGCCAAAACTTGTTAGAGGGTCATTTAAGGACCTCAAATCTGCAATCCGTTTGTCCGGGTCACCTCTAGATTTTTTTGAAAAAGCATATTTAGTTTTTTGATGTTTTATAAAATTCAAAAATTCATATCTCCGGTTCTAATTATCCGGTGGTAGTCACATAAAGCTAAACTGACGCGTAATTTCATCCTCTATAACTCTTGTGAACATATCAAGCATCTACGATGAAAATTAAGTATATTTTTTTAAAGATTTTTTGAAAAAGGGCACCTAAAATGGTGCATTTTTCTGTGTTTTTTCCATCTTCTAGTAATTTTCCCACTTTAATAGAGCATTTTATATGTCAAATAACTATGCCTAAAAGTTAGAGAATTTAATATTCTTTCATTTTCTTTTGGTTTGAATTTTCTATCATAATTCGTTTATTCACAATAATTTTTTGAAAATAAAGTGCATTAAAATCTCTTATTATATATAATTATATTAGTATCTTTGTCTAACCTACTGAAGAGCATTCTCTTTTGCACTCTCACTTACAAATTTCATACAAAAAGAGGTGAAATGAAAGAAAAGAGACGTATTTAGAAATAGAGAGAGAAGAATAGCTGTTATGAGTGCCAAAAAACTATTCTTCTCTCTTTATTTCTATATACGTCTCTTTTTTTCATTTCGCCTCTTTTTATATGAAATGTGTAAGTGTGAGTGCAAAAGAGAATGCTCTTCAGTAGGTTAGACAAAGATACCAAATCATTATATATAATAAGAGATTTTATTTTTATAATAATGCATTTTATTTTCAATAAATTATTGTGAATAAACGAATTAGGATAGAAAATTTGAACCAAAAAGATATGAAAGAATATTAAATTCTCTAAATTTTAGGCATAGTTATTTGACATATAAAATGCTCTATTAAAGTGGGAAAATTACTAGAAGATGGAAAAAACACAGAAAAATGCACCATTTTAGGTGCCCTTTTTCAAAAAATCTTTAAAAAATATACTTTAATATCATCGTAGATGCTTGATATGTTCACAAGAGTTATAGAGGATGAAATTACGCGTCAGTTTAGCTTTATGTGACTACCACCGGATAATTAGAACCGGAGATATGAATTTTTGAATTTTATAAAACATCAAAAAACTAAATATGCTTTTTCAAAAAAATCTAGAGGTGACCCGGACAAACGGATTGCAGATTTGAGGTCCTTAAATGACCCTCTAACAAGTTTTGGCACTCTCGTCAAAGACACCCACAAAAAGGTAAATTTTGTCGCACCGTGTAATTATAAAATTGTCTAATGCTTGATCTTAGGTTCTACTGACTTAAAACTTAGAGCTAGTAAATTAGTCAGTCTAAACAAAAATGTCGGAAAACAGACGATATTTTTTATAAGTTCGCTTGTAATTATTTTAAGTAAAATTGGCACATATTAAGATAGGAGAGTGCCTGGAATTCATGGATAACCCTATTCAATGGATTGATCTACGAATAACGTTGTCATAACCTAATTTCCAAGAAGCATTTTTTTTTTAGTATAGGGTCGGCAGATTAAGAACTCGCGTTAGGACCTATTGACATCCTATATTGTAGCATTAGGGTTAAAAATTTTTAACACCTATTCCAATAAGAAAAGGTAGGATCATGAAAAATCACCATATTACTTGCATTTTATGAGATGCATTAAATAAATTTCGATATTTTGACGAAATTGCCAACAAGTGTTCTCGGTCAAGCAGGTGTTCCTTCGCCCTTAGTCTTGTAGAATTCTTTAAATAAGGCATTACAAATAAAATTCCTATAATCTTCTTATAGCGCTTTACTTTACGTCACTGAGACAATTAACTGTAAAGTAACTCACTCTTTAGGGGCTTAAGAGCTTCTACAGGAATTTCAACTCAAAATTCTCTTTTATAATATAAACGATCGGTCGAATTCTGAGGTTGGAAGGATTGGGAGGGATAGATCCAAGTAGCAATTTTTTCTTAATGTAGTCTTGTAGAATTCTCTAAGTACAGCCATTATAGAACCAAACATCTTCTTATTTGCTTATAGCGCTCTTGGTTCCATTACCGAGATTACTATTAGTAAAGTGGCGCACTCTTAAGGATCTTAAGAGCTTCTATAGGAATTTCACCAGAAAATTCTCACTTTAAGTCTTTTAAAAATGCACTAAAAGACATGTCTTATACTTGGTTCTATAAGTTAGCTACTTTGCTTCTTAGGGACTCTCTTAAGGTAATTAGCTACCACCCCTAATAGCACCCAGCCAGATACCCCTGAGAGCCTCAAGTCCACACGGCCTTCTTCCCTAAAGCAGTCTTCAGACTAGAGGTTTAGCCCAATTCCTAAAGGTCTCAAAATCCTAAATAGCGATGAATTTTATTGATTTTTGAGAGCCTAATAAGTCGTTTATCTCTTATAATCCAATTCTAAGTAAAATTAAAAAAAAATTGTGGTTGATAAGAAATTAGAGCAGTTAAGCCATCTAGCTAAGCCTTAGGTCTGAAGCCGGTATAACGTTCTAGACCGAACTGACTCTCTCGGCTTTCCAATTTATAGGTGCAGTAATAAGGGCCCAGAAGGCTATGACACCGCAACGGCTTAGAAGCGGGCCAGTAGGGGAATTCTTTAATTTTCGTGGCATTTTCACGTGTGAGTTCGAAACTTGACAATGCCATTCGAGCTTTTTTGTCATATCATATGAGTTCGAAAATGCAACTCATTGATTTTTTTAATGAAATCCCTTTACTTGATGATTTTATGAAAATAAAGTACATCTTGGTTGATTTGTTTAACAAGATTCATTATCATTTGAATTAAAAGAAATCTCAAATATGTGACTTCTGACAATCCCACGTGAGCTGAAATGGCAATGTCACGGCTACAGAATCGCATTTTCGAAAAAGTTCTCCTTATATTCGAACCCAATTTGTCATATGGCATTGCCAGAGCGTTAAAGAATTCCCCTCCAGGAAAGAATTTAAATAGTAACGTTTATAACAGCCAGGATATTTGCAAACGTATACAATTAATTGGAAATATGTTTTTACAATAAGTCTTTTAAAGGTGCATTAAAAGACTTTTGAAGCTTTGGTTCTGTAAGGCAGCTTTTGATAAATCAGTTTGACTCAATCTGACCTCGTTCAAGCCTTGTCAGCTTCAGCTTGAGTCTTCTTTTAACATTTTTCCTTAAACAAAATATTACGAAGCCTCAAGAAAATATTTCTTGACCGATTTGAATAAGTTTAGATTCATTTGAAAGGTCTTGGAATTTCGAACTTATTAGAAGCATTCTCAATTTTTTTTATAAACCTAATTAATTTTTATTATGAATATAATTGAGCAACGCAATTTTGGATTTAATTTGAGAAGCTCTACTCAACTTTTCCGGTTTTATGGAGAGCACAAAATTTCCACCAGTTCACAAGAACAGAAAAATTTGTGAAGATTTGTAGATGAACTAAAATCGGAATTGTACAAAAGACACAAAAATCGATTTACGGTATTAGAAACTCTACGGTCCGACTTTCAATTATTTAGCTTTTATGATATTATAGGCAGATTTTTTTTAGTATTTTGTGATTCAATCTATCCAAAGTCTCATTTAAACAATTAATATAACAACAAAATTTGACACACTATCAAACTCACGGTCACGAGTTCGAACATCCCGCAAAACTGATGCGCTTTCGCATCCCTTCACGCTGAAAATTCCATCTCACACCCTTGATGGTTTGGAAAATACCATCAATTCTGTCCGGTATGGAAAAAAAAAGAATAATACTGATATGGAAGTGGGATAAAAGAGAGCATCCGGATTAATCATTGGGATTGATTTGAATTCATTTCAATTCCACAGGATAAAAATATAATTGGAATTTCAATTGAAATTCAATTTTACACTTTTTCACATAACAAAGAGGGAATTTTGGGCGATGGAATGGGTTTTGGATATTCAATATGGTAAATGTAAATATTTTTTAATGTCTCTTTGGCATATTAATTGCAATGAAATATTTTGTTTTTGGCGTAAACAGATTATGAGACAGGAAGTAGTGACAACACAAAATTGATAAAAGTGTCTTGAATGTCACAAAAATCAACTGGATTTATCAATAAATTGGCTATGTTTAGAATTCTCCCAAGCCTGAATTACAAAAACAAAAGGGGATTCTTGAGGAAATTATTAGCTGACGCAGGTGGAAGAGACACTATCAAGTGTCATCAGGGAATACCAAGCAATGTCCCCTTGTATTAAGCAAATAAACAAACTTGTGATATTTAGTCTCGCTTAGACAATCCGCAATGGTGTTTGGTAAACAAGACAGCAAATGGCATCAATACTTCAATGATTATTCCCATTGATCGCCCAGAAACTTTGTGCTGGAAATTGCCAAGGACTTTGGCCACTTAATCCACTTAGTGCCTGGAAGAATTGGTCCAATTTGACATACATCCTTCCATATTCACATCACGAGACATTAATTTGTTCAGTATTGTTTTCCATGGAGGGGCTTGGGGGCACTTTGTCTACTTACGTGATTTTTTCCACGCATTCAATCATATAGAAAAGAAGTTGATAAGGCTTATGAGGGGCGATTAAGCGGTTGAAATAGTTGTCATGAGAATTGTGAAATCCCAGTGGAAATGCAAGCCAAGAGATACAAGCCGATCTTCGAGATAGATAGGCAGTGAGGCAGTAAAGATTTATCCCAAATTGTCATACACTGAAGGTTTATGATCATCTATTAGAAATCTTTTGGATAAGGATAAATTTATTTAAACTAATCACTAATTGTCAAAATTTACAGACCAAATATTCTAGAAGATAATCCTAATACGGCTTTCAGACCTAGGGTTTCGCAATATGGCTTAACTTCTCTAAATTCTTACAGGACAGGACTTTTTGAAAACTTGACTTAAAACTGGTTATCAAAAGCAAATGATCGACTTGATCTGGAAAAGTCACTAAAATTGTTTATTTTTAAGGATTAGGATTCCTTCGGGAACTAATCTAAACCGTCAGTCTGAAACCCTTATAAGGATTGGACTCTGAGTACCCTTATGATCCCATTTCTTTCCGTGTACATAACGTTTGGAACCTGAGATTCGATCGTTATGGTTAACTTGGTGCAAAGAGAGGCGTCAGTTAGGGTAATTAATGCCCATTACATCTTTTCAAATCTTCATCGGATTACAGACAGGAAAAGTTCTTGCTTTCACTTAGGATTAAACTAGGAAAGTCTCCTTATCTAGACTTGTTTTGGTTAGTAAAAAGACCAAAGGGTAGATAATTGTTCCGGGCACTGTTCACCGGACTGAACCGATTTTTTTGTATTGAACGTATCGATCGGTCGATTTAATAGCAAAATAGTGCCGATCTGTTAATTTTGAGCTTCAAGAGTCGCTCACGGTCCTCTCTGAAAGCCACTTCAGATATCATATTCACTCCTTGGGGCAGATAACTATATCGGTCACGGTTCACTCGACTGCCGATTTGTCGATCTTTTATAATGAACGTGCTAATCTGACGATCGCTGCTGGCTAAATTATGCCGATCTGTTTATTTCTTATCGAAGTATTGTCGATATCATGATTTTTAATTCAACTGCCAAAATTTTGTCGATCGCTGTTCAGGGTTTATCTCTTAAAAATCATTTTAGTAAATAAATAACTAAAAAGTGATCATTGCTCGTCCCTTTAAATTAAATCAAGAATGCTAAGTTGGTTTATAACTTCCTCTTGTTTTTTTTTGTCGAAAATATTTCATTTTACAATTTATTTATGTTTCTTATCGATTTTGATTATATTGGCCGATTCCGTCATATCGACCAGATGATAGAATGTCCAAGAAGCGACTGAATACGATGACGGAAGGAGTTCGTTCGAGAGGACGCCCCCGAAGGAGATAGATGGAAGTAGTGGACTAGGTGAGAGACCTTGTCCCTCAATGAGACGTAGTGACACTTAAGTAAGTAAAATGTTGCTAAAATCCTGCCCAATTTGCTGCAGACATAGGGTAAAGTGGTACAAGTTGGACCATGGTACAATTTGGACAGGGCTTTTTGTCTTCATAAATTTAGTACTTCATTTTTATTTGTATATTTTTAGTGCTTTAGTTTTATAATTTGGTTCCTTATGCTTAAAAACAAATTTTGTATTGTATTTATCAAGAAAAAAAGCCATGTCCAACTTGTACCGGCGAATTGTCCAACTTGTAACACTAATTCCAAATTATATCACTTTACCCTACTGTATTTTAATTTGAAATATTTATTTCGAAATATGCTTCATTGAATTTTACTCTGACCACTTTTGCCCTTTTCCCGTTTTCGCTAATTTTTCCCGTCCATTAAAATATCCCTTGAATAGCTTTATGAAAGGAACTTTATGAAAAACGGTTTTCATGCAAAGACTATGTCTGCAAATCTCAACTATATCTGTTATTTATTTGTTTATTTTATTTTATTTGAAAAGAAATTGCTTTTGAAACTATGCGTCTTATAAGACCTTTACGTATTGGGAGCAATTTTTGTCAAAAATTTCATTTTTGACAGACTTTTGACATTTCAACTTACAGTACTGCTTCAAAGAAACCATTTTTGACGAACATTGTTACCAATGTATCGAGGCCTTTAAAGGCGAAATAACACACAAGAGGTTTTTGTGTCCACCGCCATCTTAGCGTTTATAACGAACATACACTGGAACCAAACGATGAAAATGCTCTTTTTCCGTTTTTTAGGCCAGGGGGAGAACACAATACAAAAAAAAAACACTAAAGCAAAAGAAAAGCAATAAAGGTAAGAAAAAAGAAAGTCAAGCCATTACGAAGGGTTTCGGGATTTTAGTTTTCGAGACTTTGGCTTTTCAGGATTTTAAGCAATTACGGATTTTAGTTTTCAGGATTTTGGCTTTTGCGAATTTTGGTTTTTCGGAATTTTGGCGTTCGATATTTTGAATTTCGGGATTTTGGTGCTTGACTTTTTGCCTCTTTGCGATTTTGGCGTTCGAGATTTTGGCCGGCACTGATTTCTCATAATTTCGGAATAAAATAAGGCATTTGCTAAACTCACAATTGTAGCCTAGACAAATTTGAATAGATTATTACAGATAATCAGAGATATTTTATATCAGGATTGAACTAGTATGGGAGATTTCCCGAGACTCATCCGAGCATAACAGACTGGAATGAATTTCGATATGTCCCCGTTTAAACGGGCTTCAAGTTATAAAATCGGAATATCTGCAAAGGTTGGCAATCCTATCCTTCTTCTTGTATAGTGTAATTTTTATTACGATTCTCAAATTTGCAAAGGTTAATTCGTTCCCAATTATACTGAATAGGGTTTCTCAAACTGTTTCTCTGGTAATTAACAAAGATTTCTGAATATGCGTCACACCTTTGAAATTCTAGAATTTCGGTCCAACAACATTGAAAGTTCGCGTCTTGGAAAATCTAGGGAATAATTACATATTATAGTAAATATCAATTAGATTATTTAATTAATTTTTTTTAATCAAATTTTATGGGAACTAGGGAAGACTTTCAGGCTCCGCTCACATTTCGAGAACTTCACCTGACTTTTAGTGTGTTCAAAATACCTAATTTTACCCTGTTTGAGCTTCTAAGGGACATATTTTTATTTCCTGAAAATCGTGTGGCTTTCCTTCTGAAAATTTTCACAGATAATTACAAAATAAACCATTTATCAGCCCTTAAAGTTCATCCCATGTCTATCGAGACAGAGTGAATTATGTCATAAATATGGGAAGTTGATAAAAGACTCTCGAGTTCGGGGAATCTTTGTGAAATATTTCTTGTCACTTTTCGCTGAAAAGGTCACGAGGTCACGGAGTAATTTGATTTTATCTCGTTTCTTTCTCCACAGCCGATCACAGAGAGAGAGTGTCTCTTTGTGGCCAGAGGTCGTGGTGTCTTGTGGCCGGGTGTGAGAGTGCAAATGTGGTCCCAAAAGAGGATGATTTATGGGTGACATTAATCGGAAGTTGCCAAATTGTTGTGAAGCACGCAGAATAAGATTATTTGGCTCTCTTGGTCCTGTGACAATCTCTGGTGATTCTTTGTGAGTGGGCTTAAGGGGGGCAAGTTGCGAAGCGAGGGAGGAAATAATAAAAACGGAGAAGGCACAAAAGACCTTTGATAAAGGAGATTGAGACTCCGGGACAGTGTGGAGAGTTCCTAATATTTTCATCGAGACAGATGACTAATGGACGTTTGGAGTGGGAATCGCTTGGAACGCGATCGGCGCTATTTGATGAACTCTGCAGGATGCTTTTTTCGGTCAATTCTACCACGAGGCATCCATTGAGATTGTGTGGTGCCAAGGCACAAAGAATTTATTTTATTCTTTGTCCAATAAATAAAATTTATTATTTTTCCTCGCTCAACTTTGTACAATTTTTCAGCCTCTTTTTTTTCTTAAATATTGTATTGGACTCTTTTTTTTTACATCCATTTTGAGGGTGGAGGCGTAAATTTATCGCATCGACAAGGTAATTTTTGCTTTTGTTTTTATTTGATGAGTTTCTTAATAATTCAATCCTAATGCAATCCTCATAGAATTTTATATGTTTCGAGTTTTCTAAAACTTTGCCAAAATACTTACGGGTATCTTCAGGAAAGTCAATTGGACAATATTGAATAACATAAATAATAATTGGGAAAATTGACCGATTTTGATGATTTATATAGAATCTTACAAATTCCAGAACCGCAAATGCTAACTCTTAAAAATCTCAGAATCCGGATTAACCGATTTTGATGATTCAACATTCAACTTTAGCTCCAGGTTTACGAAGTAGTCTAGATTAAAATCCCATCCCCAATAAGCTGATCTACTCTTACCATTTGGTTTGTCTTAACCATTTGCCCCTTTTCACCATTTCTATCGGAATGTCGAAACAATTTCAGCACTTTTTTTTGTACCTTGGCAATTTTCTGGATGTGTTTTTCTTTCAGGTGGATTTTTTTGTGCAAATATCACCCCTAGACCTTTAGAATTCATTTGACCAAGAAAAGTTGGGGCAATGGTCCTTGCTCACTTTTTCAATTGCTCCCCCATATTCTTTGGGGTGACGCAACAAGAGAAAGAGTCAATTGTTAATCTTTTATTGGCGTCCGCTGAGTATTGTTCCAGGACTGAACCATGCTCATGGTTTTAGAGACAATGAAATGCACAGTCCTTTGTCCCAGCCATAAATTCACCGGACTCAGCGTCTAGCGGGGGTTTGTGGTGAGGGTTCAACAGCTAGCCACACTTTTCCATGCCAATGCAACCCCTAAAGGTGGGGATTTCTGTGGAAAAGCAAACTCTCTGGGAAAAGCCCTCGCGTTCATACAAAAGCACGCGGATTTTGTATGTAGGTGAAAATAATTCAACCATCAGACGATGATTGAACCACAAAAGAGCACACAGAGGCTACATTGTTGTCCTGGCCGGGGGTGGTGTACAAGAATCAATGAAAAGATCCCATTTCCATGAGCCATGGAGGAGAGATACTCAATGGTCATGTTTTGAGAGCACAATAATCTCTACTTTTGCACAAATTCACCTTTTTCCGCCCCATTCTCGCGACTACCTATTGATTTCTTTTCACTAACAGCACTGATTAGTTGCATTTCGCTCGGTGGAGGATGAATAGCTGTAAGAATCAGTGGCTAAGGAAAGTTCGCTGAGTGCTCGAATTGAGAAATTGTGTAGGGGAAAGCACGCTACCCTCGGACAACTTGAGATTTGGAAAACTCATTTTTTTCTCTCTGTTCTTAACTACTTTGACATATGTTTTTTTTGGAAATTTCAGGCATTGAGCTAGCAAATTTATTAAAAACGTATTGAAAAAAACAATGAGTTGTTCGAAGCTTGAGTCGTACGAAGGTAGTGCGCTTTCTCCTAAATTCAAATTTCCCAATTCATTACCGGTTAGAACCACTGCTGTTCCATTTGGAATCCCATGGTGATTAAAACAAAATCATTCTTTACATTTCGACTGAGAAATAAATCATCTAGGGGAAGGCTTTGAGGCTTTGCACAAAATCTGGCTTCGAACATTTTATATTTTTTCTCATATTTATTTAATGAATTTATGAGAAAAGATAAAAAACACGTTCAAGCCATAGTGTATACGAAGCTTCAAACCTGGTTCATTACCTGTTCACAACCAATTTAAACCGATTTATAATTCACTCAAAATATTGCCCAAAATACAACTTAGGATTAGGAGTAATATTTATAATTCAATTCTGATAAAACTTAGTTATCGGTTATGAGCCGGTTCATTACCAGTTCGTAACCGACTGAAATTTGTTCAAACTTGTCAAGAATTCCAAGACTTTTCCAAAACTGTAATTAGGAATGATTCAACGGATTTTCGTATAAGGGCGAAATGTCCACCTTAAAAAAAGGATAACCTTAAAACCTGTTTTTCTAAGGATAAACTTAAAAAAAAAAACACATTCAAAAAACGAGAAGAATGAAATCCATTGTTGCTATATTGCATATTAACGTAGCAAAGATTTAGTATTTTATAGAGGAAACTGGAACACCACCGAACACTACGTAACACCGAACACTGCGATTTTTTAATTAAATGTTAGGCTTCAGAGGACCAGACCTATATGAATTCATAAATACTATAGAGATCCTTGTCCACTGAAGTGTAATGTTCGTCATACTCCAAGTAGTTTAGAAATGAAAATCTTTGTTTGGTTCTACCTTATGTTCGGTGGTGCCCCAGTATCCCATATAATAGTGGCCATAAAAACGTCATCAAAATGACTTCGGCTAGCAACTCTCTAACCTTAATCTTATACCATTTCAGCCAGAAACATTACTGCAGAACTAACAAAAAACGCTAGTTCATCGAATTTTTTTTATCATAAGATCTTCCTAATTTTTTGCGAGGTTAGATTTACGTAATTAAAACGTAAGTAATCACATTTCTTTTATTACAGTAGACTCTCTCAAATTCGGGTATTTGGAACTGAAATGTCATCCGAATTAGTGAGATATACGAGCGTCAGACTTTTTGAAATGCAACGATTTTTTGCTCACCTACATATTTACTATTAATAAATTTAAAAAACTCGTAACTATTATAAAGTTTAAAAGCCTCAGAAATGAAAAATCACAAAATAACTAAGAAAAATTTGGCAAATTTGAGCATATTTACTTCTTTTGATAACTAAACGAAGAATGTCAACATTTTTTTTTTTTCAAATTTAACTGCCGCGTGAATTAAAAACTATCCATATCGATAACTTCTTTTCGATAGTATCGACTGTCGGTTCTGAAAAATTTAAACCGTAGCTGCATTTTCTGTTATTAATATAGATGGTTATCAACAGTCTCATTCTTTTAAGAATATCTCAATGAATAGCCCAACAATCCGTTAAAAATCGCCACTCACTTAATCCAACAGATATAGATTTATCGATACTATCGACTCGATAGTATCGAAAAGTTATCATTTCACCCCTGATTTTAAAAGAAGCGAATTAGCATGAGTTTACTGTATTACTGAAAACGCCAAGAAAGTTAGTCTGCTCTGCAAAAATATGGCCTTAGAATGCTAAAATGATTACCATGACCATATCGTAAATGGTAAATATAACGTAATAATGTTTTCCTTTTGTTGCTTTGGTTTATACTGCTGCAAACCTGCTTTCGGAGCTTACCATGTCTGCTAGCAAAATATAACATGCTTATAAAATTAAATACTGAGTAAATACTGGATTAAATACTGTGTTTCTGAATATTTTACACTTATCCTTATACTTCATGTGATTCATGAGTTAATTGTTAAACAATGTTTTTGAAGAGAACCTTTTGCGATTAATCGCTAGCAGCCCTATAAATCCCTTAGCTCGTTTGATCTAATTATAACAGTAACAAAAACAAATGGTTGTAAAAGACAGTATTCAATATCCCTTACCGTTTGGCCGGAAACAAACATCGAAAAAGAAAACAAACATCGAAATGTATTTTTGTCAAATCTTCCAATTCGCGAAATTATGCTAAAATTTGGTCTGATAGCCGAACAAGCGCAAAGGTGTAGATATAACGAAATATCGAGATGTTATATATAATAGCTCTCGCTTAGTGAATTCGAGCAATAAAACGAGTCAATCTGGAGTATGATTGGTGAGTTTGAATTGGGAATTCTGGAGCAGCTGCTGAGTTTTTTTGGGTGTAGATCGTTTGAATATCTCCTACACTCTGGGTAATGATATTGATTTCCAAACCATTTCTACTGCTAATTTATTGGATTTCTTCCTGTCTTGTGCCACAATTGACCATCTGTCTATGGTGAGATTAGGGTGCCTTGAGACTCTGGCCCAGATATATTCGTCATATCTTTTACAGAACTTCTTTTAAGGTACTTTATCGATGCTCGTACCTTTAAGACAGAGGAATTGTATACAATCATATTAAATTTTCTTCTAATTTTAGTGCAACTTTTTGAAAGGAAATTGTAAGGATGTTTTTTTTAAATTCTATCGATTGACCTTCTTCGATGTAAAATACCCAAAATGTTGTGTAAATTGGTGGTCAACAAAGTCAATATAATAAGGAAACAAAATCAAGAGATCGAACAGTTTGCAAAGTCTTTTAAACTTGGTCATTATTTTAAGCTCGAGAGTTCAAATTAACGTCGATGAGTGTTGCGATAATTTTTCAATTTTCGTAAACTCCACGATCAATCTGATCCTCCATGGGTTTTGGTTTTTTGGGGAAGATGATCATTTTTGGCCACTTATCTCTCATGGAGGGAACAATATTGCCATGGGAAGTCCTCCTCCTGCGTGAAATTAATCCAGAAAACGACGCTGTGTTCCCGCTCTTGGGTGTCTCTTTGACCACAAAAAAGTGGATAGGGGAACGTGATGATGGAATGATCGAGACCAAAATGGCAGTTTGAATTGATGATCGCCATTTGTCGGCGCTCTGTGCGCGTCGACGATCGAAAGAACAGTGATTATTAATCACCCACCACTTTGGAAATGACGAAGACGTGACCGTGAATGATTGCCATCCTTGATCGTGTCTCAAGACCTATAGATCGTTTTGGATGAGACTCGAAACAAATTGACTTTCTTGGTGATCATCACAGTAGATCACAAATTATCTACTGGTTTGGGTTTGGAAGATGGAGCTCTTGGACAATATTGGATGCAGGCACTGGGGAAGGGAAGATCATCTCGTTGAACCTGTCTCCATTTCAATCGCACGATCCTCCACAAGAGACACCCAGGTGAAGCGAAAGGAGATAAATTGACTTGGGGAGACGAGGATGAGGTGGAATGGTATGAAGCGTATAATCAGAAATAATATAAAAATTCAACCAAAATTGATGAGCAAGACAAGAAGAATGAGTCTCATTCTTAAATGGATGAAGATGGATATTGGGTGGAGGGAGATTTAGACCAAGTTCAGGACAAATTCTCTCTGAAAATCCTCCAATTACTTGATCCACTGCGGACTCATTCGTCTTCACCTGGTCGGGATTCTACACTGAGAAAACAGTTTTCAAAGAATCAAGTGTTTGATACTTAATTGTACACCATTTTTTTATTGGTAATATTAAGGTTTACACGCGAGGCCGAATTAGTCAAGGATAAACCGTGGGAGAGGGGGGTGTTATAGTTTTCATTAGAAAGAGCATTGAGCAAATTACTAATTTTCCATACCAATTAATTACTTTCCTGTTCATTGAAATATTTATCAGGCTGATTAATATATTTTATTCACAAATTATAGGGAAAGAAAAATTTATTGGATGGCTATATCTGCCCCCATCTCCCCTATATAAATAAATAAGAGTAAAATTAAAATTTATACTGAAGATATTATTTCTGGGCCGCAGAAGTGTGAGCAGTGTATTTATGTAAAAATTATCAGTAAAAAAAAATTCAAATTGATCAGGTTAAAATCAATTTTGATCAGTAAATGTGACGAAATTAAAATTCACATCCCTTACATATACCTTTGCATATGTCTATATCATTCTTTCGCACTCAAAATTCGACTGAGCTAAATTGAAGAATTCAAAAGAAGAAGAAGAGTACGGAAGAATGAAATAGACATATGCAAAGCTTTTAAAAAAGAGCGGGATGTGAATTTTGACTCTATGGAATTTTCCTGATCTAAAAGGTATGCCGGAGCCATAAAAGACAATATTGGTCAGTAAGAAATGGAAATTGGATTAGTTATTGCGCTAGCACATCTTTTCGATTAAGTGAAATTCAATCAATTGAAGTTATATTTTTTATTATTTCAAACTGAAGCCAGATACAATTGTCTCTTCCAGTCAAATGAAAATTGAAATCAAAATTGAGAATGAAATTGAAATTTGATTTTTCAATATAGAGATATTTATATATGATTTAAATTTGAAAGAGTAAAAGATTAGAATTGCAATCGAGAGAATTTCACTAATTTAAAGGGTGTGCCAAATCTAAAAAACTTAAATTCGGTTAACAAAAAAAATATATTTGAACAAAAATTAATTTAATCTTTCAAAGCTGTTAAATTATCGTTCAAGTTTACGCTAAAATAAAGAAGTGATTTTCATTTTCGTTAGCACCATCTCAGATGCCAAATCTTTAACCTAGATGTTTTTCCTTTTTTTAATCTAAATTGATTTTTTGTTCGATTTAAATTAGTAAAGTTTCGATCGTCTTGAATAATGCCACCGACACACCTTTCAGATCGGTAAAATTTTTATGAAATCGAAATTCATAATCGCATATGTAAGTCTATGCCACTCTTTCGAATTTCAAATTTGACTGAACTAAATTCAATTTGGTATGATGTTCAAAAAAGAAGAAGAGTGTAAAAAGAAGGATAGTCATGCAAAACTTTTAAGAATGAAGGGATGTGAATTTTAAGTTCATAAAATTTTCCTGATTTAAAATGTTGTCGGAGTCATAATGGCTCTGGCACATTTCTCAGATCAGGAAAATTTCATAAAATCAAAATTTACCAAATCAAAATTAAATTCTTAAATGTTTTTTTATATACCTGTCCCACTCATTTGCGCTCTTCGTCTTTTTTGGAACGTCAAATAGAATTCAATTTAGTTCAATCAAATTTTAAGTGTGAAAAGGATAGACGAAAGCCAAAATTTTGAGAAAGAAAAGGATGTAAATTTTGATTTCATGAAATTTTCCTGATCTAAAACGTATACTAGGGCCTTTATGGTTCTGGCACACTTTTTACATAAATAAAATTTCATGCAATTGAAATTTACATCCTTTTTCTTCTCAAATTGTTTGCATAAGTCTATCCTACTCATTCGTACACTTCTTTTCTTTTAAACATCACGCCAAATTTCATTTAGTTCAATCTAATTTTGAGTGAAAGAAAAGGTGAGATAGAGATATGCAAAACATTAAGAGAGAAAAGAATGTGAATTCTAGCCAGAGCTTTTTTTTAACTTTTTTATTCATCTTTATTTTCTATTTTATTGATCAAGTGAGCTGTTTCCTGATAATTTTTATGATAAAATTAGCAACTTACGTTTTTGCCTTATAAGGTATCCTGATCAAGAAGTGAGTAAATCATTTCTTGGGTTTCGCGAAATGCTTTCGGGATTTCTTAAAATAATTTCCAATTGTTCAATAATTTTCAATTCTTTCTTAATGCCTTTCGCACACCTTTTAGTTCAGGAAAGCTTCATAAAGTCTAAATTTCCTTTCTTTCTTTCTTAAAAGTTTTACATATGTCTGTCCTACTCTTTCACAGTTCCTTCTTCTTCTTCTTCTTGTGGACATCAAAGTAAATTAAATTTAGCTCGACCGGATTTGGAGTGCGAAAGAATAAGATTTACATGCAAAACGTTTAAGAAAGAAAGGGATGTGAATTTTGATGTCATGAAATTTTCTTGATTTAAAAAGTATGCCGGAGTCATTACTTTCTCGAATTGGCTTATCCGTTTTCAACGATTTTAACGAAACTCTTTAAATGCAACCCGGATAATTCTTTAAGTATCATAAATCCATTTTTGCTCTTCTAGTGGTTCGCTATCCCGTTTTAAGGTTTCCGAGGTTTCATGTAACTAAATCATAATTTTTGCTCTATCAGTAAATTTTTTGGTTTACCTGGGTTTTGTAAACTCTTTTTAAAATTACGATTTCGAAACAGTTTGAGGTTTCATCTGGGAATTTCTTGGGTTTTTCAGGTTTTGCGAAACTTTCCTTAGACGTTCAGGTAGGTAATGGTGGGGTAGTTTCACGCAGTAAGCAGTAGTCGGGTAGTTTTAAGCAAATGTTCTGTATATTTTCAGATAGTCAGTTCTCAAGACAAACTAACGATCCATAGTTTGAATATGGTTCATTTTCGTTTAGCAAATAAGTCCTGATAAAAGGTTCACCTGAGTGAAACTACCCCACCTTCCCCTAATTCGGTTTTGCATTCTTTTTCTTGAATATTCATACTCAATCAGATTTGGCTGAATATTAAATTAACTTTTTAGTATAAAAATAACACTTATTTGGTGTTACTGGTATCACTTAATTTTTCTCAGTGTAAGCGTCCTATGGGGTTAAAAGATATGGTGAATTAATGGAGCAAAGGAGGGCGGATCCTGAATTATTTATTATGCTTCTTGGATGTCTCAGAGGTCTTGTACAAATTTCTTCTTCTGCGCCATAGTTCCATCTCCCTCAACTGTCGAGGAGGAGAATTTTTTAATTACATCTCAGATGTCTCAGTGGCTTTTCTTCACCCGTCCATGTGGAGATTCTCCGGGAATGAAACAGACGCTCCACGGCGCCAAATTCCATCAAGAGTTGAGCAACATTTCAACCAATCAACTAGAATGTTTGCTGCTTTTTTTGCTGCTCGAACTCCACAGAGAGAGTAATGTATATCTCCGAAATTTTTTACCTTCATCCCCCTAAGTGCTTCTTTCTGTGACATTTATTTGCGAATTTACCGAATTTCGAAAAAATGATCGCATGCTGAGTGTCTGACTTCAAGCTTACGTCCGTCCGTCCATTCAGGCGTTGCCAGAGCTAGAAGTTCAACGGTATAGAGTAGCGACTTAGGGTATTGCATTTTTTCACTTTGTCCTTTAGATTTTTCAAGATTTCAGATTAAAAATACTCTAGTGAACGTAATTATTAAACGATCGCGACAAATACGAATTTATTTGAAAGGTCTTGGATTTCTAGACAAGCCTGAACTAGTTCTAATTCCTTATGAATCATCTATAAAGCATTATGTACACACACAACATTTGGCAAATTCTGATGATTTATGAGTCCGGTTTTTTGTTAATGGTCAATCTAAAAAATTGATGAAGGGATAATAACTTTAAAAATAGTAACATAGTAACAAAGGCACAAGTTCCAGCACTCCGCAAAGCTGAAATACCATGGAACATAATTTTTAAAATAATCAATTTCCTTCTCTTCAAGATGTTCTTTTTCCCTGGTCACCGTGCCAGCAAAAAGAGTTCTGGCATTGTCATTCTCAGCTCCCTGGAGTTCCCATAAGATTGTGACTCCCGGAGACGAGAGAAAGCATGGAAAATCTATGTCAGTTGCTAAGGAAGGTGCATTCGCCTCTGAAGGCGCGTGCGACAAAGTTTTCCCGAAAAGGCGTCGTTCGACTTTTGCTATTTTCGATCACTGCCTCCAGTTTGTTGATACTGAGACATCCACTGTTTGTTTGCCTTAGCATACCAGAATGTTCACAGATCACAGCGTGGACTGATTAATTAAATCCGCGCGGCAGCTTCAATTAAACAATCCAAGAATGGTGCCTGGAGTTGAGTGGAAAAGTCCAGATTTTTTTTTTTGGCATTCCCTTATGCCTGTCCCATCAATATCTTCCACAATCTCCCGCCCTACCATGAAGGTATCCCCTGAATGTATCCAAAATACCCTGGGGTTCAGGTGAGTCGCCAGAACGACGCATGATCGTGTCCCATGTGGCTTCCATCAAATGTCGCCATGAATGCACGAAGCAAAACAAACCGTCAATCGATTGAATATTGTGAAATGTTTTACAATTCTGTAAACAATTTGCCATCCCACCACCCCGCGATTCCGTCCTTCATCGTACCTCCTGTTTACACCGTTGACATGTCAATTTATTTTTTCTTCACTGGCAATCCCTCGGCGTATCCGCCTCCGTTGCCCATACAAAAGATATTCAAATGGAAGATATATCGACCTCATTTCCGACATTTTTCCTCACTACAAAATCCCGTGCATATGGAAAAATGATATTTTCAATTTCACTCTCACATTGCTTCTTTTCACTCTTGGTACACCACAATTAAACACAAAAACGCATAGAGAAAAATTTTCCGTTTTTCCATCAACGGCAGTGGCAATTTTTCCCTGGAGATTTAAGTGATGATATTGCTAGATTGAGAAAATTATAGATTAATAATCAAAATTAGAGTAGAATTATAAAGTGGGGCTAGTAGCAAGATATAGAGTAAAAATAAGGTCATGAAAACATTATTTGTACGTAATTCTCTAGCTACTTTCTTCCCTTAGTGTTACGCAATTTTGCCTGAAATAATTACATCCAAACTGACCAAAGGATAACAAAAGTATTTCAAAAATTTTGCTTTGATGCGACTAATGTAATATTTTCAAAGTAAGATTTATGTCAACAAAACGTAAGTTATTGGAATGAACACTCCATTTCAACCTGGTAATATCCCAAGTAACGTGGATCCTCTGCAAACAGAATTGCAAATTTTAGCCGCCTTTGAGAGGAAGATCCCTTTTATTTGACCCTGTATATGAGGAGGGACGATTCCGGAATATATAAATTCTGCGGTCACAATGAATGTGACCGGACTATACGGTTACTTGTGGCCCGGTATTGGTCCTTCCTGTGTCTGCAGGCAGTGATACACTTTAAGCCTTTGCCAATCGCCTCTTCGTCTTTATTTTATTACTCATATAAGGGTGTTCCCCTTGTTTGTGTCCACCTGGGGCTTCCGGTGGTCAATCGGTTTCCAGATGGTCATAGTACGACACTAGCAGTCATTTTAATAAAATATTAAATAAATACACATAAATAAATATATTACATACAAATGAACGTATGAATAATCAGGTACATCAAGAATAAGAGTGTATATAGCTCTATTTACATTGATTAACTTTATACTGCGATGTGTTATAATTAAAACCACCCTTCAAAAGAGAAGGTAGACGAGTAAGGGCAGAATCACATTGATAGTAAAATGCTCACCGTATATTGTTAATTCACAAATTTTCATTGCAATTCTTACGTAAATTCTCAATTACCGTATTACCTTATCTCACATTCGGTGGCACTAGGTGAAAATAATATAACAAAATTGAAGAAATAAAATGAAAATACGATAAGTGGTAAGTTTTTTTGCTCACCGTTTATCGCATTTTCCTTTAATTTCTTCAATTTTTTTTAATCGGTAGGAAAAAATATTCACACCGGAAATTGTGAAGGTTTCCTCTATTTGGCTAAGCGTTCGATTTTCGTTTGAACCTCAATTTCGAGGTTAAAAAACAATCTGAGAGATAAGTTGCACATGTATGAAAATGTAGCTAATAAAATTCCCTATCAAACCCACAAAACAGATTGTTAGGAGCAATCCTAGTTTTCGAAATATTTTTGATTAAAGTTGCTAAAAGTTCGATTTTTCCATGTTTTCTGACTTATATGAGACTACAGCGCCCCTGGTGTCAGTTGCACGAACTCCATCTGTCCAAAGGATTATCGGGCATCTAATGGCCTCTACACATTGGGAGCAATTTTTGTCAAAAATTGCTTTTTTGAAGGAAATTTCCTGCAGCGTTGTAGGGGGAAACGTCAAATTTCTGTCAAAAACGCAATTTTTGACGAAAATTTCTCCCAATGTGTAGACGCCTTAAAGGAGAACAAATGTTCCCATATCAAGAAATAAATCGGTTTAGCAGAATCGGAGAAATAGGCACAAAAGTATCAAAAAACGGCAAAAACGGTTTTGCCTAGATTCCAGGCGTAAAAACAAAATGAAATCAAAATTATAAGTATTTTCTTAAATCATTTGACCCTAGAAATAGAAAAAAATAGCATGAGAACCCAGGGACAAAATCACTGTTGCACAGTGTTATTAGTATAACCTCTGAGTTCATTATTAATTGCAATCTTCATAAACCAATGCGGCCTTACAGAATTTTTTTTAGTAATTTAGTACATGAACTAAACCAAAAGAATTGCGTTAAATTGAAGTTTAAGCATCAAATATATAAAGCCAATGAATGGAGTAGATCAAAAATATTAATTTTCAGTAGACAAGACTTTAAAATTGTCCCCTCAACTGTGTACTAAACGCTGTACTGAAAAAAATAAGGACGATTTTATTGGCATTTTAACCTAAATTTCAAATTTTTCAAAAATTAAAGATTTTATTTTGAAAATTTCCATTAATTCTGTACTAAACGTTATTTGAAAGTTTTAATTGTGATCTTGAAACTAGAAAAATGACTGGGTAATTCTTTTCAACTCTGATTGGGATGCAAAAGCGTCAAAAGCCATATTTCTCTCGCGTATTTTTGCTGTTCATGTGCGTACTATTCTTTTTTTGCAAAAAGTGCAAGAGAATTAAATCCCATGTCGCTCGATGATGATTAAAAATGGGGGAAAATTGTTGGGTAACAATTGTGGCCACCCATCCACCTACAACTTCCTCTGGAACAATGCCCATTTTTTCCAGCTTCAGTGCAATTCATTCGCGATTGAGGCGACCAAATAGCACTTCTGCGGCCATGTAATCGCAGATGATCGCACTGTGATACATTTCACATCAAATTTGGACACGCAGAAAAAAAGTGCTGCGTGGGTGGCAAAAAAAATGCCGAGGGATACTAGAGGCCTTCTCCACGTGAGATCAAGTGGCATTTAATTTTTTTTTCACTGTGCCACCCACAGGATTTTCCACCACTGGGAAATTGACAGTAATTTTCGTTGAATGATGGGAAATGTCTGGTGCGTCTCTTTCGTTTGGTGAAAAATTAGCTAAACAGCAACTGGAATTGAGTGTCGATTGACATTTTCGTTATTTTCCAATCCCATCGAGTCACACGCATCTCTCTTTTTTTTACAATTTGTGAAGCATTTGGAAAAAAGAGTCTTGTGAGATTTTTCCTGGCGTGTTTCAAAAATAGCTCTTTGGGAAAGCAAACCACCATGTCTCTACCCAATGTTTAGCATAAATTGCCACCAAAAGAGATTTTCTCAGAAGTCAAATGGACAAAATAATTCTGAGATTTGTTTACAACTGTAAATTTGATAGGTTTTCTTTTCCAAATTGATCTTTTTTTTCACTTGAAAATCGTATCAAGGAAAATGAGGTGAAGCGGAGAGTTAATGCAGAAAATCCAATATCCTAGTTTGAAGTTTATGAATAATAAAATATTTTACACTTAAAAATGTAAATAAATTATGTAATTCTACAAATGGATTTGCTGTAATTGTTTCAAATATTTTATACTTCATTTGACTAGTACAAAATATTTAGATCAATTGTGTGCTAAATTGTGGGAATAATGGTTCTATTCCAATGAAATATAAATATGTTTTTTTAGCACTTTACTGTTCTAAAGTGCTTCTAGATAATCGAGTTTTCTTTGTATTGGTCCCTTTCACGACTATTTGCTGGTTTTAGTACACGGCGAGGACTGGGAAAATAGTCATGATTAGAACCAATACAAAGAAAAATCGTTAATATAAATGTACTATAGAACAGTAGGGTGTTCAATACATGTTTCATTTTTCACAAAAATGAAAGAAGAAATCTCTATAATGAACATTTTTTTTAGTACATGACTTTTCTGAGGTGCTTCTACATTACTGACTTTTCTTTGTGTTGATTTCTGCCATTAATTTTTGGGAGTTTTTAACGTCGTGACAGAAACAAACACAAGGAATAGTGGATAACGCAGAAGCATATGAGGGAGCTCTGTACTAAAAAATGTTCTGGAGAAAGATTTACTCTTTTCATTATTCATTGGAATAGTACCATATCAGTGCTATTGAAATGTATATTGGAATAGCATTATAACAGTGCGACTGAAATAAAAAGAAAAGGGAGTACTTTCTCCGTAACATTTTATTTAGTACATGGCTGTTTTCATGTGATTCTGCATTATCGTTTTCTTCATTGCTTTCTGTCACGACTGTTTTTCCCTATTCTCGTCGTATTCTAAAACTACCAAACGGTAGTGACAAGTATCAAAACAAATAAGTGTCGATTATGCAGAAACACATGAGAACATGTGCTAAAAAGAACGTTTGGAAGAAAGATTTTTTCCTGATTTTTCATTGGAACAGTACTAGAAAAGAGAAAATCTTTCTTCTGAACATTTAATTTAGTACATGAATGTTCTCATGTGCTACTGCGGTATCGACTTTTTTCTGTTGGTTCCTGTCACGATTATTTTCTCAGTTCTCATCATGTTCCAAAAACCAAACAGTCGCTACAGGAACCAAAACAAGGAAGTCAGTTATATAGAAGCATTTGAGAACGGTCATGTGCTAAACAAAATGTGTAGGAGAAAGATTACTTTTTCAATTTGTCATTAGAATAGCATGAAAAAAGGGAAATATTTTTCTTGAACATTTTATTTAGTACACCCTGCTGTGCTTCTGCTTTATCAATTTTACTTTTTGTTGGTTCCTGTCACGACTGTTTGGTAGTTTTGGAACAGTACGAGGACTAGGACAAACAGTCTTGGCAGAAACCAAGACAAAGAAATTTTCAGGAGCAAAAAATATCCTTTTTATGTTTTATTGGAGAAGCATCATTATTTACAGTGATTCCGTTCTGATGCACTTGAATATTTTAATTAGTACATGGCTGTTTTCATGTGCTTCTGCGTTATCGACTTTTATTCGTGTTGGTTCCTGTCATGACTATTTGGTGGTTTTAGAACACAACTACAAGGACTAGGACAAACAGTAGTTACAGAAACCAACACAAGGAATAGTCAAAAATGCAGAAATACAAAAGGGGAGCCCTGTACTAAAAGAAATTTTTAGAAGAAGTTTCTCCTTTTTATTTTTTATTGGAATAGCACCATTATTCACAGTCTATCAGTCTATTAGTGAAAATGATTTGTATTGCAATGAATTTTAGAATTATGAACAAGAAATTATATTTTATTAAAATTTATTTTAGTAGAGTTGTCTCAACAGTTAGTACATCTCTGTACTAAGAGTTAAACTGCTAAGTGTCTTACGGATTAAAATTGATACGTTTCCTAAAATTTTCTTCTGACTTCCCTTTGTACTAAAGTCTATAAAAATTTAAGTAAAATATTGTAGCAGTTCCGTGCATTTATAGATAGCATCACAAATTTTAGTACAATATCCCCTAAAATTCACCCTCAATCTTCCTATTGTTTCATTACACGCATTACACTTAAATAAATATTTTCAAGGGGTGATTCCACCCATGAATTGTTTTTCATTCCCCGATGACACGTGTCTCAGTACATTATTATTATTTTTGATTAAAAAATATTTGTCTTTAATAATTTCAATTCAGACATACTTTCTCTACCCTGAGATTTCAATGGTGGATTTGTCCTGGATTTTGTATGAGAGAGACGATCCTTGGCGCCATGGGATTTTTCTCCCTGACTGCACAATTTTAAGACAAGGAGCGGATGGCAAAATTTTCATCCCTCAAAAATATTACTGTGTCATGACAAAAGATGCAGATTTAATATTTTAGGCTTGAAGAAAATAAAATAATATTCCTTCCACTTGACTGGACTCGCATCTCCTTTGAAGTTGTCATAGGTTTTTGTTGTCTCATTGTTATTGCATCCCAGAAGGATGCTCTCTCTCCACATAAAATTTTAATTCTCAAACCATCCAATATTCTACTCCGAATTATTGCAAGTTTGAAGTGATTTTAATTCATTTCCATTTGATTTGATCTTGTGATGCAATTTTGAGATTCAACGGACTAATCAAAGGAATTCCAACTCCAAAACACTCTGCCATAGAGAAATCAGAATTCTCTTCAATACCAAACTTCTCGTCTTTGTGCTCGATGGCTCAGATGTATAACGATTTTATCTATATAGCTACTCCCTCACATCCCCCTGCCACCGCCTTTGAGACCATTCAGTTAGAGACGTAAGAGGAGGACGTGGTGGGTGGATTTAGAGCCAGAAGCAGCCCAGAATTGCATAAGTTGCATAGGAGAGCGCGTTTATGTGAAAATTGTGTGTGATTCAATCAAGCGGAACCCAAGAGAAAAGACACAAGGTAGAGAGAGTAACGGACTTTTCGATTAAATTCCATGGTAATTGGGCATTCCAACTCGTATTCTATTGAACACTAACACTCCGCTTCAATTGTAGATTCTTCAGGTAGATTTTCTCTCACTGCAATGCTTTTAGTATCTCACCTGTGTGGAGAGTAACGTCCAGGAATTGCGTAAAGTCACATTGCACCACAAAAAGTCTGATCATTTCTCCACTGCAATTCACACTTAATTACTATTATCATGTCTCCTGAAACAAAATAATCCACTGCTTGATCTTTCAGTAGTGTCTCTTATGCCTCTGCTATAATCCACTTTGGACATTGTGGATTGGACAAAAGACGAGATGGTCCGTGCAAGGCTTTACAAACTTCAGGAAACTTTCAAAAAATTCAAAATTTTCGGATTCCACTCAAATGAAAATTGACATTTTTTGATTCAAATGTGCTAACGTAAATTTTGGTACATTATGGTGCTATTCTTATGAAAACAGCTTTAGGAGTTGATTTAACATGAATTTAGTACAACCTTCAATTTGTTAATGCAATATTCCCAAGAACATTGAAATTATAGTTCTAAAAGTTCTAAACACTAAAGACAATATTATGCTATTACAATGAAAGTTGAAAAAGGAAAACTCTATCATAAACATTTTTTTTAGTGCATGGCTCTTCTAATGTGCTTCTGCATTATCGAGTTTTATTTGTTTTTCTTCCTGGCCCGGCTTCTTTTCCCAGTCCTTATCGTGTTCCTAAACCCCCAAACAGTTGTGATAAGAACCATCTAAAAAAAATTGATTACGCAGAAGCACATGAGTTAAGTCATGTACTAAAAAAATGTTTAGGATAAATATTTCCCCTTTTCGCCTTTAATTGGAATAGTACAATTTTGTCTTAAGTGTTTATAAATTAGGATTCATTTCAACGTTTTTTGGAAATATTACTTTAACATATTAAAGATTGTACTAAATATGTATTGTACATATTGAACCAACTCCTAATAAGAGCTATTTTAAATTAGAATAGTAAATCAACAAATAGACTTATTGAATTAAAACAACAAACCAACTAAAAAAACTATCTGTTGAATTGAAATAAAAAGAGTGCTAAATTTGCTGTATCTTGAAAATTTAGAACAAAAAGCGTATTTAATTTCTGGATTTGCCTTCAGTGTTTCCTTATAATGGAATTCGTACATTAAAGGCTAAACTAAATTACTAGGCATTGAGCAAATCATGTAATATATGCAAAATTAATATCTGAAATTATTTTTGATGTATTTTTTAAGAATAAATTGTAATACTGTACTAAACGTATCGCACGTTAATGTATTAAAGAACAAACTAATTTTTGATAGAGGGAGGTTTTAGTCAAAAAAGTAAAAATGTAAGTTAGGAAAATGTTGGAACATAAAGTACTGAACATTTAGTACAAAATGTTTTAATTTATTTAAACGTGTATCACCTAGAAAAAACATCTTTAATTTCACGTTAATGTACTAAAGAATAAACTAATTTTTGATAGAGGGAGGTTTTTAGTGAAAAAAGTAAAAATGTAAGTTAGGAAAATGTTGGAACATAAAGTACTGAACATTTAGTACAAAATGTTTTAATTTATTTAAACTTACCTGTACCACCTAGAAAAACATCTTTAATTTCTTATGCGAAATAGCCGAAAAAGAGAATTAAAAAACTGCTTAATTATTAACACGATATCCTGATAATTTAGAACAAATTTAGTGACTAATTTTCAAAGTTGTGCTTTCTTAATAACAGAATTATTTCATTAAAGGGCCAATTAAATGTAAAGCATGTGAATTTGTTGAAAGTTACAGCGACTTCTAAAGGGTTTTTGCAATATTTGTTTAAAATAGTGAAAGAGAAAGTTAAAATTAGATTTTAATCGTTAATTTAGCACATGCATGTACTAAATATTGATTAAGTATTAGTGTGAGTTTAGTATTACAGAAATTGTACATTGAGAATTGATCTAAACATTTAGTACATAAATGGTAATAAATATTAGGAATGTCAATTAACTATGCCAACTCGAAATGATATTTAATTCCTTTACAATTTTAATAAATATTCGAGAAGAAAAATTAGAACTAATGTGAATGGAACTACAACATAATGTACCAAATATTTCGACTTATTTTCAGTGTTTTTTTGAATTTAGAACTAATGTATTCAAAGCTGTAATAAATTGAATTTTTTGTTCGAAAAGGTAAAATGTAAGTTCAGAAAACTATTAGTACATAATAATGTTGAGTTAAACACTTATTACAAAAATGTCCTAATTGTATTTCACTGAAACAATTAATGTTTTTAATTTTTAAACAAAATAGCTTAAAAGGAAAATTGAAAACTCTTCATTTGAACTTCGTTACAAACAATTTAGAACAAATCTAGTGGTAATTTTTTAAAATTATTTTCTAAGTTTTTTTTAACAATGGATTAATTTAATACAATGGAGGTTAAACAAAACGTTTAGCACATGAATGTACTAAAAATTAAAACAAATCCATATTAATTACATTTGGAACATTTATTCAAAATAATACAAAGAAAAATAAGAAATCGATAAAAATAAAACACCTAATTTTCATAGATGTGCTAAAAATTTATATTATGCTTGTAGTACTTTTAGAAATGAACTAAGCGTTTGGTACGTAATTTTACTAAAATACATTACAAAAGAAAATAATTATTAATTCTTGTTACTAATTTTTAATTATATTGCAACATTTTAAAGTACTTCATACGATTATGTACTAAATGTTGAGTAATCTGTGAAATATTTCTGCATTTTATTAGATATTATATATAAATTTGTTATAATAATGTAGAGAATTCCAAGGCCTTTCCAATGATACTAAATTTGTCTCAATCGCTTAATCCATATTGAAAATAAATTTAAATATTATTTTTGAACTGAAATTGGTCTACCAAGACGCCATCTTCACTTCTAACTGCAAATTATTTATGGAAAATGCATACTTTTTTGTATATTAAATACAAATATTATCCAAATACAAAAATGGTAAAAATTAACAATGAATACATAAGAAATTTTTCAGTTTTGAAATTATCTGCATATAAGGGTCTCATATTTAGATGCGGCTGCACATTTTCTCATACATAGAATTTTCCCCGCAAATGGGAAAAGTGCATGTAAGGGACGGGGGAAGGTTTGTGCAAGGCAAATACCATACAACGTGGCCCGTTTTTAGCGTCATAATGCACATAAATGAGCTCCTCATCCTTACCACAAAATTTTTCTCCCCATCCTGAAAACCCTTGGAAAATTTTGTATTTATAGCAAAGTTGATTCGAAAGTTTATAAAACTCTCACCTATAAAATGTGTGTGAGAGCGAGAGGGCTTTATGCATATCTCGAAGCTCACATGTAAATCTCTCAGGTGAAAAACAAGGTGGGTACCACAGCCGGAGTCTAGGAATAATTCTACATATTCCAGGGGAGAGTATGGGGCCTTTTTGGAATCAGTTGGTAAAGGTGGAAGTGGGATAGAGATTAAAGGTTGGAATGAGTTTGCTGGCACAGAATGTAGAGTTGGAAAGTCTGCACACAATCCACAAAGCATCAAAACTTTTGGTTATACAAATTAGCTACGGACGAATTAACTTCACCTCCCTGGAAAGCTCCATACCAAAAACATTGAAGCATATGAGGCTGAGAGTGAGATCTGAATGAAGACAAGAGTCAACGAGGGAAAAAAATGAGCTGCAGCTGAACTTTGTAGGAAAATCCTGTTGAGAAAATCTCCAAAACATGACAGGAAAAGTCGTTTCTTACCTCGTTTTGTAGACTCCTCCATTTGACCTCATGAGGAATACTTTGAGGAAGTGGCGAAACTTCCTGATGATCCTATGAAGTCTGAAACATCTGATCTTGACAGCACCTCAAAGGAGAATTATGTACTCTGAGTAATCAATGGTCTTAAGAGTTAAATTACAAACACACGTCCATTCCACAGTAAACACCTTTGTATCTTGTAACCTCATCCAGGAGAAGCTTTAATGGTGATGTTTTTTTAACGCAATGCAGAATTGCTGTGAGATCCTGAAATCGCATGGGAAATAATTTATAATTTCCCAATATTATCCCAAAATTGCGCCACAGCCGTGTGAAATGATGCTGGAGGCCTAAACATGGATGAAGCATCAAATATTCATGATTGGGATTGTTGGCAGCTTCCGAATTATGCGCATTTAACTCCCATGGCATTCTCATATGAATTAAATTATTACTTTCCCACTGCCCAAACACACTCGGGAAACATTTTCAATCTCACTTTTAAGAGATGGGATTCATAAAGCCGATTTGTTACTTCACTTTGAATAGTTTTTGATACCCCAGGAACATGAAATGCATCTATACATATGTCTTATTATCTATTTGAGAAAAAAAACATTTGTACGGTTTTTAAAATAGGTTAGAAGGAATATCTATTAACAATTTTAAAGCTTGTATCATATCCTATTGGCACTCTCTCAGTACCATTTAGGATATAAAATTTAAAGGTCTCACTTTATAAGATAAGATACCCTAAATACGGATGACTTGATAACACTGCTTTGTGTAAGCTTTTCTTTAATTTAAAAGATAAGGATGGTCTGAAAACCATAAGGACACTTAAGAAACGTTAAAATTGTCCTTAAACGTTATAATTAAAGAAAATCTACGACAAGCAGGTGTCCAAAGACACCCTCGTTGTGCGAAGTCACCCACATCTACGGTAATATTATACAAGACGAAACCATTATATTATTTGCATATTATTAACACTAAACCTACCAAGACTGGTCAATCCTGGCAGTATCACTCCTATGAGTGTTTAAAAGTGTATAGTACAGATTTATGTTATTTATGTATTTATTTTTATGTAAGTGATTGCGAGTTAGTGATAATGTTCTACCATGTAGGTTTTCGATCATGATAGGCCAAGAGCCTGAGACCTGAATTAGAGACGGATGGGTGGGGATATAGAAAAAAAAAACCAAGACTGGTCAAATTGACCGGTTTAAAAACCTTTTAAAATTAGCACATAACGGTACAATGTCGCTATCAAATGTTATGAATTTTTTAAAATATGCATGTATTAATATATTTTTCATTGTTCAAATTTTGATGTTTTTTCTCTTTTCTAATAAAAATTTGTTGAGTACACTACTTACCGCGGTCTGTCATTTGATCGAACACGCTAGGAAAAACGTCCAAAAACGGTTAGTAGGTTTAGTGTTAAACACATTAAGTAAACTTCAATATCTGGACGAAACTGCCAACACGTTTTTCCTAGCCATGAGGTGTTCCTTTGACCCTAATTAACTGATTTTTTTTACAATCTCAGTTTCCATTACAACATTATTTTCTTAATTTATTTTTAACTAAGTTACTTAATCGAGCAGAGCAAATTAAATTGAAGGTATTGGAATTCCCTACCATCCCTGTATATTCCGGATAACATAGTCATATTGATGGGAAGATTTTAAATTTTAAATTTGTGTCTTAGTAATGATTTAAAAACATAAAATGCTCATATTTAAGGGGGCAGCCTAAATAGGAAAACCAAAAATTTGCTATTTTGTGATTTTATTGAGCGAAAAGCGCATGATCAAGCTTTATGAAGTTTTTAGTAAATTTTAATAGATTTAAATAATAAATGAATAATTTTTTTTACTAAAAATGCAGAGTAATGATTACTTCACGGTAGCGCTTCATGATCGCAGTATCTCATTTGTAAGAAATGTGCAGTTCCTAATTTTTGTTTGGTAAAGAAAATCTAGAAAATATAAATTCATAAAAATATTTCATAGGTGAATCAAAAATATCGTAAAAACGGAACTTTTTCTAGGGTTCTAAAAAAAATGCATAGTTCGGGATAAAATATTGACTTTATCATTCCGCAAAACACAGAAAAAATTTCAAAGACTATTTAGGTTGAACTAGACTCGAATTTAAATCTGAGGCAAATAATGAAACACCCATTCGATAAAATCGTTGGATATTCACCCGGGCGCTTGGAAATCTGCGGGGCATTTTTTTGCCTTCGTCACTGTATCTTCGAAAATACTTCGAATAGCCATCTGATATTTTTATGGAATATTCTAAGCAAATAGGGAAATGGAGTGACTTTATCAATCAATTTTTAAAATCTAAAAAAATACTTTTTAATAACCTCTTATATTAATATACATATAAGTTATTTTTAACAGACTTTGATATAATGACACGTAAAAGAAGTTGCGATTTTAGTGTATTTCCAACATTCGCAATAATTGCAATGTAAATATAATTTAGTGATATATTGTCTCTATATTATTGATTATCACTTATCCAGAAATTCAAACTAAAAGAAATTGCTTCAAATAGAAGAGTTGTTCAAGAATTATTTAGCTGTTTTTGTGTAATGAAAAAGCCGATGAAAACTCCAGGAGAGCAGGAAAAATTGAGGACTTAATTTTCTTAATTCAGGAGGTTAAAACACACAACGCAAAAAATAATGCTGCAATATATATTTTTAAATTTATCTTTATTAAAAATGATCATAATTGTGCATAAAACTCGCACTACTTAAGTTAGATATGGTTAAAGTTATAGAACCGGCACTACTTCAGCATAAAACGGTTAATATTATGTTCAAATTCCTCACAATTTAAGCTTAAAATGATTTCAATTGATGTAATACACTCATAGCTTCAACATGAAAAGGTTAAAATTGCAAATAAAGATCACACAGTTTCAGCACAAAACGGTTAAAATTGAATATAAAATCCTCACAGCTTACGAACGAAATGTTTAGCAATTTAGATCGTTTTTACTCGGATTCTGTGAAGATTTTCTTTTTAAAAATAGATTTAATGTCATAATTTCCGTGTATAAGAAAAGAAGTTAGAAAGGCTAGATCTTCAAATTCAATTTAACGATTTTTCATAAATAACTCTGGAGGTCCTCCCTTTGTCTCGTAAAGTCTTGCCGTGCGTGAAAAAAAGAAATATTAATATGGAAAACAAAACACATTTAATAAGATTAAATTGTCACACGCAGTGGGAGGTCTTTGGGTGCCAATTTGTTTATTACATAGCACAGAAGTGTGGCTGGAAAATCCTGGAGAGAGTGGTGAAAGTCACTGCCTGAAAGACAAAACAACCCCCTCGAAATTGAGTGTAATAAACCTGCCTAAAAGCCGGGGATGGCGACTTGCGTTCGCATTTTTTTTCCACCCTCACGGCGGGTGAGTACATGAAAAACAATATCAAATTCACCCCCAATCAATATTTACGGCAAGATATAGTAGAAAAAAAAATCTCATCCACCAAAAGGAAGAAAAAAAATGAACATTTAATCGTTTAGCATGGAATTAAATGGCAATATTTTACTTCTCTTCATATTCTGTTGTTCTTGGCTCAAATGGGACGGCATAACGGCATAACTGGGGCAATTTAATAAAGAAATAAAAAAATCGTTGCGCGTGCTGAAACAATTGAGACAACGACAAAAATGTTTTAATTAACAAAAGTGCAAGAAATTTGTAATTTCCTTTGGATGAAAGGGGTTTGCAGTGGGTGGTATAGAGCCGTTCCTGGGTTCTATGTCAAATTGCCACAAGTTCAAATGGTACTCCTGGGAGACGTTAACGAGGTGGATTTGAATAAATTGCGATGTTTTGCAGAAAATTCCAGTGAGAGAGGAGAAGTCTTTCAGGGATTTTTCCTCCTGGCAAATGGCACAAGGAAAAATATGAGAAATTACCCTTTAGAAGGACTAAGCGAAGGGTTATACTCTACGGTGCCAAAAAAAAAAACCAGGATTGGGTGGGAAATCGATGAAAATCATGAGTCGTAAAATCAAAAAATCGTAAAAATTATTTATTTTTATTACTCAATTCCACATCTTGCCCAGAGGGTTAACGCATCTATTAGGAATTCATCCCTTATTCTCTGCAATAAATAAAATATGTATAATAGTGGGTTTGAAATAAATTCTCCGGGCCATCCAGGAAGGAAAACAATGCTTGAAGAAAATTCGCTGAGTGCTCGAACACATGAAGCGATAGAAAAAAAATTCCTGCATCCACTCAGAATTGATGTGAGGAACTCCTGTATACATTGTTTTCCTAAATGAAGATTTTTAGGATGAATAATAATAATAATAATAATTCATTCAAGCTCTACATTTCCCACTCTCCTAAGCGTTTGCCGCCGTCTTAGCGTTGATGACCAGCCTCCAAAGCCAAACGGCAGAAAACCTTCTTCACTGGCTGTGTAATCTTTCAAACTTATTTAGGAATTGTTCTGTATATTTTCAGATAGTTAATCCTCAAGAGAAAGTAGTGCAACATATTTAATTTGAATATGGTTAATATTCGTTTAGCTACTGAGTCCTGAAAGAAAGTTAAGTTGCGTGAATCTGCCCTACCCTCCTCTACTGAACTATGCAATCATCTGACTGATCATCTTACCTAAATTTGCAAATTTTAATTTATTGTCAATGTTTTGTGGTTGAGTATGTCAGTTTCTTTGTTCTTACGATTTAAACTGCATGATAAATCATTAAAAAAGCGTTGTTGTGGATAAGACTTTTCGGCCAAGTCTTGGGCCAGAGACATTAAGAAAGCAAAGAGTTAACTTCAAACTTAACGGTTTATTTGACTTAAAGCTTTGGCTTGAGAGACAATTCGTCAGTCAATATTCTCCCCTGAAGGGTAGACCCAGCTTCTTGGGGCGGCATTCTTTGTCTTGGACCTTGGCATCTTTGCCGTAGGAGCCAGGACACTAAGTCCCGCGATTCGTCGGACTGGCTTTTCTTGTTCTATAACGGTACGGCAGCCACCGACACTCTAAGGGATGTAGAGGCTTCTTCCAAGTGGATACGCCGACTGACCTCGACGACAAACTCAGAGATGATCTACGTCGTCTAAATACTGGTATCCACCAAGAAGAACTCCAACTACGAAGTACCCAAATACCAATCTATAGTCACCGAAGAAGCGGGCTTAGGAGCAGACGGTGACCAGGAAATGGGGTAACGGCCTCGACTCTCTCTTTCTGGAACTACTCTACAGAACCGATTCGGTTCTGGTTGCGGAGGCGAGCTCGTGCAATAAAAATGGTCACGGAAGGGGGCAACAGCCTCGTTACTTCCTGAAAAGCAGCACAGCATTTGGGGTCCCAGTTTTCTCCGGTGAATTTTGTGTGTCACCTCCGGGGTTACATTGAAAATATTTCGCGTTACAACAGTACAGGGGCATGACGTATCCTATGTTTCTCATATGTTTCTAGCGTGCCGAAAAAACTTTTGGGTTTATTAGCTGTTTTCTGTCATTGTAGAATAAATTAGCAAATAATACTAATACAAAATAAAAGAAAATTTAATAACGAAAAGGCAACCGAAATCCCTAAATTGGAAACCTATGTAGTTTTGGAGATATCTCGTGAAATGTGTACGAAAACAGGAAAAAATTTACACTAAAACTGGTCGCATTTTTCAGAGATAATGTCAACAGTACGTTAAAATTAAATTTAAAAAAAAATACATATAAAATGAATTTTCACTAAAAATTGAATAGGGGAAACTGGGGTACCACCAAACACGGGGTAGCACCAAACACTGCGATTTTTTAAGCAGATATTCGACATCTAAGGATAAGACCTATAGGAATTTATAGGCACTATAGGGACGCCTGTCTATTGAAGAAATGGTTGAGATAGTCCAAGTAGTTAAGAAATAAAAATTAGTGTTTGGTGCTACCCCGTGTTTGGTGGTGCCCCAGTTTCCCCTAGTTAATTTTAAGACCTTTCAATTTAATCCAATTTTAATCAAATCGTTTGATAAATAAACCCTTTTTAAATTGATTTAACTTTGATCTTGAAATATTCAAAATGGAAATTTTCCGGTTATAGGCAAATATATATTTATATTATTTTAATTGTTCAATTTCGATTTCAATTCATTAAACAAACAACTATTAAACAAATGGTTTTGTGTTGTCTACAAAGATTGTAATCTTTCGTGGGGGGTCAGCGAAGACCAGATGTCGATATCTCTCACCGTTAATATCTCTAACCATTGCCCCTTCTGCCTTAGAGTTCGAGCAATACAGAAAATGAAAAAGTGACCATCATGTCGAATTTATTCCGATTGTGGAGCCAACAAAGGCGGGGTGAAAGAATATATTTCTCCAGCGATGATGACGACAATGAATTTTTAACCCCCTACATGACCTCTCGAAGGGTTAGAATGAAGCTAAAGAAAGCACTTGATGGCCTCACACCTCCAATTGTGGCCTTTTCTTCGTTCTCTTGTGTCATAATAAAACAAATCGAGTGGAGACCGAAAAGGGGTTATCCTCCCCCTGGACCAAAAAGCTCTTTTCTCTCTTGGAAATGAATGTTTTGCCAGCGGGTTTAGCGGTCAAGTGACCACCAGGAGGCGATACATCTTCGGAAGAGCTCCCGCAGGAGCCATAAAACGTGCTCAATTGAGCGACTAGAACCATGATCGGAGACCATTTGTGGCTTCAGTGCTATCTTACTCCAAAAGGTAAATGATTTCCTTTTTGCAAAATCCTTATGTTCCTTTCACATAAAGATTTTATTGTGAAATGCTGAAACAAGGTGTGTTAACCAAGAAGAAATATGTGAGAATATTGAGAATTTTACCTTGGATTAGTTTCTATTGTTAAGATATTTAGAAAAAAACGTGTAATCTAATTTATGTTTGAATTTTAGAAATTACAGAAACAATAATAAGACGAAAATTAAGTAAAGAATTTATAGAAATTCCTTTAGACAAACTCCAAGTAGGGTAAGATGGGGTATTTCTGAATCATGTTTATTTTGGAATTTTGCAATTTTCTGACTGTTTCAGGTGGTCAAAAGTGGTTCCTGTCTCATTTGTCTATCCTAGTCATAGCTGTGCCTTAAAAACACCAAACAGCCGTGACATAAACCAATACGAAGAAAAGTCGATAATGCAGAAGCACTTGAGAACAGTACAGCGCTAAGAAACCTATTCGTTTTCACTTCGTGATTTTCTTTTCATTCGAGGAAATCTTAAATTTACAAATTGGAAGTGATTCCAAATTACCACATCTTGCCAGTACCCATTTATAGCTATGTATTACGTCGGCGTAATACAACGTTGTATTACGTCGGCGTAATACACCGGCGTAATACAACGTTGTATTACGTCGACGTAATACACCGGCGTATTACGTCGGCGTAATACACCGGCGTATTACGTCAGCGTAATACAACGTTGCATTATGTCGGCGTAATAGACCGGCGTAATATTACGTCGGCGTTATACGCCGGTGTATTACGTCGACGTAATACATAGCTATAAATGGGCCCTTACTTGCAACTTTGGATCCATGAACTTCGATCGTTCGATGATTTGAAATGATATGGTTTTTGGATCATCCTCAGTTCTAGAAAAGGCCTAAACAAACGTCTCATGAATGACTTTCATATCCCAAAACCTTGTTCAATGACGCAAAGAAAAGGGTGACAAATGACTGTCATCCACGGAAGCAAAACCACCCTCCATCCATTCCGGATGTTCCGGTGACTTTCACTGCCTCATCGTCGCATTTTTCTCTGATAGAAATCCGGAAAGGAGGGTTGACGCTGAACCTTTTGTCCGTGGCAGGAAACTTTATTAAATTACCCCCACAATCTTTCACAGAGTTTTTGCACCAGCAATGTGAACACATTTTTGTTGTCCTTTCCAACTTTCTGAACCCCTTTTGGCTGTGCCATCCCGATGACAAGAGTGAAAATTATTTTGGTGCAATTATTCCCATCCTCCTGGGAGAAAGTGAGTATTTGGGGTTGATAGAGGACACAAAAGGCGGATGATGAACGATCAAATTTTAATAAATTTTAAATAAACAGAAGAAAGGGTGCTCCGCAGTGTCGTTCACCAAGGCAGAATCTCTTATGCTTCACCCTCTAATGGCATCGGCGCATAATTAATACAAATGAACCTCTTAAATGTGATTCTCGTCCATTGTCTGGCACCCAAATGGATGACGAGGAGGCCAGAAGAAGAAGAAAAAAAATCCGAGACGTCATCCTTGTGGGCATTTTGATGGTGGCTGAAGGAAAAATCAAAACCCCGCGAATAATTTGTGAGCTCTCAAGTGAAATTCATTCGCGAATTTGTCAAGTCATCGTATCCATTTATCGCCCTCATTCTTCTATTTTGCTTGGAAACTTTTGGTGTTTTTATCGTTGACGAGGGGTTGTCGATCATCTCACAATATATGCCATAAAATTTCCTTTCAAGACGTCCGAGACTCCTCCTTGACATTTATCAATTAACCGTCAAAATTGCGAGAGTGGTCGGGGTACAAAAAAAAGGTGCGCCAATTGGCCAAAGTCACCCTGAGGGAGGCTCATCACCAAAAAAAAAGAAGGAATACACCGTGTTAATACAACACTCTAAATTGCGACTTAACAATCCCCCTGGGAACAGGATAGAACACACCCTCTTAGGAAGAATAATGTCACTCAATTTAAATTTTCTACTGTGTCATGCGGCACTCAGAGCAATTTACATCTCTTCGCTCGAGATTCAATTTTCTCGCGCTCATGGCAGGGGATGCAAATTGGCCGCTTGATTGATTGATACACTGCCTGACATCAGAGACAGACGACAAGGGCTTTTGGTAAATCATCTCGCCCTTCCACAAGCCACACAACACACAGTTTATATTCAAATTTTCACCCCCTCTGTGTCCACATGGGACCCAAAAAAGGATGCTGTGTATGAATTGATCCGGGTCCTGGAAAACTGATGAATAATTTTGCATCGTTCACCCATTTTACCCGCTATTTACAATTCTAATTTAATACTATTTGCGACAAAGGACGTATTGTTGTATAATAAAAATGAAAAAGAAGCGTTATATACGTTAGAATTTAAATTTTTAAATTCTAAATGCAGCAAAAAACTCTAAACGAGTACCAAATACTGATTTCAGTTCTGCTGAAAAAAAAGACAACACTCGGGAAGCAGTTCCATTTCATTATATTTGGTTAGCATTTTTTGTTCGAGAACTGCTGACCGCTCAACATATTTTTGCTGAGCAAGCTAACTGTGCTAGCTGGGCTCCTACATATAATCCCGTGTCACAAGCTTTAAACATTCAATGGGAGCTACAGGAAAGACAGACAGAGATGAATATTTTATTTCAATTTTGTATATTGGTTACGTCTGCCGTCGGCTTACTAATAAGTACCTCACCAAGTAAACGGTAGAAGCTCTGCATCAGTTTGTATATACCACTCCCACAAACGAGTAGTTTTCTAGATATAAAATAATTCCTAATTAATTTACCATAATTTAAAAGCATGAGTTAATAATTTGGCACGGTAAAGGAAATAAGAAGACAGATACAAAGTAAACACAATTCGGTTGAAGGGGCAACATAAAGCATGACATACAAATTTCATAGGAACTAGAGATCCGTTGCTTTTCGAGACAATTCGGCTTTTTCTAATGGCTTGACGTCCTGGGTAGATGACAGCAGGCAATAAAAGTCGACTTATCTTGACCCATGGAACTTTTTACATGGACCCTATGGAACCCTCCATATTGTTACATGGAAATAACGTGACACCGATCCGTTGACCTTGATTTGACCTTTTACCACAATACAGTCTTAGTGATTCTAATGAGTCGATCAATTTGTTCAGGGTAACGAATTCTTCAAAGGGTTTTGTAAAATTCTATACTCAATACATCGTAAGACTGCCAGGCGCCCCAATTGACAAATCCTTACGATCCTTCAAAACCGAAAAAACACGGTTTTTGGAGGGGTTGGATAGAGGATACGAGAAAAAAGAAAAAAGACCGTCCGAGATAATGTCCACTTATGGGGGTTCATCGAAGACCGGAAGCCGACTATCTCTTACCGTTTGACCTCTATCTCGAGAACAAACTTAAGGTCAAACAAAAAAATAAAAAAAATAAATATTCAAAAATCGGTACTTAACCGGATCATTATCGATGAAGACTAATGCAGGCGGGTTCAGTATTTCAATACCTTTGCAAAAAATTCAAATTTTTACCAAATCCGTTGAAAAATGGATCCTCCGAAGAGGTTGACCTTTGATTTTCAATCATTCAAAATGGAAAATTTTCCGGTCATAGGTATGTTTAGACGAAATGTTCGGCTGGATTATCTCTAAAACATATCCAAAAATTATTAAAAAAGCTTGGGCAATTTTGAGAAAATCCTAAAAACATAGTTTTGAAAAGACAAAAAAAAACATCTGAAGATATTGTTTTTGTATTGGGGGTCATCGAAGACGGGAAGTCGATATCCTTTACCGTTTGAGCTCCATGACAGTCTCAAACTGAAAAAAAAGAAGATTATGACTACTCTCTCTTTGAGTTCGAGCAGTATATGATTTTAAAATAAGTGAAATATTTTAATATATCTATGTTTTTTAGGAAACTAATAGATAATAAATAAACAAGTTTTTAATTGTTCCCCACAAAATATTTTTATTTGTTTTTTTTTTTTAATTTCAATTCAATTCAATTTCAATTTAGGGTAAATGCCCTAATTCAAAACCATTTCCAGACGCTTTAACTTTGACAGAAGATTCAACACATTAAGTTCATATTTTTTTCTGAAGAGAATTACATAAATTTGCTCCTTGACTCTTCTAGAATGTTACTGTTTAGTGAAAATTCTTTAAATATAATTTAAAAAATTCTTAAATACAAGAAAAATACGCGAGTGCATAATGCTGCAATTGGAAACAAATTAATCCAAATGGAGACAAGGGAAAGTTTCTAATTGGAGACAAACAGTGTAAGTGAAACCGCGACGAAAGGCTTCCAAAACCTTGTTGAGTTGCTCCTGAGTGCAGGAATTGTTCTTATTTCTGGTCTTTTCTCCTATTCCATCTAAAACAATAAGAAAATCTCTCCAAAAAATCATATTTCCGGGGTTTCCTATTGAAGCATTTGCAGACACTTCAGAGAAACCCTTTTTGTTCACGAAATAGGTAATTATTTCATTTGAAAATTTCACGTACCGTTAACAATAAAGATTAGCACTTAATTTAACTAAAATTAGCCAGAAGTATGACATCAATGTTAAACAAAACGAATAAACAACAGTCACCTCATTGTGTTTTTCATTGGAAAAGATGGTCGATCGATGAAAAATTCTATGGTGAAAGGTATACACTTTTAATTTTTCTGAGAAAATAACAAATTAAAATTTGTGAATATGAATGGATTTTCGCTTTATTTGGAGCAAAATGAATTAAATAATGAAACTCTGTGATATAGAAAATATATAAATATAATAATTTAGTACTGTATTTATCGTGAAAACAATGACGTTTCCATTTGGAGTACCGAAAAATTTCAATTTGGAACAGGTTTTGAATTAGCTTAATTTACCCTAATTCGAAAGGGCAAAAAATAAATGAGTGAAGTGGAAGTTTGAATTCCGGACAAAACAGATTTCTGGACAATTTAATCCAGAATTCTACTAAGTTTTTTTTCGAATTTGATAAAAAATTTAAAAGTGGTTTAAACTCTAGAAATACACAATTACTAAAACTATTAGAGGAAAGTGGGGCTATATTGAGCTGTGGGGCTAAATTGATATACGATTTTTTCGCATATTTCTAAAGGCAGCTGGTCTTTACAGTTGTTTTATTTAGATTCACAATTGCTTTGTCTATCTAAATTATAATTACGTTAAGGCCCAGTTTCCTTTAGAAATATCACAAAAAATCGAATATCAATGTAACCCCACAGCTTAATATAGCCCCACTTCCCCCTACTAACTTATTAAAATCCGAACTTCTGAATTATTTTGTCCGAAATTCAACATTGTCCGGAATTTCAAACTCTAACCTCTCTAACCTAAATTTTCAGTTGAACTATTTTTGGTTAAAATAATTAACAAATGTCACTGCTCTTAAGATTTTATATGACTTCTTTTGGTTGTCTCTTCGGAATTAATTAAGGCAAACTGCCTGGAAAACATCCCAATAAATTACCTGAGCCTGGAATTAATTCTTCAGGAGTAATTTCAGTGTTTGTTGAAAATTCACCCCGCAAAAATGATTTATACCCTTTCCAAACAACTGACTCACGAAGACTCTTCCTGCTGCAATCATCACCTGGTGTATCCTCCCTTGCTTCTCCTGAACATTTTAGACTGAGAGGGAAATTGAGCCCAGAAAGATAGAACAACCAAGAAAATCCCGCAATAAATGCAGGAAAGAAATGGAATTTATGGGGGATGATTATTTTGTTATTAGAAAAAATTCAGAAAGACAGCACCAGAGACGAAAATTATTGGTGTCGATGGAGGAATGTGGGTCTTCTGGCCTGGGGGAGGCGGAAGGAAGCACAGAAAAAAAGACAGCCCCGGGAGAAGATCAACCCCTGTGTGAACATATTTCATGAACGAGGCGCGCGTGGTAATAAAAATGTCTTCATGAAATGAGATCATAAATAAATACTCTTTTGTCACTTTATTAAGGCATAACACGCATCATTGTGCGAGTTGCTTTTGCAGAGTTCTTGCGGTTGGTAGATGTCTTCATTTTCCATCCTGGGATTCTTACCTTCATTTTGGGATGAAAATTCAATTTTTTCTCTCTCACTACCGCCCCCAATCCGAGAGCCACACACGCAGAGAATCATCCTTGGAAGCATGGGTGAAAAGTGACGAAGACAGATGAATGAGGGTTTTTCATTTTCCACACCTTAAAATCCCGTGGAAAATTGCACAGGGATTTTCTTTGGGAATGTATCTAAAATGGGGATGGGAAGATTGGTGAGGGGATATTAAGGGTGGTGCGCCATGCACTGAAATTGATTCCACATCGTCACGAATTTCCATCTAATGTGATTAAATATCAAAAGAATATTTTCATCAAAAAGTCCGATAGAAATGAACAGAAACCACAGTGTCAAAATTCTGAAGAAAATTTTCAATTTCTTTGGTAATTTTCACAGAGTCCCCAAAGAGACGGAAAATTAGCCCTAGGCATTGTTGAAGGGGAACTGGATAAAAGAGATCTCTCAAGGGAATCTCAAACTTCCTAAAAATCCCCATCAAGTGAAAAGGGAAATCACCATTCTTTTTGGATGAGGATATGGATGGGAGATTAGGGACAGAAATTGTGCATAAAAAAACTTCCTTAAAATTATTATGAAAGATTTTAACCCTTCTACTGGGACATGAATTTTCATTAGAGGGAATTATGTTGTGCAATTTAAAAGATTTCCCACCCTCCATGCTTGAAAGTGTCCTAACATTTTTTTTGACGTTCATAAGGGATGAAACAGATGAAACATTGAAGTCTGGTCCTTTAAAACCTTTAGAACGATTTTGCAATTTACTAATTTTAGGAGAACCTGGTGCAAAATGTAGAAAATGTATCATCTACTTCATTGATTGGACTTAAAAATAAACGATAACGGTAGCCGAAAAGCAAAACCATATTTTTAGATTATTTCGAAAGCGGCTCCAATAATTTCTTCTATTTTCGAAAATATTTTGGAGGTAGCATGGGTGAATATATCGTCCGTGACCGAAAAAACGGTCGACATTATGTAGTAGGACTGTTGAGCCTAGAGGAGTTTGAGGAAGAAACCAAGTCCTGACGAAAATTCTTAAGCCAACAGTACCAATCACTGTTCAGCTGCAGCGGTAACTCTGAAGGGTGCTATAACGGCGACTAACCTCACTTTACAATATCGCTATAGTTCCGCCGGATGGGGTTGTGAGTGCTCGACGAGTTATTCCGAAGGCACAATCGAATCGGCTCTACAGTCGATCTCCACAAATGAAGGGAGAAAGACATTAGTTATGTAGTTGTCTTGGAACGGGCAATGGGGCTCAATTCCGGAAAGCTAGCAATGAAAGATACTCCAGCATGTTCTGCTATGGGAACTGTTGCATTCGTGCTACAAATATATTTTAGAAAATCAATGTTTAACCACTCTAGATAGTCTATTTCTCCACCAATTTGTTTATAATTGGATATTTTTAAATAGGTTAAAATAGGATAGGTCTTGAAATTTTCAACATGACTACATCGGTTTCATTTAGTAATGAATCGATAAAGTAGGGGAAAGCCTTCAGGCTTCGCACACACTCTAACTTTGAACACTTCACATATTTTTTTAATTTCACACATTTCCTGAAAAAAAATTATATCAGTTTCAATAAATTAATATGGGAAAACTGTGAAGTGTTCGAAACCAGAAGCCTGAAAGCCTTCCCTTACTTGAAATTAATTTATCTTTATGGATAGACGTCAAATGGCAAAAGATATCGACTTCAGATCTTCGGTGAACGAAAACCATAACCATTTTTTGTTTATTTCGAAAACAGATGAAACGATTCCAATTTTCGAATATGTTTTAGAACAGGGGCATGACGTTTCCTATATTTCCCGTATGTTTTTATTGTGCCGAAAAAATGTTGGAGTTTATTCGATGTTTTCTGTCATTTTAGAATGAATAAGAATAAAATACAAATACAAAAAAAAGCCAATTTAATAACGAAGAGGCAACCGAAAACCCTAAATTGGCACTCTACGTAGTTTTGGAGATATCTCGTGAAATGCATACGAAAACAGGAAAAAAATTACACTAAAATTGATCGCATTTTTCAGAGCTAATGTCACCCCCTGTTTTAGAAAATAAAATGTTTCTCCAAAGATGCCTATGATCGCAAAAATATTCGATATCGAATTTTCTGCTCTGAATGCTCAATCCCGCTGCAACGGTTTTAATAGGTTATGTATCGGCAAGGTACACGTAATTCTTTTATCTTGAATTATTTTTTATCCCTAAGTTTGTTACTGAGTTAGAGGTCAAACAGCAAGATATTTCGACATCCGATCTTCTATTACCTCTTAATTCCATCCATATTCATGTTTTTCTTGATTTTCGAAAATAGATTCAACGATTTCTTTTATTATCGAATGTGTTTTGGAGGTAGCGTAGGTGAACATTTCGTTTATAGAAACTTGTGACTGAAAACATTTACGAAATGGGTTTTCGAAGATCAGAGATTAACCATTTTGGGGCCCTATTTCCTAACTAATTTTCTTTACTTAGGATTTATCTTCAAAAACAGCTGCGGCTGTTCTTATATTTCTGCATATGACAAAAAGTGTCTAGGCAAAGACTTCGTTTTTATATACAGTAGACTTTCTCAAATTTGGGCATTTGGAACCAAAATGTCACCCGAATTAGAGAGAAATTCGAGCGACAAATTTTTTGAAATGCAACGATTTTTTATTCATCTGCATAAATATTGAGTTTATATACTCATATTTATGGTAAATTTTAAGAAAACCTCTTAATAATGCAAAAACACATTAGAACTAAGACAAACCACGGCAAATTTGAGCATTATTTGCTTCATTTGATAATCATAATCATACTTGAAAAATGTCAACTAACCTTTTTTGAAATTTAACTACTGTCCGAATTAAAAAGTAACCCGATCTTAAAAGAGCCGAATTAGCGAGAGTCTACTGTACAAACGACCTTAAATTATTCGTTTCACGGATCTTTAAATCTGAAATGTTTAAAGTTTGAGTACTTTGAGACTTTTCTAAAGCCAGTATGGATTATGATGCTTAAAGTTCAAAGGACACTGTCTTAACGTTTGAATTTGCACTGTCTTAATGGTCTTAAAAATTTCGATTTTTGGATTATTTCCTTATAATTTATGACGCAGTTTAAATCTGTAATAACACAAATTTCAGACTGAAAGTGTAACCCAGATCCGAAAAGTTCCGGAATCCTAAATAAGAAGCTACTCTATATGCGGGTAACTTTGTCCACTCTTCTCTTCGTAAGTTTTCTTTCATTCTAATTCTTAAGAGCGGTTCTCACCGATCAGACATGGTTAATCGGATCGATAAAGACCATCAGAATAAATGCCCTTAATAACTAACCCTACCGTACACATTTTTCTAAAAATCCTGATTGATAAGAAATAAATGAAGTTGAACCAGGTGGTTAAACCTTAGATCTGAAGCCCGTATATACCGTTGTACGAACTTCAGACTTACAGCTTAGCCGGTTTCCGGAATCTTTGTTTTTCCCATTTTTGTTTTTCCCAGTTTGTCTTTGGAATCTTCGTCTTCAGTAATTTTTGTTTTTTGGAAACTGTGTGTTTGGAAATCTTGTCTTTCATATATTTTAAACAAGTATATTTTTTATTAAATAATATAATGATATTACAATGCTGTTTTTTGAAGTTTTTAGTTTCATCCTTTAGGGCTAAGGGATATTGTCTGTGTTTTGGGAAGTTATCAGTATCGCCTGACGGGACAAAGGGAAATTTTCTGTTTTTGGGAGGTTTTTAGTATCGTCCTTTGGGGCAAAGGAAAATTCTCTGTGTTTTCAGAAGTTTTTAGTTTCGTTCCTTGAGGCAAAAGGAAATTTTCTGAGAAAAGGCAAATTTTTGGAAAGTTATAAAATATACTTGTGCAAAATGTGTTACAGACAAAATTCACGAAAATTGTGAAAAATGTATGAAAGACAAGATTTCTAAAGACAAAGTTTCCAAAAAATAAAAATTACCGAAGACAAAGATTCCAAAGACAAACAGGGAAAAACAAAAGTGTAAAAAACAAAATGGAAAAAACGAAGATTCCCGATCCCAGCTTAGCCATGTAGCTTAATATCTTTGGCTTTCTTAATCAAGATTTTCTGGAAAATTCTGACTTATACGGGCTTCAGATCTAAGGCTTAGCCATATGGCTTAACTTCTCTAATTTCTTCTTAATCTAGATTTTTTAGAAAATTATCACATAAGATTGGTCAACATGGGCAAGTGATCCATTAAATTTTGAAAAACCAATAAAATTGGTTGCTATTTTGAATTTGGAGACCATCGGGAACTGGGCTAAACCTTAGGTCTGAAGCCGGCCTTAGGTTTGGATATTAAGGACGGAAACCTAACCTTGCAATCCTAACCTTGAAGACCACTTTATGGGCTTGAAAGAGATAATACTAAATTTGCGACTTTTTGCCCCGGTTTCCCTAAAGCGTGGATATGTCTCCTTGGCTGCGAATCTCCCACATAATTCCTGGTCTGGATGCAGTCACCGGAATGATTCGCCAGAGTCAACAAAGGGCGTGGGCGGAGAATCAATCGATCGATTAAATTCGATACTTGATTGCCACTTTATTAATTGAAATGGAAACCAGCAAATGGCAAATGCATGCTCGGGAGTTTGTGTAATCCAAAGCCACATCTCTGTATGGGGGTAGCTTGAAATGGGGTTTGGGATTTGGTATAAAAGTGCAGGGTGAGTCTCTGTGTGTGGCTGACACTGCATTGAGTGTGCTTGTTGGGGATTGGAAATGCTTTGAATATATACACAACAATCTGGGTATGGGGTATGGGGATTGGATCAAAGTTTTGGGGATGACTAGAGTGGAATTGCTGAGTGAAATCCGCACCCAATTGACAGACACACTCGAAACTGCACAAGTCCGCTCTGGCCGCTTGCATCCCCTCTGGGTGCCCCCAAGCCTAGGATGAAATGTGAAATTCCTGGAACTGAAGCTAGTATATCGGGGATGGAATTTCATTTTAAGGGGGATAGGTGGTAGCCATTCGAGAGGATCAAATCCTATCATGATAGTCTCAGTGTCCGCAAATAACAACCCGGAGCCATTGATGGTCCACTAAGGGATGGAAATTTGTGGAGATTTTCAAGAGATGGGCAGTGAAATGCAGATTCACCCGATTGTGGATTGCAATTTGCAGATTATCAGCAAACAATCCTTCCATCTCCTGCACCACAAACTCTCATCCGTCCACCTTTGTCTTTCGTCCACCAACTAGATACATATAAGCCCATGTTTGCAATATAAAGCCCCCTCCCCTCTGGACTCCAGTGACTGTGAGCACTGAGAGATTTGGTTTAATGAGAATTTTTGAGTGGTTTCCAAAAATGCTCTTCGCCAGAGAATATCCAAGTGACAGACACTAAAACCCAAGGAATGGAAGGTGGATAGAACAAGTGCATCTCTAACGTAAAATAAAAGAGGGATAAAATCCTTATGGGTGAACTTTTAATGGATCCATGATATACAACACAATTGGCAGTCGTTTCTCTTTTAGTTTATGACTTGGCAGAGGAAGAATTATATTGACATCCACCTCAACAAAAGAGTATTACAGTGTTTCCCACCCAGTGGACCATCTCACGCCCTTTCTTATCCCCAACCCTCCTACAGAATTCTCAGTGGCTTCTTCTATTTCAAAGGCAACACTGTATAAGGCTTAACATGAAATAACTCACTCTTGAACTAACAATAAAGGATTCTTTATTGCATGATGTGAAGAGCGGATTTTTTAAAAATTTGTTGTAGAAGCTTTTGTTATGATTGTGCGATTAAAGTGATTTAAAATAATATAATATGTAAAACTCCATTGTAAATCCGGTGGCAGCCAAAATCTTCAAAGCTAAAATCCCGAAGGGGTCAAAATCCGAAAGTTTGAAAATCACGAACTGGTAAAAATCCTGAAGAGTCAATATCGCGAATGAGTCGAAGGCCCTTATAGCGAAAATTCAATAAGGGTAAAAATTCCGAAAGGGTCAAAATCCGAAAGTTTGAAAATCCCGCTTTGGTAAAAATTCTGAAGAGTCTATATCGCGAATGAATCAAAGGCCCTTATAGCCAAAATTCAGAAAGGGTCAAAATTCCGAAAATGTCGAAATCTAGAAAAGATTAAATTCCTGAATAGGTCGACATTCTGAAGATCCAAAACCCAGTTTGAGTCAAAATCCTAAGAAAAGTCTGATCGAAATCCTGAGGAGCCTTGATGAAATGATAAAATTCAGAAACTGTCAAAATCCCCAAAGGGTCCATATCTCAAAAGGGTTCAAATCCTGATAGAAGACCCTAAATCTCAAAAAAAAAAAACCAAAAAGTTTAAAATCTCGAAAGACTCAAAATCCTGATTGAGTCGAAATTTCCAAAAGACAAAATTCAAAAAGGGTCAAAATTCTGAAAGGGGTACAATATCGAAAGGGTTCAAATCTTGAATGGATTGAAATCGCGAAGAGCGAAAATTCAGATAGAATCAAAATTTCAAAAGGGGAATTATCTCAAAAGGATTAAAATCCAGAATTGGTCGAAATCTCGGAGTGAGAAAATCCTGAGTAGCCAAATTCCGAAAGTGTTAAAATCTCGAAATACCAAAGACTCAAAAGTCCAAAAGGGTTGAAATCCCAATAAGATCGAAATTCCAATGAACCAGAATCTCGAAAGATTCAAAACCCTGATTGGGTCAAAGTTCAGAAGAGCCAAAATCCTGAAAAACCAAAATTCAGGAAGAACCAAAATTTTAAAAGGGGCATAATCTCGAAAGGATTAAAATCCAAAGAAGTCAAAATTCAGACAAAATCGAAATCTCGAAAAGATCCAAATCCTAAATGAGTCAAAACTCCGCAGACTTAAAAATCCAAAAGGGTAGATATCCCGAAAAGCCGAAATCCTAAGAGACCAAAAGTCAGGAAGGGTCAAAATCCCGAATGAATTAAAATTCTGACAACTTAAAACTTCAAGTGGATTAAAATTCCGAATAGCCTTAATCCAGATTCGGTCGAAATACGGAAAATCCCAAAAAACCCAAAATTCAGAATGAATCAAAATTCCAAGAGGATCATAATCCCGAAAGGACTAAAATCTCGAATGAGTCAAAATCTTTAAGATCCGAAACCCCGAAAGAGTCAAAGAAAGAGTTAAAATATCGAAAGAGTCAAAATCCCGATTAGGTCGAAATCTTGAAAACATCGAAATTTCGATTAGATCAAAATCCCCTTTAAGCAGTTATTCTTTAAAATCAAACAGAAAATAACCAAAACGGTTGATGTCTTCTTAATTTTTATTTTTCTATGAATAACAAAATACTTTTAGATATTTCAATTTATGATTTTTGAATTTTTTGTATAACATAACGTAATAGAACATTCAGGTTTTTGAACATTCGAGATTTCGACCCATTTCGGATTTTGGCAGACCCCGTAAAAATCTGCTAGTGCAGTGCAATTTTTAAATTTTGGAATGCAAAATACTTTAGGAAAACCTTAGGAAATCGCTGATAAAATTGTAAGAGGGTAACTCTTGGAATTCCGAATAACGTCGTATTCTTAACAAATCAATTTGAAAGTTGGGCATATAATAATCTATTACTAGTTCAGTAAATGTCCAATTCTAGAGTACTTTGAAAATCATTTAATTGTTTTTCTTAAAGTATTAAATAAGAGAATTATCTGAATTCAAATAGACTAGAAGGACTAGACACATTTACGACTTAAGCCGAAACACGGCTTATCCTAATCGTAATCAAATTAATGACTTGACTAAATTTCTATCATTTTCCCATTAATTCGTTTCTCGGTTTAAGTCGAGAGACGGATTAGTCAAAAACCGATGGAAATGTATTCTTAAGACCTTAAGCCGTCTCTCGGCTTAAGTCGTAAGTGCGTCTAGGGCATTCGATCGCCGACCGAATCCAATAGCTTCAAAGATTTTCTTCATTAGTCGTTAAGGGTTAAGCAATGAAAATCTTTTCAAAGGAACGGACATTCCTAATCCAACAACCGATTATTCCACTCAGTTTCTCTGTCTCTCGGTGGATCATCGTCACTTCGGAAGACGCCCCATCCATTAGGAAAAAGAGCACGGTTAAATCCCGCGGGATGGTTCAAGGAGTGTTTTATGACTTGCAAGAAGCTCGAGCATTCAGCGATTTTCTACTGCAAGAAAATAAAATTTCTCGTGTTTATTTCTCCACGATGGCACTTTCGTATTTTCATTTCTTTTCTGCACCTCATCTTGCGAAAAGTGGGTAAAATTTTTATCACCCATAGCCATTATTTTACTCAATATTTTCCTTCCCATACTGGTAATTGTCTCGTGAAAATTTGCCAGAGAAAAGGACTTTAATGCCAATTCGTGATCAAATTGCCTTCGGTGGTGGTTGCATTTTGCTGGAATGGGATGAAATGACTTGGTGTCTGTGTATGGCCAAGAGACTTGTCTCGAAATTGAGATTTTCCTGCTGTGAAAGTTGTATGTTGGTTCGATAGGAGAAAATTCATCATGTTCATTTTGCGGTTTCCACCCAGCAGCCAAAGGGGAAGGGAGCTTCTTTTGAGCAAAGTCTCTTGTTATCAGCAAACTTTGACCCTTGCAGAGAGCTTCCTCCTCTGCCAGTGTCTCTCTTTTCCGGATGGGTGGGAAATAATTTTGTACGTCTTGAACTCTGACCGTCACAAATAAACAGTGAAAGAGTGTGAGAATTTCAAGGGGTGATTAAGTAGGTGTTTTAGTGGACATTAAGGGGCAAAATCGCAAAAATCTCGGAGAACTTGACACAAATATCACCGATAGTGCCGATTTCAGAATTAAAATAGTCGGATCATCGCATGAGTGAACCCTTGTTCTCCTATTTAGATTAAAAGTTGCGAAAAGAAGTCTACACATGAAGGGTGTACGGCCTATTCGACACATGCCAACCCAAGTCGACCGCTGTATCCCTGTATGTAAAAAAATATATTTCGTAAAAATGTTTGTAATTGTTTGTTAATTCCTAATAGGACTTTACGAAATGTTTGTAAATTGTATAAATGACTAAAAAGTTTGCAAAAGCTTGTACTGTTTCACAAACACTGTTTGTAACATGATCACTTGACGAGCATATGATGTTAATTTACACACATTTCATTTGTACGTATTGTTTGTCTGACAAAACTTTACGAACAAATGACAGATGTCATTTTTATGTGTCCACGAACATTTGCGAACATGTTACAAACAATGTTTCTGAAGAAATACAAACATTTACGAACTTCTTAGTGGGTTATACAATTTGCAAACTTTTTATAAGTCTCCAGCAGAGACTAATATTATTTTTTTCTGTGTAAGCAAAATTTACCAAATAAAGAAATTAGTAAGTGCTAGCACTTTAATCTATCAAAATTTTAAGTAAAGAAAGCGTAATTTTAACGTAATTAAAATTATCTCGAAGGTAGATTGTTTTGTGCAAAGTTAGATGGATAATCATAATTTAAAAATTAATGTCATAGAGACATCTAACGATAGCTGGTATGGTTAATTTTGTAATATACCTGTATTCCCACAATAGTGGAGCTAGATACACTGAGAGAAATCCCAAAAAGTTAAAATAACATTCCGGAAATGTTTATTTTACCTTGCATTATTGATCCGAAATCGGTGTAAATATTACGCTTTTTAGGTGTATTATGAGTTAAAGTTACCCTTTTTCATGTTAATTTTACACTTAAAAAGGTGTAAAATTTACATTAAAAAATGTTGATATATTTTTACACCTAAAAAGTGTAAAAGTTACGAGGAAAAAAAGTTAATCGCACCCCCTTTTTTCTCAGTGTAGTAGTAACTTTATTATTATAAAATCTGTTAGATTAAGTATAACAATATTACAAGGCGTCTAAATGGGAGAAGTGGCCGCCATAGGTAGTTAGTGCGAGAGGCCCGATGCATTAAAGGTACGCTGCAGCCACTTAAGAAACTGACAATATTACTAAGGTCATAAGTTTGTGAACTTAAAGAAGAAAACTACATATAAGGTATGTCAAAACTAACGTGAGACTGTCGTACTTCAAAAATTAAATAAACGTAATATTAAGGTAAGTAAACGTACCTCTGGTAAATTTATAGGAAGGCTCACGCTGTTATTATATAAATAAAATTATTTATAAGGACATTGGTTTGTGAACTTAAGAAAGCAAACGAAGCCAATGCAAAATGCTTGAAAACTTATGTGAGGTTCTAGTAGCTCACACGTTAAACTTACGTAATATTTTCGTTAGTAAAGTTAGCTCTATTAAATTTATATGAAACTGAAATTACGAATTCCAAATCTCAAATTTTCCACTGTTAAAACCTTTCCAAAAGACAAATCTCTCTTGCCTAGTACGAAAATTATCCACTATTAATCTAATTTTGTTACTTGGGTTGTCTTTTGTGAATTCTGTCGTTGCCTCTGTGAGATGAAGATTTTAATTTTATATGCGATAAGAACAGACGATCGGGGCAGGAGGAAATATTTGCCAAACGTCTTACCAGAGAGCCTCTTGATTTACTCTCTTGGTGCAACTTTGGACAATATTCAATTAATTATTTACCCACTTGTTCTTGACCACACGAGCATCCGCCCTTGCCAGATGCCTCTTCCACGGGGGTAAGGGATATCTTGAAGAATTGGCTTTTCAGACGAAAGTACATTAAATATTCCAGCAGAGATTTCACAATATTGACCATTTTTATCCAAGAGTTCGACATCAAAGTCCCAGAAAGTATTTCTGCATTGCGGAAATCATTAAATAATTCATTCAAGGAAAAAAAATCTCCTTCCCAATATTTTGTCGTGCAATTGCGTGAGGAGGATAAATCACAGAGGTTGTGACGGGAAATCCCTGAAGACTACCCGCAAATGGGGTGAGACGAAAGAATTTCCTCTGCGGAATTTTCTTCTGTCTCCGCCGCATGTTATCTGCCCCATTAACCAAACAAACGCGCGACGAAGTGGATAAATATCGAGACATAAAGATGATGAATCGTCCTCCCATACTAAAATTCCCTGCCCCAAAGGATGGCTAAGGAATGTTCTGAGGGACAGTGAAAAAGTGTCTACGTGATTCTGATAAACTTTCCTCCCCCAGCATCAGCTCTTAATCTTTGTCACTTGGGCAAAACAAGAAGATTGTTGCCTTTTCTTTGCAGGGTAGAAAAAAAACACCCTTTATAAGGTGACTTCTTGCGGGGTTGGGAGCTACCCAATTAATTGAATCATATCAAAGCTTGAGTAAACAGCAATTTACCAATTATGACGTGAAAGGTTTATTTGGAAGCACCAACGTTGTAACATTTTGTTATTGGCATTTTGAAGAAATTGTACTCTAAAACAAAACGTTTTGCCAAATTAACAAGAAAAGTTCATCAAAAGGATATTAATTCATACAAAATATGAAAAAAATCTGTCAAACCTAACTGAATCTTGTAAAAATTTTGCCAAAAGGATGTTTTTCCACATAAAATGTAAGAAAAAGATTTGTTGAATTGGTAAACTTTTACAAAACTTAAATAAGACCTATTTCTCCGTTTTACAAAACGTTATTGTTTTTTCGGAGTAATCTATAAAGTAGGTCGCAAAGAAACTACTAGAAATAATTATATTAATCGGTGGTTTCAGCAAAAATGCCCCTTAATAATTAATTTATTAGTTTAATATCCATGCGTTTGTTACCGTATTATAACCATTTGAAACCTATTCTAAGCTTTGAAGGATTTAAAACAAATGTGAGCAAGAACTAGCAAGAACTGTTTGAAACGGAACAAACGTCAAATGAAAATTGGCGATGGTCAAAACGCTGCTTGTACAAACTTATTTTGACGTTTATTCGGTTTCAAACGGTTATTGGTCACCCCTGATACAAAACCTATCAAGAGAGCACGAATAGCCCAATCGGTAAAAAAATACGGTCGTTAGAGCCATTTTATCCTTTGATCCGAAATATGAAGGGGGGTCCCTCGAAGACCCAAAGTAGCTATGTGCAACCGTTTGGCTTCTAGATCTGTTTAAATTTTTGGAAATTATTTCTAATAAACTATAATCTTTTATATCATGTGTAAATATTTTTCGCAAGTAAAAAAAGATTATAACTTTTATAATTTTTTTTTATATTTGGAACTAGCCAAGTCCATTGGTTGTTTAACAATAAAAAATGGTTTAAAATTATAATTAATAAAACAAATAAATGATTATAAATAGGAGACGATAAGCTTCTGAATATTTTTTTTAATTCTTTTTCATAACAGATATTAAATTCTAATAACTACTAGGGGTAGTAAGTATGTCTAGAATAAGACTTGATATTCACTATTCAAGAATTTTTCTGATGTATCCGAAAAACTTGAAAAATTTGATATCTTTTCGCATATCTTTTCTCGCTGAGCCTTATCATGTTTTTATTTAGTAAATACCCTAAAGGTTTTGAATAAATTTAAAAAAAAAACCGTAGATGAGAGTGCTTTCCCCCTCTTTTTCTAGCACTTAAAAATTTTCCTTGCTGATCCAATCTACCATGTCCGATTGGTAAAGACTACTTTTAAGTAGTAGAAGAAAAGATCACGAACAGCAGGGTAGCAAAGTCACCCCCGACGGACAAAGTTACACGTATCTACGGTATATTATTATGGGTTCCGGTCAAAATCCCGAACACCAAAATCCCGAACGCCAAAATCCGGAAAGCCGAAATCCCGAATTAAAAGTGTTGTAACTACAATCACGATTGCATCCGCGCTTACTGGAGACAAAGGGAAATTTTCTGTGTCTTGGGGAATTATTCTATACATCAGGGGTGTGCAAGAACCATTTGAAACCGAATAAACGTCAAAATACGTTTTTCACGTAGCGTTTTGACCATTGACGTATCAGTTTCATTTGACGTTTGTTCGGTTTCCAACGGTTCTTGAACACCTCTGCTATACATTATCCTTCATATAATTTTATCCCTTTCAGGATTTTGAACATTCGGGATTTTGGCTGCTGCCGATTATTATTATTATTATTTTTGTAAAGCTAATTCCATTTCGTTACAGCTCAGTTTTTTTAAAGTGAAGACAAAACGTCTTGGCTTTGCGGTGTGCTTGAATTTACGAGATAAAACACTTCATGAATTATATTATTCACATAATTTTTGTATCCATGACCGTATTTGACCTTCAAAACTTAAGTAAATTTAATCTATATTATGTTCTTATCAAATTTTGAAATAATTAAACACACATTCAACCTATCGAAAGTAATAAACTTTCGGACAAATAAAAATTAGACATTCAAGAAAGATAAATCAATTACGAGTATTTCGTCGATTGTTACCGATTCCGATACATCCGAATTAGAAAATTCAAGACTTTTCCAAAAAATTCAAATTTCAGGATATCGGTTGAAGAATGGACTCTTTAAAGTGGTTAAATATTGACCCTTGAAAATTCGATGTCTAACATTTATTGGTCAAAGATACGTATTGGCCACCTCTAAAGCCTCTGAAGCATATCCGGAAATAAAAGAAATCGATAATGTTTATTTTATTAGGGGTTATCGAACACTGGAAATCGATATCTCTTACCGTTTGAGCTACTGATCGATAACAAATTAGAAAAAACAGCGGATTGTTCAGCTCTCTCTCTCTTTGAGTTCAATCAGTAAAACATGCGAAAAATTTCGTATATTAATGCAGCCCCAATTCGGAAAATGAATACTGATCTTGGTACAAAATCGGCGATTGCATCATAATCACTTCATTTCAGTACACATGGATATAAGTCACAAGTTTGATCATTCCGCAAAGCTCGGATGCTTTGATGAATATGTAGTATCTACCAAAGATCATTTTACCGCTTTTGAATAATTTCAGTTAATATAACTAAGAATTTTAGGACTAATTTAGCTAGTTTCTAAATTCTGTGCATTCTAATGGAGAGGTATTCTAAAATGCAGAAGCTACCAACGTCATCTGTAGAGCGTTTATCAAAGGTGCTTTCAGTATCACAATAACTTGATATATCCATCTGTCCCTGGTTCAAAAGTTAATCTTAAGCATTTCTTATTCTTCCAAATACAATTCCAGAGGACCGTCTCTTCTACCAAATGTTAAGTCTGATTGTTACTCTCAAACAAATTACATCAATCGCCCAGTTTTTGCCTCCTCCTCCAATCCAGAGATCTCCAGAATATTCGTCCAATGGTCAGATGAGGCAAACTCTTTTACCACAATGATTTATTGGTGTGTGATGATTTTTGGACAGGAGGGAGGCAAAGGAGGGCTCAAAGTCAATTCTGGAGGAATAAAAGGAAGGCGACCACGGGATTTCTTTTCCAAAACTCCTCACCTCATGGAGTGGTCAAAAATTCTTCAATCTAATGGTGACTCGAAGCGGGACCACAAGAAAAATTGTTACATTGTCTTTTGTTCGCAGCTGACGATTTCTGGCTTTAATGACCTGTCAGAAAAGTTGATGGCGCCTTTCTTTCGATCGTTATTCAATTCTCGTATCCACTTCTCGATCTCTTCCACCTTTTTGCCAGGTATTTTTTTTTATTCAACTTCTTAATATTAATATAATCAATATTATGAATTATCCTCTTCAATATTCCACGTTTTGAACCATCTCCAGGGGCACAATAGATCACTGGCTATGAATCAAAGGGCCAGGAATATTGATCTCTATATTGAGAGAATCAATTTCACATGTGGCGAATTGTGAGAATCTCCTTGTGATTGACAAAAATCCCTCCTGGGATAACAATCAGTCCATTGTGTTTGGGGGCTTCCTTGTAATGGACTTTGGAAGCCGCTGAACAGAATCCTCAAGCTGAGCACACAGGGCACCCAAAGTCAAAATTGAAGAGTGAAACTCATTAAAATTTATCTTACTGCAACAGCTAAAGTCTGAAGCTTGAAAAATTGGAATTGAAAAGAAAATTGCCAGCTTTTTGTTGTCCAACCTCACACCCATCGTCAGTGATCCCATGGCACTCGGGGATGGGATCAGTCTCTGACGGAAGATACAGAGGACTCCTCAGCAGCCTCAAAACTGCAATGCGTCACGAATCGCTTTTACGATTCTTGCCATTGTTTTCTAATAAATTTATTTAGTTTTAAATACTCGTCGACTTCATACTGCTCATCGTCTTTTTTGTCCACCTCGCGATAACCCTCAGGCCGACCAATTTCTTCTGATCTTCTTTTATTGCTCGAACTCAGAGAGACAGTGTGGTATATAACCCATCAGTCTTGTAAAAAAGTATTTCTACTCTTTAACCCCTTAAGTATTGATATTTTGGCAAAATTTTGGAATTTTGAAGTTTTCGAAAAGAGTTACGCACGAGTTTATTCCATTAGGAGGCATAGAGACCAAACGTTTGGAGATAGGAACTTTAACTTTTCAGGGGGCATCCCATAAGGTGCTCCTGAGGTCAATAACAGTAAGGGAAGCTGGGAGAGTTTTACTCAAAAACACTGCATCTGAACTCAAACTTTAGGGAAAACAGGGGTACCACCGAACATGGGGTTGCACAGGATATTGCGATTTTTTAATGAGTTATTAGACTTCAGACGATAAGACCTAGAGGAGTTTATAACCCGTTAATTTGTAAATAAAATTTAATGTTCGGTACTACCCCATTTTCATTGGTGCCTCAGTTTTCCTTATATTTGTTTTAATAAAAGTATTCAAGAGTGATGGGGGACATCCATACACGTCTAGTACCAATCACAAATAACAAATACTTGTTGAGGACTTATGAATTCTTCCAGAATCAGTGAAATCACTTCAACACGGGTCAGTTTGAATCAAAAAAGGGTAAGAGTTATGAACAATCAACAGGTCAATAACTGGCTCTCTGAGTGAACTGTGAGCGGCGATTAGCAAAATTATGTCTATCTGGAGCTAAAAATCAACAGATTGGCACTATTTTGCTTAGAAACCGACAGATCGGAATGTCTGTTAGCAAAAATCGGCAGTGGAAAGATTTTACCGAAGAATCGGCAGATTAAAATGTTAGTTCCCTGTTATGAAGTAAAGCGTTTGTTTAAACTTGTGTAACATCAAAAATTTGCTACGGACAATTCCAGTGGTAAATTCTGTTGAATCGATAGACCTGCACGGAATCGATAAATCCGTGCGTAATCAGCAAAGATCGACAGATCGGCACTCGAGTGAACCGGGAGTGACTCTGTTATCTACCACTTGTGAACAATGATTTAAACGCATTTTGACTAAGAATTTATACACTGGCTCTCGGATATTCAGCTGATTTGAGCGGAAAATATCAGATAACACACTATGTAAGAAGGGGCATTTTCTGACACTGTTGTGTGTTTGACACCTGTCACCTGAATATCGGAAAGTCGAAAATTTGATAGCTCTGAATAAAATTTATGAATTTTGTTCCGCATAAACAATTAAAATGTTATTTCAAGCATTTTAGCATTTTTTTTTAGAATATTGAAAAACAAACTGAATAAAAAATTATTTTTAAGCTTACTGTCGTAACAACTTTTGACAATTTCGTGCACTTCTTAAGGCATCTACACATTGGGAGCAGTTGTCAGCAAAAATCGCTTTAATGAAGGAAATTGCCGGCAAAGATAGGTCGAAATGTCATATTTCTGTCAAATATCCAATTTTTGACGGAAATTGTTCTCACCGTCTAGAAGGCTTTACGATTAATGTGGCGCTCCTTGCGGAAAATATAGGAAAATTGAAGGAAATTTGAATTTCTGGATCAAAAATAATGATACAAAGTATTGCAGAATTTTTTCCACTCTACAATCTTCAATATCTTATTTAGATTCTATCTTCCTTCTTTTTATGGCTCCGTTCGTTTTCTTTTGATATTTTGAGGTTAACTGTCAAATGTAAAATATAAACCAGAGCGCAAGCAGCGCCTCTTCTGACAAAAATTAGAACAGCCCGTACAAATAACGTATTGAACTGTTCTAAGGACCATTATATTTTCTCATTAGTATTTTCAATATTTTAAAAATGATTTCTTCAAAAGTTTTAAAATAAGTTCTATGAGAGTTGTCTTATAATTGTCATGAAATTTTCGGTTTTATACAATTTTATAAAATCAATTAAAAAAGTAAGACTACAATAATTATGAAATTTATGATTTTAGCAGACATAGGACTCAGATACTACCTAAGTAACATGAAAATTTTAGCTCATCCCTTATAACGGTGTATCAAAATAAATGTAGAAAATTAATTTTCTTCTAAAATTAAATGCACCATACTCCCCTATTTTGATTTTTCCGTTTTCCCGTCTGTAAATTGACCTAAAGGTAAAACAATAAGACATAAAAACTATTGGTCTGAGGTGAATCAAGGATGATTGCTGAATAAATAGTAGATATAATATTTAGAAAAAAAATAAACAACTTTTTTTTTTGGGACACATTTTAGGCACAAAATGACAGACAAATGACGAGTGTTTGACAGCTGTCATCAGAATATCGATGATCTCACCTCTTTGATCAACGATGATATCGATGATCAAAAAGGTGAGTATCGAGAAACCAATATCAAAGAAAAGCCCTCAGAAGGCTAGAATTCACAAGTTCGAGCATCCTGCGAATTTCTCTTCATCGAAATTTTTTGCCCATATTCCTGGCCATTTCCGGAAGATCCAAGAACTTTTTTTCCCAATGCAATAATTCAGCCAGAGTTGTGGGTGATCTTTTAGCGTGTGTACCATAAATTTATGACAAAAAGGCAATTTTGCTGGAGTGAGATTTGCATGGCCTAAAACTCACACATGGGTTATACCCCCATTGGAAGAGATGGGAACATCTGCCCTGTGTTCCTCCAATGCCTGGGTAATTTTCAGTGTTATTTATTGGACACTTTTGAGAACTCGCGTATATGCGGTGAAAAAAAAACAATTTTCTGTGCGTAAATTAAAAAAATCCCCTCTCTGTCAGAGGAAAAAATTTATAATGTTATACCTCTTGCGATCAATATCTCTCAATAGTAATAATTTAATTAATTTTTCCTGAGGTCTCGGACTGCGTCTCCTTCGTCGCGATCACCGCGGAGATCCCCCAAGAAATCAGATCGATCTCCCGCTGATCGATAGTCAACACGAGAAAACGCTTTGTCCCGAATATTTGAAATCATATTTTGAGATCATATGCCACTCCATTTAAATACAATTTGATGATTGTATTCAATCTCGTCATGGTCTCTCAGGCATTCTCCCTGACTTTTTTGTCCGCTGTCGCTGATCTCTGTGTTACTTCAGCATCGAAGGCGACAAAAAATCCGACGTGGCGATCATAAGAAGATCGCCGAACTTGCAATAAGTGTATATTAAGAATAATTGATTCTATTTCCTGTATTTGATACATCTTAAAGTATTTAAAATAGCAGATAATTGCAGTTATTAGCCTGTTGTTTAATTTCATCAAAATTTATCAAAGATTTAGTGTGGTCTTGAGATGATCTTGAGTAAAAAACTCATTTTTTAAAGTATGAGATATTATCAAATTTTCTGCACCCCAGGAAAGGCTTATTTTAGTTTGGATTGCGCGAATTTCTTTTTCTTAATACGACAAATACTACTTGATATCAAATTTATATTTTAAGTCTTATTATTAAAAATCGATTTATCCCAGCTTTTATATAATTATATTTTTAGTTTTTTCTTTAAATATTTAATACAGAAAAAAATGAAATTTTTATGATACATTTTCCTTGAAAAATAAGATGCAACACACTTTCTTTGGTCAAATATATTTTCTTACCCAAATAGGGATTAGTGGGCCAGTTAAGGTATGCATGACTTTTAAACATCTATATTAATACTCGAGAGAAAATATGCTGGACTTAGTTGATTGAAAATTGATATCTCTCAAAGGGCAAATATTTTAAAAACAGAGTTTAAAATTTCAATATTTTTTAATTTTTATATTCCTTGCTCGAAATTCTTAAAACCATTAACTTTTATTGAATTTCAAGAAAGTAATCGATGATAAATATTTAAAGTCTCGGTCTCCTTTTGCTTTGAAGACATCAAATTTTAAAATTTTCGATTTGACAAATTTTGCCCCAGTCTCCCCTATTTTGAAAACGCTATATTTTTCGAGAATGGGGCAAAATCTTTAATCATATACGGACTTTTCGCTTTTCAATTTTTAGATGTCATACAAATTCAATTTAAATTTGAGTAGATTTGTGTAGATCTTCATTTTATCTGTTGATTGTGTAAATTTTCTGACTTTATGGCTCCGGCACACCTTTTAGATCAGGAAAATTTCATGAAATCAAAATTCAAATCCCTTTTTTTCATATACGTTTTGCAGATGTCTATCCTATTTTTTCGCATTCCAAATTCGATTGACTAAATTGGATTTGTTGTGATGTTTAAAATAAGAAGAAGAGTGCGAAAGAATGAGATAGACATATGCAAAGCGTGTGAGAAAATAAGGGATTCGAATTTCGGCTTTATGAAATTTTCCCAGGGGGTAAACAAATTTGCTGCGCACGGTTCACTTTGGGCGCCAATCGGCGCGATCCTGCAGACTGATCGCGCGATCAGCGTATAATTCTGGAGACCGATCGGCGCAAACTGCCCATCTACCACTCACAATACACTTTGTGGCTATACTTGTTCACCCCCTGAATTTTCCTGATCTAAAAGGTGTAGGGTAAAGTGGTACAAGTTGGACAGTGGTACAAGTTGGACAATGGTACAATTTGGATAGGGCTTCTTGTCTTAATAAATTTAGTACTTCATTTTTATTTGTATGTTTTTATTGCTTTAGTTTTATGATTTGGTTCCTTGTGTTTAAAAGCAAATTTTGTACTGTATTTATCAAGAAAAAAGTCATGTACAACTTGTACCGACGAATTGTCCAACTTCTAACACTAATTCCAAATAATATCACTTTACCCTACTGGAGCCATTAAGATTCCTAATAGCTCTGACACGCTTTTTAGCTCAGGAAAATTTCAAATGATCGAAATTCATATCCCTTTCTTTCTCAAACGATTTGTATATATCTATCTCATTCTTTCGGAATCTTCTTCTTCTTTGAATGTCATGCCAAATTAAATTAAAATTTAATTTAATTTTAATTTGTTTTGTTTAGTTTAGTTTATTGAAAAACTACGAATTTGCCAAATTAAAATTTGATTTCATGAAATTTTTCCGATCTAAAAGATGTGCCGGAGTCATTAAGATTACTAATAGCTCTGGCACAATTTTTAGCTCAGGAAAATTTCATGTGATCGAAATTCACATCCTTTTTTATCTCAAACGATTTGTATATATCTACCTCATTCTTTCGTACTCTTCTTCTTCTTTGAACGTCATGCCAAATTAAATTAAAATTTAACTTAATTTTAATTTGTCAAATTAAAATTTGATTTCATGATTTTTTCCCGATCTAAAAAGCTTGCCGGAGACTTTAAAATTTCTCCCGAAATTGAGGAATGGCTTGAAAATTCGGTTTTGAAATTTCGGTAAAATTAATATATATTTTACTGCTCGATCTCAAAGAGAGAGGAGTTATATAATCGTTTTTTTTTTCAACTTGTCACTGCTTTGGAGCTTAAACGGTAAGAGATATCGACTTTCAGTCTTCGATGACCCCCAATAAAAAAACAAAATATTTCGACGTTTTTTTTGTATTTAAGTAATTCTTTCCTCTTTTATGCATAACCCTTTATAGTACTATCAATATCTCAAGTAGGAAGAGAATAAAAAGTCAAAGAAGTGGAACTGCTGTGGAGAATGAATGGGTTGATGAGGAGGAAGGCTCATGAATTGTCGCGTGTTGAGTCGCAATCATCTGTGACACAAATTTCAAAGCGCGCGATATTTTGATTAGTCAACATGAGCATCTTGAAGGGGATCGCCTCTTCAATTCCACTCACAAAAATCCCTCCAAGCCATTTCTCTGTCATTTATCATTATGGAGATCGGTCTGGTGTCTCTTCGTGTCTTCCTTGTGCTGGATTGCTCTTTTGGATAATTTCATCAGTATGATCATAATGGGATATGCGTGCATATGGGTTTGGGATATGTCGCTGGGGATAATCTTATTTTGTGGTGTAATTAGTTGCGATCGTGGCGATTGGGAATGACAATAAATGGATTGTTGACGCACGCGCGATGCGACATAAGACTCTTCGCGGCGATCTTGGAATGCACGATCTCTCGTGTCATTTTAATCTGTGGTGCGCGCGATGACCCAAACATGAACTTGTGCGAGGCTGTTTGCATGAAGCATGGCAAGTGCCCCAGAGAATGAGATTTAAAATCCGTGACTCGAGGAAATGTCGCCTTCTGTCGAGAGCATTGTCATCTTGCCGTCCTGGATATGCGATCATTAAGCTCCGGCGATCGCGATCCGACAATCACAGAGTGGCGCTTGACAATTGAATGACAGCCCGGCGATCTGTCGCTATGTCTGTGATTAAGCAATTTCCATAATGAGGAAAATTTGATTGCGGACAACTGAAATCTCTGTCAGGCTTGATGTGAGATCGGGGTGAGGTGCAGTGTTGCGAATTGAAATTATTTCTCCCAACATTTTATCCTCTTCCTGCTCCACAATTGTATATGGTGATGATCGGCCTGGCCGCAAGAAATGCCCATATCAGAAAATTGTCTTACATGTCTAAATGGAGTCGTTAAAAATTGTGTGAAGAGTAAATTGAGGGAGAAGAGGGACAAGACACGGCCAAGCACTCAGCAATAATTATGAATTTATGAACTTTTAACCACAACCATCATTAATGAAGTAAATAGTAATCATGTGTACCAGGTTTTCTTCAGGAAGGTGTGCGGGATTCCTCTTTTTTTTCATCCACTTGTGTTTGTGGTCGCACAATTATTAATTCATAGTCCTCCCCATTGGGTAGTCAGTGCGGTGAGCAATGGTCAATTTGATAGTTCTCATTGATTTTTGTGCCATTTTTTGTATTACATTGTGAAGCCCAATTCCATAGAATTTCTTCTTATAATCTCCAGAGCTCAATATAACCATCAAATAGCCATGTTCTTGTTCTGATTATTACATGACGATATGTTCAGCTCAATCATTTCGTTCTTTTTTCCTTACACGTCCATCTTCCACCTCTTCCACCCGGCTCCGTGTGGCTTTCTCAGTCTCCTTCTCACTCCCAAGAGGTGCAATCACCACCACAATGGTTCTCAATCTACTTCTGTTTATGTTTGAGAGATCCTTTTGAAGAAGGTTGAGAAAGTCGTTAGGTATTTGAATTCAAATTTTGACAGAACTCAACAAAAGCACCAAATGCTAACTGATTTTAATTCAGCTGACATCACTGTATTTTCAGCTAAATTCAGCTAATCTTAAAATGAAGCTCGACAGATAGTGCCATTTCCATTTGATTAGCATTTTTTGTTCGGGAACTGCTGACCAGTCAACTGATCAACTCTGTAAAAAAGTGCTGAAAGAGCAGCATCTTCAGCATATTTTAAGTAAGTAAGTAAGTAAGATTAGCAAAAATATACAGACCGGTCTGCTGATCACCTCAGTAAAAAGGTGCTGACAAAAGAAACGTTTTCAGCATATTTTTGTTGAGGTGATTAAAAAAAACTATACTGTCCGGTCAGCTGATCGATTCAGCAAAAATATGATGAAAAAGCAGCGTTTTCAGCATATTTTTGCTAAGCATAATTAGCAAAAACATGCTGACCAGTCAACGGATTGACTCAGCAAAAATATGCTGAAAAAAAGCAGGGTTACAGCACATTTTCGCTGTGCCGAATAGGAAAAATATGCTGACCAGTCAGCTGATCGGCTCAGAAAAAAAATATGTTAAAAAGCAGCATTTTCAGCGTATTTTTGGTGAGCTAATTAGCAAAAATATGCTGACCAGTCAGCTGATCAACTCAACAAAAATATGGTAAAAAATCAGTGTTTTCAGCATATTTTTTGCTATAATCGACTTAGTAAAAATATGCTGACCGTTCAGCTGATCCATTCAGTAAAAATATTTTGAAAATGCTGTTTTTTCAGCTACCTATACTCGCTGGGTAGTATGCCATGCTGTTCAGTGTAGTTTTCTAATTCAGATTTCTATATCTTCTTGAAAGTGACCAGAGGAATGTAGGTTTGCGTTTTGAGCAACTGCAGTCTAAGCAATAAGATAGTTTGCGTCTCAGTTTAAATTGGTTTTTGACTGGCTTTTGACAAGTCTTAAAGGTAGGTAATTTTATAATGAACTACAATAATTAGGGATAATGGCTCTTGAATATTTGACAGGTATTACCCAGATCGTGAATAATTCGTTTTTTGAGATAATCAAAATTCCGAAAAGAAAAATCCAATACAGGGGATCCCTGGATTACGCACATTTTTCGGAGACTGGGGCAAATAGTCACAAATCGAAAATTTCAAAATTCAATATCTTCCCAGATAAAAAAGATAATGGCTTCATTTTTTTCCATAGATAGCCTCCATAGACGTTCTTCAATGTCGTGAGCTTCATAGAATTCGAACAAGGAAAATGAAAAAATATCGATTTTTTTTATTTTAGTCCTATTTTTCAAAATATTTTCCTTGCATAAATATCAATTTTCATCTTCTTATTTTCCAAAATTGATGCACTGGAGAATAATTCCTGAGTGATTTGGATTCTTTGAATACGAAGCCGCTATCCGATTTAACATTGTCTAAAGATTTTGTTTTCTCCAGAAATCCTTTTATTAAAAACGATCACTTGGGGTAAAAAGTAACAAAAACTATAGTAACAGAAGCTATTTCAGATCTATCATTGCGAAAACTGTAATTTGTCAAACGATTTGCAGTCTCTTGTGTGTTTTTTTTTTCTAAAATAGCTTCAAAAGTGCTTTCCTCGTTCAAATAGAGAAAACGGTGTTTTACAAAGGTGTAGAGGAATAGATTTCCTATGAAAATATGTCATCCAGGTATTTTTTTAAATTCACGGAAGCCTGTAACAAGGCGAAATCAAAATGTGATAATTTTACCCCAAGTGTGATACTATTTGCCCCAGTATTTTTGAGAATGGTCACAAAATTACCTTTTAGAAAACGGCTCGATAAAAGTATTTCCATACAAAAATAGAGGAAAATTACTTTCACAAAGTTGTAGAGCGGTAAATTTCCTATAAATCTGCTCTAATTAAAAATTTCTAGAACGCTAGCGTTTAAAATAAAAATAAAAAAAAAATAGTAAAATATTCGTTTTGTGACTTTTTGCCCCAGTCTCCCCAACACAGAAAAATTCGTTAAATTTGTTCATAAATGTTTGTGAATTCACACTCACTGTGGACTTAAAAATGATCATAAATCGTTTAACTGATAAAAAGTTCGTGAAAATTTGTATTTTTTCACAAACATTGTTCATAACGTTCGTAACATGATAACAATAGTATGATAATAATAGCATTTTTGAACTTTTACAAATATTTGTTCGTAAATGTTTGTAAACACGAAAAAATGTTTGTAAAATATTGTCATTTGTTCATAAAGTTTTATCAGACAAAAGTGTACGAATAAATGAACAAATATTTGTTAACAAAAAAGTGCTCGTCAAGTGATCAATTTACGAACAATGTTTGTGAGAAGTAATAATTTTTACGAACAATTTTACAAAACATTTTTTTTTCTGTGTAGTCATTTCACATGGCTTTCTTTGGTCCCGAAAATGTGCATAATTCCGAAACCTTCTGCATTAGGGCATTGACAGACTTGAGGATTAGCCGAAAGACGGCTTAGCGAAATTATATTCTAAATAATGGTTAAACCACATTTCTATCATTTTCCACTAAGCCATCTCTAGGCTTAAGTACTAAGTGTGTCAAGGACCTTACAGTGCGCTAAAAAGTTCGTAAAAGTTTGTACTTTTTTCACAAAAATTGTACTTGATTGATCACTTGACGAGTATTTTTTGATCTTTTACATACATTTGAATTATCTTTTTTTTTAGAGGGATGTCTCCGATGATTGCCAGTGAAAATGTTAGTCACCCTAATACGGGATTCAGACCTAAGGTTTAGCTATATGGCTTAACTCCTCTAATTCCTCATCAAGCATGATTTCTTAGGAAATTGTTTTTTAGAAATGAATATTAAGGGCAAATGATTCCTTATATTTTGAAAAATCAATAAAATTGCTTATTATTCAGATTTTTGAGAGCTCCAGGAACTGGGTTAAACCTCCAGTCTGAAGCCGGCCTAAGATGAAGTCACTTTTTTGGTTTTGCCCAGAGCTTTCGATCCTGATGGGGATCTTCTTCAGTGGCCAACTAAAGATCCACATCAGGATCGAAAGCTCTGGACAGAACCAAAAAAGTGTTTTCATCTTAGGGCGACTTACATTTTCACTGGCAATCACCGGAGACATCTCTCTAAAATCAATTACGCCAGTTCATCGTTGAGAGAATTTAAATTATCATTAAAATTTGTAGGGTATTTTCTGCAGAGCTTCCCACTTCCCACCCACCCACAATCCTGGAAAGGCTGTTTGAGAATCTCTGACCACTGCGAATGGTGTGTATCGTTTTAAGTAAGGAGAGATGAGACATGAGAGACAGAAGAGTCTTGGAGGGATTGTATCATAAACAACGATATTTATGGCGAATATAATCAACAAAGACATTGAAATCAAACAACCAGATGCGCAAACTCATCTCCTCAACAATCCACCGCTCTTGCTCTTCTTGTCTTTTAATACCCACCATGGGTCATTTTGAGTTGATTTGAGGCTGGGATGTGAACCCATCCAAGAACCCAGGCCACATGCATCCCATGGGTGTGAGACAGAGAGAAAAAGAAGCGGCCGCAATAGAGTCATACACCTTGATAGAATATAATAAATTATTAATTTACTTTTTGCAACATTCTTGTTTATACAGCCTCTCTCTGGGTCTCCCATTGACCAGGCACATCTTTTAAATGGTATCGATGAGGTGCAGGGCATTTTATGGCCTTTTTTCCAAAGTCTCCAGATTCTCACGTGGAGATATCTTTGGGGGATGGTATCAATGAGAATTTATTCACTATCCTCACTTTATCGGAAAAAAAGCGTGCGGAACACCGTAAAAAAAAAGAGACCCTTTCGTGACATTGAGCAATAAGACAAGAATTTGGCATTGATCGTAAAGAATTTTTGGCTGGTTTTTTTTTGTGCATTGGAGTGTGGGACACACCGTCGCGACTTGCAGATGGGATTTATGATCAATCTCTTCAGAAGAATTCCCACACGCGGGAATTGCTGGAGGCTGGAGACCGAACATTTTCGGCGACAGAAAAATCCTTCTTTGCGTGGGTGCCACTGCAAGTGGATGATCTTTTCTTTTGACCAAAAAACCAGCACGCATATTAATAATTATACTGTTTATTACATTTTCGTTGGACACATAAATCCTGAAGGTATATTCTTAGAGAAGAGTGGGATGATATTGTCATTTGCTGAAAACTCCAGGAGATGCAGAAATAATTTCAGCAAGTCTAGAACCAAGGGGCATCTTATTATACTACTTTTATGGCTACAAATTGATTTCAAAGTCATAAAGCCGGTTATGGAAATAAAATCACATTGTTACTTAATTACAAGTATTCGTTCAACCTTACTCTTCATCCGCTTTGAGATCCAGAGGCCAAATTTAGAGAGCGAATTGGGGTTTCTTTTTTGAAAGACTTCTAAGTCCATCCTAAAACCATTGCGATCTTTCGACGGTAAATTCCTCCTTATACGTTATACGGTCTTCAGACCTGAGGTTTATCCATATGGCTTAACTATTCCAATTTCTCAATAAAATTTTTGCGAGAGTTTTGAATTGAAAACGTAATGGTCCAAATAGACTAAGGCTTATCCTTGAGAATGCTCAGCCTGCAAAATTTACCAGTAAAGATTTATTTTAAGTGGTTCACCAGAAAAGCTATGCAAGCCATTGTGAGGAGGCGTCGATCTTGGGGCAGACCTAGGTCAATGTGGCTGAATTAAATTCAGGATCATGGGAGCGCCTTGGGATTGACCGTGAACACTTCTCTGAAAAACATTAAGGGCTTAGGACCATAGATTAGTGGCCCTTTGCATAAATTTCCTCTACTCAACTCTGTTCTGATACGTTCTACTAACCAAATATTCGTATGGACAAGCCTGAGTGTACTTAGGTCCTAAGATTAGGGAAGTAAGGATTATACAGTTAAGAAAAATACCCCATATTTTCTTTAAAATATAGGCTCTATCCACATTATAAAAGAAAAGGGAAATTAATAAAAACCAATAGGCAAAGGACTGACTGGGTCAGGCAGTTTCACTTATGCATTACTATCGAAAATACTCAGTTTTGGGTTAATGAGAAATTATTTTGGAATTGTGCTATATATTTTTAGATAGACAATACCCACGTGAAACTAACGATGTGTTATTTATTTAACTATATGGTTTATATTTTTTTAAGAAAGAAGTCTTGAAAATAAGTTTAACTGTGTGAAACTGCCCCATCTGACCCTCATTGCAACCACGTACTTTAAAGATCGCAACGTCCATAAAATAAATGAAGTGAAGAACGCATTGTCCAGGAGAGAAAAAAATAATAAATGGTGGTTCAACACAACATATAAAATGAACAGGGACGATAGGGACAGAATAACCAGGAAATCAAAATTTTCTTTTCATGTAATTTTTGAAAATATGTGCGAATCAGATTGATACATAGAGTTGGTAAATTTCAAGAAATTTCATGAATTTCCGCCTAAAGTAGGTGGCGACTGCTGTGAAATTTCTGAAATTCTACCATCTCTATTGATACATATTTCAATGAATAGGGAGAGAGTTAGTTACTCTGAAGTTGCTCTCAGGTCATTCACCAAGTTCTTACCCTTCGCATGTATAAGGTCCTTGACAGACCAGAAGATTAGCCGAGAGACGGCTTAGCGTAATTGTAATTGTGGTACCCGCCGTCAGATGGCATTAGAACGGAATTATGATTGAACTGTCAAGTGAAAAAGATATAAATAAATAACTAGTAAACTTGAATAAAGCATTTTATTTAATAGTTGAATGCAAACTCCACAGTAATTGAAATAATGATTAGACTTCATTTTCATCATTTTCCACTAAGTCGTCTCTCGGCTTAAGTCGTAAGTCTGTCTAGGGCATAAGGCGTTAGTGAAATATAGGTCGTCGGCATACGTGTCTCGAGTTATATTTATTTTAAAGGTTAGACATCTCCTAATAATAACAAAGAAAATGTTCATTTACTTGTCCCAGATCGGCGCCATCAATTGTTTTTGATCGTTTTGCCCTTTCCGTTGAGATCGCAACTTCTGAAACATTTAAAATTTAAACCAATTTTCAAAGATGTTTCTTGATTGTTTATGTTCGCTATAGCGTTCTTTAAGCAAAAAATGTGCGTTACTTGATTCTTTTTTTCAAAGTAATAAGATAAAATGGGAAAGTGCCCATGCTTTGCATGGTCCCAAGCTTTAAAATACAAATTTTTCCTATGTTTTTGAATAAATGTGATTCCGCAATATATTTTAAAAACAGGACACTTTCCTCTAGTTTTTAAAATTTGGGTGCGATGAGTCATATTTATTGAAAAACATAGAAAAAAATTGTTTAACGTTTGGTTGGACCAACGGAGAATTATGCGTAATGAGCTGCTGAAATCAAGCGACACTGTCAATTATTATTAATCGTATCGAGATATTTATTACAAGGTAATCATTTTTACAATGCGTTATATCCCGTGTTGGAAGAATCTGCGAAGTCCATTGTAGACCGCCCAGGAGCGCCTTCCCGTAGTATGGTGAATGCTTCTTCCATGCTCCCGGAGTTGTTGGGCGAGGCGGTGCATTTTTATTACGTTATATCACAGTGAAAATGTCTTTTTTTAAACATTCAGATCTTTGCACCGGGCGGGACTCGAACTCACAGCAGTGAATCGAGCCAGGGAATCGATCCGCCCAAGAGTCAACGGTCTTGCCTATTGCGCCACTGATTCCCCACTGTCAATGGGCATCGCTAAGAACAAAAAATGATCAATTTGGACCTTGTATTACTGAAAACATGGGCGGAGTGGGACAGGAGACATAAATGATGAGTGATATTGCAACACTGGAGCGTTCTATGCTATTGCATTTTTATGGTCCGGGACAACATCAAAACGCTGAATTGAAATATGCTTCCGCCCTCGCTGTATTTTTCAGATCTGGCCTCTTTCGAATAGATCTTTTTCTGATCGATGATGAATGGCGTACCTGAGATGAACTTAGTTAATATCGAAAAAGTGAAAAATTGTGTAAATATGTAATTTTTGGTTAAAATGGGTTAAAAGTGTGAAGCTAGCAAAAGCAAAAACTTTGAATGAACTATTTTTTGTATTTCACTTGAAATTTTTCATGTTTGTTTGGTCAAAAAAGACTTAAAACTTAGTGGAGAACCTTTGCTTAATATTTTTTCTAAGAAAAAATATAACACTCCATTGTATAATTCTACGTCTGACTAAATCCACCCCAGTTTCTCCTAAATATAATTTTCGTAAAAAGTTTACGAGAAAATTAATTCTGTAAATTGGATATGACCACGTGTTTAAAATAATTAACAAAACAAAATTAGGAATTAAAAAAAATCATTTTAACTCCAGTGGGCGATCTTAAAATCGCACGATCCGAGTTGCACGGTCGATATGTATTTCTCTTACCTTGTAGTAAAGGTAATTGGATCTAACTAATTCTGAAAAAATCATTGCAATGGCTTATATATTAAAAATTATAGAACTTTGAGAACTGAACTAAACCCTTAATCCGAAGACCGAAAAAAAACTTTAGTGAACACTAAATTTATCATCTATCGATTTTTCAATATCAGAGGCTAAAGAGTCTCTAAAGTTCATATCCCATCATCAATAGAGTTAAGTTTTGATTCATTTGAAAGGTCTTGGATCCTAGAGCAGTTTGTATCAATTTTTCGTGTAAAAAATTCAATTGTTTGACATCTACGCTATCATAGACAAATTTTGAGGTAATTTGTAAAAATCCTTTATGTGATTTTTCAATCAGTCTCCTAGTGTTGGTTTTTTCAATTAAAATTTATTCATTTTTACACATTTTTACAATTTCTCTCAACAAACCAGTTTATAAGTTCAGTTTTTGATAAACTAGTATAGTAATATTTAGTAATTATGCAATTCTAGAGTAATTTTCTTAAAGATTTCTGGAAATTATGGAAATAATTTTATTTCAAGGTATACAAGAGGTATATTTTTGATGCACTATTAAACAATTTGTTTTTAAAAGTTATTTTTAAACCTTGATGAGTGGGAAGGGATATGTCATTTGCTTAAGAACTGCAGAAGATGCGAAAAGATCGCAAATGGTCATCCGTGGAATGGCATTTTTGTGGAGACTTCGTGTCAAATTGATGAATACAGCCGAGTTGGATACTGTGCAAAATGCAAATTATCCCCAATTTTTCTTGCACCTTCTTGCCACCAAATTGAGTGGCTGGCCGAGGAGAAGATCACACTTGCAGATCCTTCATGAGTGCTTCTTCATCTTGAGCCGATAATTGTAGCCAGTGCGATCCTCGGAGCATCTTCTCATTCCCATATTCGAAATTTCGTCGCACATAATTACCGTTGAAAAGCAATAACAATAAAATTAATGGCAAAGTGAGTGGCGGATGGGAGATGATACGAAGACAAGACACCCTTGAGGTATTAACTCCGGTGAGGAAGAACCAGAGAGATCTCTATGGCCTGATCATGTGCAGACTTTAAGCCATACTGCGGTATTTTCTAATCAACGAAGGAAGCAACAATAATAAGAATAAATTGCTTGAGTGTGTCTGGACAACTCTCAAGGAATGTACAATTCAAGTCTCTTGAGACATGCCATCTTAAGGCCATATTCTGGGTTGAAATTACTCAAGAAAATGACAAGACATCCATCAGTGTTTTATGTCACTCGAAAAGGGATCTTCCATTCTCAAGAGGGTGTCTCAAATCCACAAATGACATTCTCAATCACACCATAATCACACAAATCAATGTCAGAAAAAATCATCTCTCGTACTTCCAGGCATTTTGAACATGTGCTCCATGGGCTACATACGGTCCGCGAACACTTTGTTGAAAAACACAGGGATATTTTACTATAAACTTACCACTAACTATTGTTTTATAACTTTTTGAGTAACTAGGGTCGGAGGAACGTCTGTTCGACAGGGAACCCCTATTGACACTTTTGCCAAAATCTTGAAAATTATTTAATGTATCTAGTAAAACATAAGTAATATGACGTTTTTTTCTGTAATATACCTTTTACTATAAACAGAGATGTTCAAATTTCATATCCCAAATGGTACAGAGTAGGGTGTCAATAGGTGCTGACACGAGTTCTTAAAGTGTCAATAGACGTTCCTTTCACCCTACTTAAAAAGTGCTTAGTCGAAAGTCCTTAATTAAGTACTTAGTATTAAGGATTGGGGCACTAAATAGATCAAGTAGTAGAGCACTCGCGAAAACCCAGTTCCTGCATGGAATATTTAGCCAACATTATTATTATTATTAAAACAAACTACTTAATTAAGGACTATTACGAAGGCCTTAGTTAAGTACTTAGTATTAAGGATGAGTCAAGCTAATTTAATTTTTATATTTGCCTGTCTGATTTTCATATATTTTTTAAGTAATTGGTTGCTCTACAACTTCTTAAAACTAAATCATTAAGTTAGGGATTATTACTGAGTCACAGACTTACTAAATACTTAATAAGTACTTAATGTGTTTGTCAACATGCCTCGTAGGGAGCAGAAAATAAATTGTCTTTGCCATTTTTTAACTAAAATAATGCCTTAATCAGACTTCTTTCAATAAAATTAACAAATTTACCCCAGCTGTACTTCTAAGTGCTACTCCCCTGCCCTCGAGTGATCTTGTGGTTGGGATATTCCAGTGCGATCGCCAGTAGCAACTTGAGAGAATGTGTTAAATACTTGAGAAAATAATTCAAGAAACTAACCCTTGTTCCTTCCCATCTCAGAGTCACGAACGAGACACAAAGGACCTCAAACCCTCCCAAAGTCTCCCAAATTGAAAGTGAGAAAAAATGCCTGATCCTCTGGGCGGTCGACGACGGATGACAAACAAAATTCCAGGAGAATTTACCAAAAGAATTCACACTTTGTGTTGACTGGACAACCATCAAAGTGTCCGCGATATTATCCCTTGCAGCGGCTGTCTCAGAGTCAACCCAACAGTAGCCCATCATCCACGACCGAAAAAAAAGTGATCTTAGACAATTTTTTTTCTTTCTTTTGAACTAATTCAGCGGAAATAGACGTGGCCTGAGAAAGTGGAAATATTCACCGAATGATAAATTGAGCTCAATCAATTTATTACTCAACATTTCACTGTAATTTTTCAATCAATCCCTCTCCATTCATCTCATTCACTCGCAGATCGACTTATAAACATTCACTGTCTCGTGCGAAAATTTAGGGGCAATTAAGCGTGATTTTGAGAGATTAATTAATGCATTTCTTCAATTATGAGTCTTATGACTTTTGTTAAATAACCAACTCCAAAATTGTGTAAAGATCTAGCGGGGACACTATGTTAATTTAACTCAGACACAAATTTCTAGTTATTTTTCTTTATTTTTTTTTATTTACGAAAACGGGTTCAAATTTCACATATTCTTCCATGAAAACTTTCGAGAATAGATTTTTTTCAAATTTTTAATAAAAGAAATTGCAAAATTACTAAGTAAAAACGAAATATTTAAAGGATGTAGCAAAATAATCAGTATTTTAATATAAATGGTCAGTAAAAATTCAAATTTGATCAATAATGGCTCGGGCACACCTCGATAAAATTTCATGTGATTGAAATTCACATCCCTTTCTTTCTCAAATAATTCGCATACAAATGTTTCATTCTTTCGCAGTCAAAATTCGATTGAACTAAATTTAATTTGGTGTGAAGTTCAAAAGAAGAAGAAGAGTCCGAAAGACTGGGATAGATATATATAAAAAAATGTTCGGGAAAGAAAGGGATGTCAATTTCGATTACATGAAATTTTCCTAATCTAAAAGGTGTGCCAGAGCCATAAAAAATTAAATGTGGTAAAAAAGATCCAAATCTGGTCAGTGTAAATTGTAAAAAGAACTTGGTCAGTGATTTCTAAATGATAGAATTTGTTTCTTTCTTAAGCGTCTTTCATACGTATACGTACGTATGTCTATCTCATTCTTTCGCACTCAATTTTGATTGAACTAAATTGAATTTGGTGTGATATTTAAAAGAAGAAGAGAGAAACAAATTTGAATTTGTATTTCATGAAATTTTCCTGATCTAAAATGATCCTGGAGACATGAACATGGATTTTTATCAGTAAAAAAAATATTTTTATCAGTAAAAAATCGTTTTTTTAGTATGTAAAATTTGGACTTAAAATCGATCTTATTAAAGACATTATTTTGGTTAATTAAAAAATCATTTGTACACAGTAAAAGATCGATTCTTGCTAGTGAAAAATGAGTTTCGGATAGTAAGTACCTTCAACCGTATTTGATTGTCAGACAAAAAATATTGTGATATAATTTTACAAAAATTCGAAATATAATTTGCAAATTGAAAAGATATGGCAAAGCGTCCTAGCTTTGCGGAATCGGTAAATAATCTTTTCACATGTTTTTTTGGATGTATACCAGTTAATTACCGATTAAATCACTTCACAAATACGAAAAACAGTTCTGAACTAGAAAATTGATTCATGTTAAAATGTTTTTAACGCAAATGAAACGGGTTATTCGAAAAAAATAACTTGACCAATTGATTACCTATTAAGAAATTTCAAAACCTTTCCAAAAAAATCCAGATGTAATCAAATCAGTTGAAAAATGACCTCTCCTGAATGGTTGAACTTTGAACTTCAATAATAATGGCGAATTTTTCGGTCTTAGGACGAAATGTTCGTCTAGGCTACTTAAGAGAATTATTCTAAAATAATTGAAAAAGTTTGGGCCAATTAATAGAGAAAAAAAAACAAAAAAAGGAGAGAGAAGAAATATGTCTTTAAATAGTGTCTTTTTATTGGGGGTCACCGAAAACCAGAAGTAGATATCTCTTACCGTTTAAGCTCCAGGACGGTAACAAGTTATAAAAAAGACGGGTTATTATGTATATTGCTCTTGACAGGAAGTTGCGACGCATCATATTTCGATTCTGGTTTTTATTTAAATTAAATGTATTTTTTTTAAACAACATTGCTTCTAAATATTTACATTTTTCAAATGAAACACTTGTGCGCCCCTCAATTTCATATTTATCAAAAGTATTTATTTATTATTTTATTGTGATTATAAGTTTGCAACAATCATTACACATTAAATGAAATACACTGAAGAGAACAGACACAAATAGCATGGATTGTGTAAAAGCGTAAATTGAAGAGATTAACTTGAAATGTTTTAATCTCATGAAAGAGTTTTTGACTTGAAACTTTCCAACAATATTGTACATTATGATCTATTAATCCCGTCTAATGATTTTCTGACAGGCTCAATGAATTTTCTTAGCCAAATTGGCTGTCCCCATGATTGGGTCAGCTGGTAGAGGGATTGCGGAAGATGGATGCAAGGAAGAAGATGGAAAAGAAGATTCCCTTGACCGACTGGTATATCAGAGGAATTATGCAATAAGGTGAAAAATCAACAACCCCCGAGGCAAAATTTACTTCTTCTCTTGTAATTTCTCATGTAATTTATGTTGGGAGTTGGTACTTGTGGCGATCATTAAATCAACTCAATATCGCTTCAGATAAAAATTGTATGTTGGTCCATGTCCCAGGGGCCAGACCAGCCACCAAAGGGGACAATTTGGCCATTCTGTTTCATTTAACCTGGGATGAATTCATTAAAAATTCACCACACGACTGTTGATTCCGGGGATATTATCTCTTTTGGGCTCTCTCCCCAAAATGCCAATGTGTTAATAGGATCAATTGCAGTCATTTTCATATACATCACCCAAGTCGAATCTCGATGGAATTCCCAAAACCGTGAGTACTTTTCACACCTCCTGCCCCATCATTTTGCAAATACAAACTCATGCCCAGATTCAGGTGTTTGTGTTGTGAATTTATTAACTCCCCAGTGAGATTTAGGCGCCCTGAGAAATTCAGTAATTTATAGGTTTATTCAACTCTTAAATACAATCCATGAATCTCGCTTCCTTATGACTTGGCAAACATCCAGAAAGTTGATGAAAGAGCAACTTTGGGAAAGGGTGGGAATCTTCAAGGATATTTTGTTGATTCTTCTGCTCTATTGTCATTTATTTACAGATTTTGAGGGGTTGACTAAGTAAGCACGATGAAAAATCCATCTCAAGAAGCATGCCCTTAACCCTCTTCATAACCACCAACCCTATAAAAAAGTTTTCCGCATTTTTGTTAACAAGTAAATTCAATTCATTTCTAAAAGAGCTTCTACTGATTCCTTTCTTAGATAAGATCTTCTAGGTGTCTGTTAAATCTTGGAAATGTCAATTGGAAAGATTAGCAGAGCGGGCTCGTCTAAATGTTTTGGCGAGTCTCCTCTTCTAAATGTTTTGGGAAATCTCCCCTTCTGGTTTGTTCATGAGATTCCCTAAATGTATCTCGACTAAAACAGAAAATCTGCTAGACATTTTAGTTCGAAGAGAAAGCGAGACACATTTTCTGAACCATCGTAGGGACTAAAAACCAAAGAACTACTAATCCAAATCTCTAAAGCCAAAATCCCGAATACCCCAAAATCTTGAAAGTCAAAATTTAAAAAAAAACCGGAATTCAGAAAAGTCAAAATTCCGGAAAGTCAAAATCTCGAGATCCAAAATCTCAAAAGCTGAAAATCCCAAAAGGGCCAAAATTCTGAAAACCAAATTTCGAAAGCCAAAATTCGAACGCTAAAATCCTAAAAAAAGGTCAAAACCCCAAAAGGCCAAAATCCTGATCGATAAAATTTCGAAAGCCAAAATCCCGAAAAGCAAAAATCCCGAATGCCAAAGTTTCGAAAAGCCAAATTTCGGTAAGGTTAAAATCCCTAAATGTCAAAATCCCGAAGTCCAAAATCTCAAAAGCCGAAGATCCCAAAAGGGCCAAAATTCTAAAAGCCAAAATTTCAAAAACCAAAAAATCCCGAAAAGCCAAAATTCCTGAAAGCCAAAATTCCGAATGCTAAAGTTTCGAAAAGCCAAAATTAGGAAAACCAAAATCCCGAAAAGTCAAAATCCTGAAAGCCGAAAATCACAGAAGAGCCAAAATTCTAAAAGCTAAATTTAGAAAGAAAAAATCCAAACCCCATAATTCTCAAAGGCCAAAATCCCAAAAGCAAAAATCCCGAAAAGCAAAAGTCCAGAAAGTCAAGATAAAGAAAGTCAAATTCCAAATGTCCAAAATCACGCAAAGCATAAATTAAACCCTGAAAGCCAAAATTTCTAATAGCCAAAACCCTGAAAAGCCAAAATCCAGAAAGTAAAAATCTAGAAAAACCAATCCGGAATAGTTAAAATCCCGAAAAGCAAACATTATGAAAGTCAAAATTCCAAAAGCCAAAATTCACAAAGTCAAAATTCCTAAAATTCAAAATCCCGATCGACCCATTTGAAATTTTCTCTTTTCGAATTAAAATAAGACGTAATAATATAATTAAATTATTCACCAATCAACGAACAATTATTGCATCAGACGTTTTTAAGGTTTTACCAAAGAAAGTAAAAATTATTTCTGAATAACACACAGATGATTCTGAGTATCTTGATTGTTCGAAATATTCGAAGATAGCGTATACGCAGTACATAAATTTTGAATGCCGAAAGATAAGTTAAATTCAACTGGACTAGTGGTCAAAGAAAAATTCTTGTTTCGAAATGGAAGTTTAGAATAAAAATTCCGTAGATTAGGTAATGCCTTAGACACACTTACGACTTAAGCATAGAGACATTATACGGTAATTAGTCAGAGTAATGATCAGATTACATCTCCATCAGGAACGACTTAGTGGGAAACTGATGAAAATATAGTCGATTCATTATTTTGATTATAATTACGTTAAGTCGACTCTTGGCTTAATTCATAAGTATGTCTAAGGCAAAAACCAGTGTGAGTCTTATTCAAAATCACTCAATGCGTCACCATGAATTTAGTAATTGAAAAAAAAGCATATAGGTAGCTCTGATAAGCTCGGATTTTCCAAAAATATTTTCATCACAAAGCTGTTTGAAGAAGATGTCATACTTCGAAAGTTAGGAGAAAATCTCTGGGAGGGATAGGTAATTCTAATTTCGAAAGGGAGTTTTCGAATTAAGGTACCCTCATTTAAAAGGGTATTTAATTGGGAAATATTTTTATGAAGTCTTGGGATATTCGCAAATCTTGAATATCCGCAGAATTTTCGTACTGAATTCCGGACAATTCTCACAAATTTCCATGGAAACTCCGATGAAGGACGCTGATTTCTTGTATAGGAATCCTACAATACAATGTCTCAACTGTCGCGTCACTTGGCGGCAAAAATCAAGCGCCTTACGAGAAGTCTGATGGAAGAAGATTGAGCCAAAGAGGTGGAGAATCTGTGGCAACTGTAGAAATTTCAATTGTCATCGTCAATTCAGTGCCTGGAATTGTTCCTCATGTCCAATTTCTACCTCAACCCCCTCAGCCCAAAAATCCTCATCATGTATGCTCGCATTGAGGCACGGAAAAGGCAACAATATAATAATAAAAAAGTCCAAATTCATCATCGATTAATGATGTAATTACGCTGTCACCCTTTAGAATTGACAGAAACCGAAGGCCGGAATAAATATTAATAGTATGTGGCCTGGGATGGAAGCGGGGCAAAAATCACAGAATAATGACAATGCAGATAATGGAGCAGCATCCGAGATCGTTTCGCTGTCTTCAGATGTCATTAAGATTCCCGGGCACCATTTTTATATCACGCCGAAGCTAATGGAATCGTCAATTAAGGCCGCTAAAGGAGGTATGATGCGACGTGACGACGCTCTCAATTCAAAACTCTGGGACAGAACAAAAAAAAAAGAAGTCCATGGAATAGAGTGCCCAGGAGAATAACTCAAGTGGGATCATATGAGACACACTCTAAGAAATCATCCCAACATCGACACTATCAGCAATAATCTCTCGAACAACCCATTGTGAGACCTTTCTTCACAAGAAACTTTTTCATGCTCGAACTTTGTTGCATGTGCTGGCTTGTTGTCTGATACAAAATGCGAAATTAATTTTCGTGTACAAAAAATCACCGTCTTCTTTTTTAGGCAAAGACGGTATATTAATCCGAGATATCTGTTAAACAAGATATTTAATACAGAACTTTGAGTTATTTTTTGTTTTACTTTGGGACCGCAGCTTTGTGATGTCTAGCTATGCCAACTGCTGAACTTCCCTTATTACAAAACTAAAATTAGAAAGCTATTTGAAGTTCTCCTTATAGAACATGTCGGACATATCGATTGACATGCTATTGGAATGTCGCCAGATTTGTCGTTCGTTGTTAAAAATGTATAGGGGAGATTGGGGCAGTAGTAATCATAGGGTGGTTTTATGTTTACACTACTTGGACTTATGTCGACCATTTCTTCAGTATACAAGGATCACAATGAGCTACTCCATTCACTACTGCTCTAGTTTCCCCTATGAAATTTAACAAATTATTTAGGGGAAAGTGGGGTTCATTTGACAGTGGGGCACCTTTAAAATTAGGATTGTGCTCCTGTGTATAAGTGGGACAAAGCCATATCACAATGTAATTTAGCTTCTCACTCTGTTTGTGCATCTGAATTATATCACGATAAGGCTCAATTTTGTTTAAAAATAGGTGAAAAATCTTAATTTCAAAGGTGCCCCACTTTCATGATGCCCCACTTTCCCCTATCTTTCGCAGACTTGCTTTTGTACTGTTACCCAAAGTAAGTCTGTGACTTTCCCAAAGACGCGCCTTAAAGTTTCATGGCGAAAAAGCAAAGAAAAGGCAGCAGTATGTGCCATTTATGCTTAAAGGCTAAAATTCATGAGAGCTACCCATATGCCAACGATAGAGGTGTAGAGACAATAATAACCACAATGGAAGAGTAATAATAACTCATGCTCATTTAAATTATCCTAAATGGACTGCTCATTGTGCGGGGTTCTAATCTCGTTTCTGAAGCTCCATGGTGCCGTCATATTGCTTTTGGGCAAGGAAATGGAACCTACTCCCGCGCGAGATCGCTTAATCGTTATGACTTTTAAGGGCACTGCAACGCCGGACATCACACAAATTTCTATCAGCAGCACTTTCTGCATTTTCTGTACTACCAGCACAATCTAACAAAGACTACCAGCACTTCCTAAACTACCAGTAGCCCTTCCAGCACTGCCAGCACTACCTAATGAAGACTATCAGCACTTTCTGCACTTCCTACACTAGCAGCATCACTTTATGAACTACCAGAACTACTTGAAAAAGACTATCAGAACTTTCTGCACTACTAGCAGCATTTCTTGTACTACCTGCACTACTATCAATACCTCCTGCACTACAGGTACTACATGAAAAAGACTACCAGCACTTCCTGCACTACCAGTAGCATTTCCTGCACTTCCTGAACTACCATTACTACCTCACAAGGACTATCAGCACTTTCTGCACTACCAGCAGCATTTCCTGCACTTCTTACACTACCAGCAGCATTTCCTGCACTTCTTACACTACCAGCAGCACTTTTTGATCTACGAGAACTATCTGAAAAAGACCATCAGAACTCTCTGCACCTCTAGCAGCATTTCCTGGACTTCTAGCAGAATTTCCTGCTGTACCATCAGCCCTTCCTGCACTATCAGCTGCATTTCCTGTACTTCCTGCATTACCAGCACTACTTAATAAAGACTAGTAGCACTACCGAGTCAGCTATCACTAACAAATGGAAGGCTTTGTCATTTACATTGTAGGTCTACAATAGACAAACGTTGATGTCCTACACGGTTGAGACAGTATGCCTCATGTTTGGACCGCTTAACACTATGCATACTAATTTCTGTTTTGCTCGCCGAAGTGTCATCGTTAAGATCTTCGTAGTTTCCATCCCATCTGGCGTTCTGCAGATAAGTACCCAACCTCTGATGAATGGAGATCCTAGTCCCTCTGCGCTCTCACAAATGTAAGAAGGGAAAGCGTGCTACCTTTGGACCATCAAGCTTCGAACAAGTCAATTTTTTTCTATAGTCCTAAAATGGAAATTTGAGGCAGATTAGTAAAAGATAAAAAAAATTACTTGTCCGAAGCTTGAGTCATCCGAAGGTAGCGCGCTTACTCCGTTTATCCTTAATAATACTGTTAATTTTTCTAGGACACAGGATAAGCTTAACAGTTAAAATCAATTAAGAACTTTCTAGAACTTGGTTGCCTTCATAAAAAAAAATTCCCGACTTTGATGCAATTTTGTTTCAAAATTATTTTGGTACTCTAAATAACTGAAATAAATAATGTCTAGTATTCTAGTGAATAATGTAACTAGATAAAACTTTGAGCGGTTAAAAATCACTTAAAACGGATAAACAAGAAATAAAAAGAAAAAATACGCTTTTTTTTAAATTAGCAATATAGTCTCTTTACTAAAAATAGATACCTAATCCTCTCTTTCTCTTCAAATTCTCCTAAGTTTTCTAATTTTAAATTCTTGACAAAACACAGCCTTATGGAAACCTAATATTTCAAAATAAAATATTAAAAAATCTGCTATATGTTCTATTTTAGCCGAGACACGTCTTAGAGATTTTGCGCAGAAAAGGCACAATTATCTCAGGAACAAACCCCCAAAGAATTACCCAAGATTCATTGATGTATAACGTGTATAACAGAGGAATACTTTTCGAATTAACCCCTGCTTAAATGTGTTCTTAATCTTCCGTTTCAAAGGAAAGTGACTTGGAATAGGGGATACGGTGTGTTGTACAAGATAATTGGTATAGCATGGCTAAATTTCAGGTAATATCCTAATCAGATAATTATCAAACTAAAAAGGTAGTAACAAATTTTGTTTGCTCAAACAGCTTACTCTCGTGAAATTGACCTCCAGAACTTCTTGCAGATCGATAAGTTTAACTTTTTAAGAAGCATAAGAAGCTGAAAATTAAGAGATCAGAAAAAATCACTTTATCTGACTTCTTAGAGCCATACATAACTTTAGAAGGCAGTGGAAAAGATTTTTTTTAGGGATACCGGTGTTCCAATTGCCCTTAGTGGGTTAAGGAACCATAAAAGGCTTTTGGTATAGGTCAGCGAGGTCAGCACAATATTTAATACAATTTAAATACTTCCTCAGCAAAACTATTTGAACTGTAAATAGGTTCCAATCTTGAAGAACTCCAGGTATCTCTTACCGTTCAACCGCTCTGACGTAGAAATCGAGAACCTGGAAGACCTACAGTGATTCTCAGTGAGTGGGGAAGGAATTACTTAAAGTGAGCCACATGTGGCTCTTTTTTTCTCAATTCAATCAACCAGCAAGACGACAAAAAGCACGTGTAGAGAGGTAGAAAAAAAAAGTTCTGGAAGAGAAAGAGTCTCAAAAATGTAAATTAAAGACCGTGAGTCACGCCATGAAAATGGTCAAAAGACTATGGTCTTTTTTTTTGTGGCATCTCCTGAATGCTCTGCGGTGAAATTCACCCATTAATCGATCATTAAGACGGTGTAATTGGAGTGTTGGCAAAAATAGCCCCAAGTGGCAGATTTATCCAATGCCCGGGGTACATAATTCATTCGATGTAGCATCTTGGAAAATTACTTTCCTCCCGCACCAACGTCGATATTTTATATGCAAATTTTGTCAGATGATCTCTAGCAATATTTCGTGCTACTTTTTTTCTTGCTTTCCTTCTTCAGGAGGCTCATCCGACAAAGTTTCTTTCTGGAGTACGAGAGTTTTTCCTTCAAAGCGCGGATGGCGATGGAAATTTGCGACTCCAAGAGCATAATTAGTCCTGGGAGAGTGTGCAAGAGATGGCCAGCCACCTGCTACCTCAAGTATTTCCTCCAACATCTTCCCGCGTCATCCCCCGTGGGGTGGTGGGCAGCTCACCCAGCCAGAAGGTGAGAGAGGAAAGAAAACTTGCTAATTAGAGACACGATCCGTTGCCATAGGAAACCAAACTCCATGTACATATTGCAAAATTTATGGCGCAGTCGCTATTTTTATGCGAAATATCCCTGGGAAAGAGACTCTTAAATTCATCCCTCCATCTCCTTTGTGGAGAATTTCGCGCTCCCAGCCACCCCCTTGAGGTACTTCAGTTGGGCCCCAGAGTGCAGCAATTCTTGAAAAATTGGTCATTAGAGAGGCTCGAAAGTCTTGATTAATTGGGTTTGTGAACCTAGAACTTAGGGCTTCTTTTACAATTTAAAAAATCTTGAATTTTTTGGTTAATTTCTGTAAAGAAAAATTTTGCAAAGTCTTAGGGGAATGTTGGCATGGTTCGTACAGAGTGAACCTTCAAACAACGCAAATTTTCTCTTAGTTTACAAAGAGCTAGTTCGTCATTTCTTAGCCATAAGATAGATAATTATTAAGTTAATGAGACGAGATGAGAAATTGTAAGTTAGATCCTTACAAAGTGAAAATTCACATCGTTTGAAGGTTCACTCTGTGCGAACCATGCCTGCATTCCCCTGACAGGAAATCTATCAAGAAAAAGGTTTTTTAGATTTCTTAAAAACTAACAAATTTTAGTGTAACATGGAAACTATACCCTCAATTCTGAGACCAAGATCAAGATCAAAATTTCAAGCTGTCAAATATTTCCAAAATCAAGATTTCATATTCTGATGCGAAGCATTTATGGAACTTAAAATATTTTAGCTAAGAACCAAGATTTCAAGATTTTCCACACTTAACTAAACGTCATTTCTAACAAATATCTTCATTTTTTTGCCGAATTTATTGAAATTTCGCCATATAAATTAGAAAAAAAAATAATTATAGGTTGTATTAAATTATACATGACAAGATATTATCGGGAATAAAAGAAGTGCAAACAAAACTTGTGAGGTGTAATAAACCCTGAAATGCTTATGCAAGATGTCATTCTTTTGCAGGCATTCTCGGGGTATTGTATTTCAAAACGTACATCTAGAACGTTTTGAACGTTTTGAACCATTACGATTAAATTACAAGATCAAACATAGTATTTTTCAAAGTCATTCTCTTTTTGTATCATCTCTTATAGAAACATTATTCATCAAAAACAATTTCCGCATGAAACTCTTCAAATTGTTAGTATCTTGAAAATTCCAAGCACCTCCGAGAGGTTCTTGGAATTATTTCAAGAAAACAAGAAATTTGACGTCTTCAAATTTTGAAATATTGGTTCCAGAATTACAAATCTTTATATCCACACGGTTTGTGTCTTGGACTTCAAGATTCCAAGACATTTGACAGATTTGACATCTTGATCTTGATTTTTTGATTTCAGAATACCAAAATCTTGAAATTTTCTTGGTCTTGATCTTGATCTTGGTCTCAGAATGGAGGCCTATAGGGTAAGTGTGTCAAATTCCGGCCAGCTTGCAATTCCGGCCATCTTTTTTCTTCCTCGAATTTCAATGAATTTTTAGTTTTTACATACTCTAGAGATTATACAATGCAAAAGAATAACAAAAAATGTAGCTTCGACAAACGAGATGACGTGAAAAAGACATTGAAAGAATTCCCTAAGGGCAAAGAACTATGAGAATGAAAGTGGCCGAAATAGGGCACCAAAGCTATGTCTACATTTTTATTCATTTTAAAATGTATTAAGAATGATTCTAGAGTAAATAAAGACGATAAACAGTTTACAAGGTTCCAAGCAACACTTCCTAAGAAGAAGAAATAAAAACAATCAATTTTTATTAAAAATATTACATTTCAAACTTGAGACTTTGGCGCTTGCATGCAACTATGCCGAAATTTGGCACACTTACCCTATCAACAATTGCTTGATAGGGTAACTGTTTTTTGTTTTCTTATTCTCCAAAACTCTTCAAGAAATTTTATATCATCTCAACATAGTCGTTTAAACTTTTGATAAAGTTTGCACATGTAAATGTATTAAATGAAAAATAAATTTAAGATACAAATCCAAAGAAATTACTGGTTATATTGGTTTTTAAATTAGTTTTTATCGTTTTATGACTAAAAAACAGGTTACTTTCTTTGCATATTTTTTCGACAAAATAAAAAATATTTAATTGGGGCTCTTAAGCATATAAAAGCATAATATTTTAAATATATTTTCTTATATTTTCGTTTTTAAATTTTTAAAATTTCGGCTGTTGGAACTTGGTTTTTGGAGACGATTTTTTGAAAAGAAAACATACTTTTCGGGAACAAGATTTCTCAGAGTATTTAATTTTTATTCTTAGTTTTATTATCATTTATTATTAATTAAATATTATCATTTAAAATTTTAACCTCGAAGAATAGGATTTTTGTTTCTTTATTTTTGTATAATGTACTTTAAAAAATTATAATAATTCCACTTACATTAGAGATTAAGCGTCTCTTATTGTTTCGGGCATATTTAAAGACGAAAGTTGAAAGCTTAAAGGATAAGCGTCCATTGCCGTCTTAGTCTTGTGAATAACCTCCAGTTTAGTTTTAATTTAGTTTATATATTAAACTAAATTTAAATAAAAAAAACAAGCATTTCTTATTAATGATTTCCTATTAGAATAATCTTATTTAATTTAAGTTTTAATTATCCGAAATTATGTTTTTTAAATAATTTAGGATTTTTTAGATTTCTTTTAAAATAGATCAATGGCAAACCTAAATGTTCCACAATATTGATGCTACTTATTTCTTTTATAATAAAGACTTAACCTTGAATTCTCCTCAATCTAGATTTTTCGGAAACTTTTGTTTTAGGAATAAATATTAATGTTAAATGATGCATTAAACTCTGAAAAACTTATTTAATAAAATTGGTTGGTATTTAGGATTTAGGGATCTTATACGGGCTTCAGACCTGAGGCTTAGCCATATGGGTTAAATCCTCTAATTCTTTATCAGGCAAGATTTTTGAGGAAATTGTTGCTCCGGATTGGATATTAAGGGCAAATTATCCATTGGATTTTGAAATATCAGCAAAATTATGTGTTATTTAGATTTTTGAGGCTTTCGGGAACTAGACTTTCAGTATCGGTGTTAGGGAACTGGGCTAAACCTCTAGTCTTAAAACTGTATTAGCTCCTGCAGTTTAAAAACTTTTCTTTAATTTTAGCACTTAAAAATCTTTAAGTAATATAATTAAAAAAGAGCTGAGAGTAGCGGAGGACAAAATCAGCCTCGAAGAGTAGTCACGTAACTCCCATCTACGGTACGTGGTGTATTTTTTAGGGGCAGTTTACCTTAAGCCTCATTTATAGTTCAATTTGTGGTTCATTTAGATTTCTTTAATACCTTTTAATTAAAAATAAACTAATTTTAGATAAGACCTAGATAAGAGGTCTGAAAGAAGCATACCCTAAATTTTGTTTTTAGGTTATGCAGCCTAATCAGAACGATGTCTTTTTGGTGAAATATAAAATTTTATAGAACTGCCTAAATCTCAGTGGAGAGTTCAATTTTTTTTTAACATAGAATAACCCCCTAGTAAATAAATAAATTGGAATGGGTGGTGGCCAAAAACCAAAATAGCGCGTCTGCAAAGTTTCAAGTGCTCCAAGTGTTCGGCTCGGTTGTTGACTTCCATCCAGAAAGCTACACCACAATTAATACATCAGCAACAGAGAGTGAGGATTAACACCCAGCAAATTCACTGGCGTGACAATAATTGTGTCTGCTGCTCCACCAATTAATATTCATCTTTGAGGAGATCCAGGGCGCCCAGAATAAGTCGTGTGGAGAGGTGGGACAGAAAAAAAAGAACCATGGAGCCACTCTCCTGGAAATTTATGCTAATTCCACGTCATTTTCTGAGTCATTACTCAAAAACTAGACCAATTTATGAGAGTTGAAGGTGAAATTCGAATTAGTGTATCTTTGGCATGGATGCTAATGATGTTAGTGCAATTTTCACCAGTCGAGACTACTTTTTGTCCACCAAGAACATCTTTAACTTTTCTGTCCTTTTGCATTTCAACATCAGGCTTTAAATCTTTCAAGAAATATCCGGTGAAACATTTCACTTTTCGGCTTTAATAAAAAAAAAATCATAGGGGCTCAACCGGGAGTTGAACCCGGGACCTCTCGCACCCTAAGCGAAAATCATACCGCTAGACCATTGAGCCACATGACGGTCACAATAGTTTTATTTCACAAAAATTTTTAAGTCACGCTTTGACTGGTTTATTGTTCATAAATTCATTTATAACACCGGACTTCAATTCTTCATGGTATTCGCAATACTTGCTCACTTTTACTTGTTTGCGTTGCTGTTTGTTTTCACATGGTGAAATTTATCAATCACTCGGCCAAGTGATTGAACGAGCAGCTTGATTATCGTCTTTAATGAATATTGCAAGCTTGTTTATTATATTATGAGAATTTTATGCACTTAAATTGGGTTGTCTACTTTGCTACTTTGAAATAAATTTTAAACCGCAAAGTGTAGCACTTACGTGAAAAAGACTTTACGAGATGCTCAAAATGACTAAAGCGGTAGTCAGACTAGAGTTTTAGCCTTGGGTTTAGCGGTTTAGCCCAGTTTCCGAAAATGTTAAAAACGGCTTTTTAATATTTTGCACAGGCAAAGATATCTAAAGGTTCGAATTTTAGATTATAAGGACCTTTATGACAACTTTAACAGAATGCTGAGAATTTCTTGAGTATTTTTCAGTTAGCATTTTGTTAGAAATAGTAAATTTGGTAAATAAAAAAATAGAGCTTTGAAAAGTAAAAGTCTTTGTAAAAATCTGAAAGTGGTCAGTAAAAACCTAATTTCGTTCAGTCATAAATTTAATTTACTACTTTTTGAGATGATACCTTGGATGATACCTTGGATGATACTAAAAATGTACACTTTAATTTTCCCTTGCCAAAATGCACATGACTTCTTTGAACGTTCTCAAATTACCAAGGATGAAATTTTATTTTTTACTGCGTAATTTGATTTTTACTGATCGAAACTGCTTTCTAGGTTGCCTAAATTTGATTCACGTTTGACAAAATTCGATTTTCTACTAGATAGAATTAATTTTTGGCTAAATGATATTCATGTTTGATCAACTAAAAATATTTTTTTAATTACAAAAAAAAATAATTCTTTTACCGACAGAAATTTATTTCTCTTCAAACCAAAATAGTTTTTTACTGACCTAAATTAATTTTCCTACTAATCAAAATCAATTGTTTTACCGATGAAAAAAAGTTACTGACTAACATCAGCCTTTACAAACAAATTGAATTTTTACTACATAAAATTGTTTTAATTTTCATTGAACAAAATCGATTTTTTCTCTACCAAAATTGATATTTTTGCTGATTAAAATCAGCATTTCACTGACCGAAGTTCATTTTTTGTTTGTGCTCACCAAAATCAATATTTTACTGACCTAAATTGTGGTCCTAGGTTTATTTATGTGTTAATCAAAATCATCTGTTTTACTGTTGAAGGTTTTTACTGGCCAAAATTGTCCTTTATGGTTTCGGTACACCTTTTATATCAGGAAAATTCCATGAAATCAAAATTCACAATCCTTTCTTTCTCACACGTTTTGTATATGTCTATCTCATTCTTTTGCATTACAAATTCGATTGAGCTAAATTGAGATTAATGTGATGCTTAAAAGAAGAAGAACGCAAAAGAATGAGATGCATATATCAATCCGAGATCTATATATATATATATATCTATGTCTGTCCGAGAAAGAAATATATATTGGAATTTGGACTTCATTCGATTTTTCTGATCTGAAAGGTGTGCCGAAGCCATTACTAGCAAATTAACTTTTATTGACTTTTATTTTATATAAAAATTTTTATTGAAATAAAATCTTTTTCTACCGGCTAAAATTGATTCTGTCTACTGATCAAAATTGACAGTTTGCAAACCAAAATTGAGCTTTTTACTTACAAAAAATCGTTTTTCTGAATCAATTTGTTAAATTTGATTTTCCTCCTAAGCAGAATTGAGTTTTTTTACTGAAGAAATTCTATTTACATTACTGATCCACATATTATTTTTTGTTAGGACCAAATTCATTTTCCACTGTTCATTTTTTGATTTAATAGCTAACCAAATTTTATATTTTATTGATCACTTTTATTTACTAAAATGTAGTTTATTCTGATTCAGTGTTAAGTGTTGTTAATAGAGCCGAATGTCTTTAAGGGATTAAAACCAAATTTAGAGTAAATGCAGTATTCATGGCTCCCGCACACCTTTTAGTTCAGGAAAATTTCATAAAGTAAAAATTAACTTCTCTTTCTTTCTCAAAAGATTTGAATAAGTCTGTCACACTCTTTCGTTCTTAAAATTGGACGGAATTAAAAGTACTTTAGTGTGATGTTCAAAAGAAGAAGAAGAGTGAGGAAGAATAGGACAGACATATGCAAAGTTTTGAAAAAGAAAGTGATGCGAACTTTGACTTTATGAAATTTTCCTGATCTAAAAGTATGCCAAAGTCATCAAAAAATATATATTAATAGCTTCGGTACACCTTTTAGATCAGGAAAATTTCATAAAGTCAAAATTCATATCCTTTTCTGCCATAAAAGCTTCACATGTATATCCCACTCTTTCGCACTCTTCTTCTTCTTTTGAAAGTCACACTAAATTAAATTTAGTTCAGTCCAATATTGAAACCGAAACAATAGAATAGACTTATGCAAATCTTTTGAGAAAGAAAGGGACGCAAATTTTGACTTCGTGAAATTATACATATCGAGCTAAAAGCTGTGGCGAAGGCATAAAAATTAATACAGTCTGTTGGTCTGTTGCATATTGGCGTAATTTTTGAAAACTTCTAAAACAAATTTACCTTTACCTAAAATTGATTTTCCCCTAGATATAGAATAATTTTAGAATATTTCTCGTGTTATTTGAAATATTTATCAGTTGAAAGGATTCCTCGAATTCTGACAGAGGATTCCCGGAATCGTCTACCAAAATTCTTTTTGCGTACCATGAGCGTGCCAAAACACCCATTGTGGTATGATTGATTGAATTGTGGCATAAAATTTGCGCGATGTAATTGAATAATTATTCCATTAGTGATTGAACGTCTCTGGAGCGTTGTGATTACCTGGGCATAAAATGTAAGAAACCCTGTGTGGAGAATGGAAAGAGAGTGTGCTTAGCCCGAGGGTGAGAACGCGTCGTCAATGAGCAATTTGCAAATACTCCACATTGAGTGGACACTCCTCTCCCATCCTGTCCATAATGATACATTGTCGCGATCACCACGATCGCCATGCAATAGAGCCATTCGCAATGATGAGCGATGGGCCAATTGCCTGACATAATAACAGCAATTGATACCCGTGTCGTTCCATATTAACGCCCAGGAATTTCTCTTAGGCTCTCATTGGGATATCTTGGGTATATCTTTCGTGGATTAATTGGAGATTAGATGTTAGTTGAAGGAGATCTCGAAAATTGGTGCAATAGGCTTGGTGGCTAGCGGTGCTGGGGGTCAAGAGTTCAACTTCTGGATTGAAGCCCGAAAGCACGGACAACCCCAAGCGGTTTGTGCCCTATATTTAGGCCCACACATTTGCCGATTGAGCAGATGTTTTTCAAGATGACTTATATATTTAAATGACTTTTTTCCTCCACCGAGCAAACACCATTTAATTGCAAAGTGTCTCGCTCGCGAGAAGGATTTGGAGAAGTTCCAAAGATCTCATGGCAACTGGGATTCTTTAAAGTTACCACCGTTGTTCTTACAATACAAAATACTTGAAAATATTATTATGAGTTAAAAGAGTTAAGCATTATTATTGTAGTAAAGTTAATTGATCTCGGAAAAATCATACATCACAAGAAAGTCCTAAATTGAACTACCTCCTTTCTCAATCTAACTTACAATAGGAAAAAGAAAATTAAATAAACAAACTAATATGTTTTTTTATTTGCTTTTGTACATATCCAGGTTAGGAGATGCCTCACGATACTCTGTACAGAGTGAATTTTATGATGTAGCGAATTTTATATTTACACGTATACTTCATGTGAGCAACACATATGCACAGTGATGTAAACCGACGTATGCACATCCTTGAAGCATTTTAAGTTGGATTATTTAAGAACTCGTATTATGACCTACTAGCAAGCTATTTTGACTAAATGGGAATACGAAACTTGAAAACTTATCCTTATAGGAAAAAGCAGTTTAATGAAAAAATGAAAAAAAAACCAACAAGTGTACCCTGCTTAACAGATGTTCCTTCGACCCTAATACAAACCAGAAAAAGGATATTTTTATAATTATTTGATGACTTCCTGTGATAATGTTTGTGACAGGCCTAGATCCATAAACTGTAAACCTTCTTCGAATACTTTATCTGACGTAGCTAGAAATTCAAAATATTAGGGGACTAGGCTTAACCTTAAGTCTGAAGTTTGCTTAAAACTTCAAGTTTAGCCGCATGGGTTAAATTTACTGTTTTTAATAAAAGGCATCCTAAAAGAATTTCGATTTAGGACGGTAGTATAAAGCGGTCTTTAGACTAGAGGTTGAGCCCAATCATTGATAGTCTAAAAATCCTACATAGCAATTAATTCTATTGGTTTCTCAAATTTCATTAAATATTTTGCCTTTAATAATTTAATCTTAAATCATTTTTTAAAATTTTAATTGATAAGAAATTGTAAAAGATTGACTATGTAGGTGGCGCACTACTTTATTATTCTACCAATGACGCGCTATTTATAAGAATCATCTTTTGTCTTGAAGTTGGCTGCAATTCATTTAGAATTTTAAACTTATGTAAGATAAGATTTTGCCAAGGGTCACTTGTTCATTTTGGATTACCGATGCATTCAGGCCACAATTCGGCCTCTTATGCTTCCCTTCTCCTATTTTAACTTATCCCCCGATATGGGCAGCCGCTATATATCACAGCTGCCCATCTCGTGTGTTTTGGATCGGTGACAGTGAATATTGTATCGACTGAAGTACCACTTTCATGCCAAAACTCTTTCTTTTACCAACATCTATTGGCTAGGTTGAAGCAGTTCCCTTATTTACTAATCTGCGCTATTGGAATTACTGTGCACTCATTCTACAAAGCCAATAATGGGATGGGAAATATTTTTCTGCTCTTGCTCAGCTTTGACCCCGAGACTTCACAGTCATAGAGACACTGACTACTCTATCCACTGATCTACTGAGACTCTTAAATTTAAGTAAAGTTAAATAAAAGAAATTAGAGGAGTTATTTCATATGGCTAAACTTTAGGTCTGACGCTCGAATAAGGATGCTGTAGCTTTACTTTCTTATTAGAAGTATAGGACCTCCAGTTAAAAACTTGGAAAATTGTATAGCCTCAGAGCCTGTTGCAAAAACCCTTATGCCCTAGACACACTTACGACTTAAGCCGAGACACGACTAAGTGGAAAATGATAGAAATTATGTCTAACCATGATTTCGAATATATTTACGCTAAGCCGTCTCTCGGCTAATCCTCAGGTCTGTCAGGGCCCTTACTCTATATCTCTCACCGTTCTCTTTTTTGAAGTGATAGTTCGATAATGCAACTATTGATTTTTACACAGAAAAGAAATATTTTGTAAAATATTAAGTAAATGTTTGTGAATTCCCACTGAAGACTTACGAAATTCTCGTTAATCGTATAATTAATGGTATTAATTAAAAAGTTCGTAAAAGTTTGTACAATTTCACAAACATTAATCATACTTTTTTGTTTGTCTAGTAACACTTTACAAACAAATGACAAAATTTTACAAAGATTTTTATATGAGTTTACGAAAACTTGCGAACCAATATTTGTAAAAGAACAAAAAGTGCTATTCAAGGATCATGTAACGAACAATGTTTGTGAAAAATACCAACTTTTACGAACTTGTTTGTAGATTACACGATTTAAGAGCATTTCATAAGTCCCCAATAGGAATTGACAAACATTTACAAACAATTATAAAATATTTTGCATGTAGGCAATTTTCTAATAATGATTTAAAGGCAAGTGGGACACTTTTGAATTGAAGCATTTTTAAAATTGGGAATTTATTTCCAATTTATTAATGGAATTGAGCCTTATCATATTGTAATTTAGCTTCAGAATATACATGAAGCTAAATCGTGGTAAGGTCTAGTTTTATTTAAAAATAGATGAAAAAGCCTCATTTCAAACACTGAGAAAAAAAGTGGGTGCAATTAACTTTTTTTCAGAACTTTTACACTTTTTAGGTGTAAAAATATATCAACATTTTTTAATGTTAATTTTACACCTTTTTAAGGGTAAAATTAACATGAAAAAAGGGTACCTTTAACCCCTAATACACCTAAAAAGGGTAATATTTACACCGATTTTGGATCAATACTGTAGGGAAAGTATTCCACTTCTCTATATACGTGTAAAACTTAAGTAGGGTGAAGTGGGGCATCTTTGAATTGGGGCACCTTTAAAATCAATCTTTATTTTGTTTTTCTAAATAAAACTGAGACTTATAGGAATGTGGGACACATATTAACTGAGGCAACTTTGTGATTACACTCTTTTCTCCTATTTTTATTCAGAATTGAGCCTTATCACGATGTATTTTAGCTTCACAAATGGTTTATGGAGCTAACTTATATCATTGTAAGGTCCAATACCATTTCAAAATAGGAGGAAAAAACAATTTTAACCCTTTAACGACGAGACACTTTTTACGGACTGAAAATCAACAATAAAAATTAAACTGGGAAACATGATCAATGATAAGTCTTACATCTAACCTGAGAAAGTCCAACAGAGTCTGATTCGGTATGCTTTTTTGCTTCTATGAACGATAGGAACGAAAATTGCCTAAAAATTTAAGTAATTTTTCTGACAATACCAATGAATAATATTTTTTGTTTTAATGAAAAATATTACGTATGAGTATTGTAGTTTTTACTGCCAAAAGGGTTTTGCTTAAAAAAATTGAAAGTATAAAAAAATAAATAAAATCAATTATGAATTTGAAAATTTAAAAATTCGGCATATTTGAGCTTAAATATTTACTACATAGCAAATAGCTAGAGACTTGCAAAAAATATTTTAGATTCCTTCAACCTTCTACTTTACAATTATGTACAGACATAAGAAAAAAATAACTTTAGGTAGTCAGGAAAAATTATTTTCTTTATGGGACACCGGTGTTCCAATCGTCCTTAAAGGGTTAAAGCTATCCCACTTCAAAGGTACCCCACTTCCCCCTACCCAAAGTTTTAGGTTGATCGGACCGTTTTTGGTTTCACCTGTGACAACAGAAGCTGGGATTGTGAAGTGCCCCAGCTGAAACATACCCAGCATAGCAATAAACCAAATCCTCTTGGAAGTTTTGACTTGAAATCCCCAAAAGGCCAGAAGAACACGGACTGAGAACATAGAGGACCGAAGGAAGAGGTCAGTGTGTGTGGTGAGAGGGACAAAATGACGAGGAACAACACGCGAGTGGCATCTTATCAACTTACAAGATCTCTCAAGTGTTGAGCCCACGAGATACAACCGTAAAATAACCAATTTTTGATGTTGTAATGACCACGTTTCCCTCTTCTTGTCAGTGTTATTCGTCTTACCTCCGTCTCCTTATGTCTCTCACCATCCGGATTCGGTGTTTTGACATTCCACGGAAAAAGGCATAGAAAAAAATAAAGTGCGACAAGATCGCATCGACTTTTTTGGGGTTGGATTTTGCGATTAAGATCACGAGGGTGTGTGAAGGTTCACAAACTCCTTTTTCCCGTCAAGCCCACTCTTTAGCCCTTCCAGCAACTAAAGTCAGGAAGGTTCTTTTGCGTTTTTCTTGTCTTACCACTTTAATACCAGGACAAGTGGAGCGTGCAATAAGCGTAAAATTTCCACAGGCCACGAATGAGGGAGACACAAATTGCCATGGAGGGGAATTATTCGGAAAATTAAAAAGATATTATTATTGCTTATAAACAATCTCAAGTGCCACTTATTGCTGTGTCAAATGGGAATCATTTTCCACTTTTTATCTTCACCCACTCCATTCTTCAGATGAGATTGACAAGATTGGAGATATCTACTAAAAGGTTTTTACCCGCAGACTTGAAGGTCTTTTTTGTCGTCGCTCTCTGATTGGAGACAAAAATAGGTGGTTCGGAAGATGTAGAAAATATCTTGTGACTTAATATCGTTGTGGTCTTTTGTCACCTCTCTAATTGCCTGTCTATCTCTTTGAGACATCAATTGTCATTCAGTTCTCCAATCCAAATGTCGGTCTTTCTTTTTCGTAAAACGTGACATCAAACCGTGTCACTCACAATCACTGAATTAAGATCTTACTATATGAGATGTGAAATAGCTTACTAATTTTGATCCATTATGTCTCCTTTCTCAGCATTCTTTGAGATATTTTAAAATAATTGATGATAAAATTATTTTGAATGACATTTTGAATTCAGCCATATTGATTTAGTATACTAAAAATTATAACTTGAATTGAAGCCAACTTCATGTTATTGGGGAAGGGGTATAAAAATCCCCTCATCTGTCAACTCTTTCTCTTTTGTCATCGAAGCGTCGACAAGTCAAGACCATTGTAATCAGTGCATCGTAGTTTTGCAAGATATTTTTGGTCATTCGAGCCGTATTTCTGTTTTTATTGCATTATTATCACTAAAAGAGCGTCACAGTATCATTACAAATGCTTCATACAAAGTACCCTTTTAAAAAAATCGTCGTAGCTTTCTGTGTGGCATTTTGAATCTTGTGAGGTACTCTGCGTTTACTATCCAAATTTGTTCCCCAATTGTCCAGGTAATGCCCTCAAAAGGTCCCCCTTTTAGCAAATTAATTGTGTCGCTGAACGTCTTCTCAAATCAATGAATGCCACACATGTTTCCTTCATCAGCAGTGTCTAAATATTTATTTTTCTGGCGTCGAACTGCTTCTTCAGAAAATATTGTCTAACAAACATTTAGAACATTTACAAGTCTTCTGTCGTCCAATTCTCTTTCTTTCATTCCTTTCCACTCCTCCTTCTCCCAAAAGTCTTCCTCGTGATCTTTTGCCATTGCCAGAGGCAAAGAAAATGACGGAGGAAAAAACCACCCACCACCCAGTTCCCCTTCATTATTGATGGTCAGACAAACAATTGGTAATCGAGGCGGTAATAGAATTTTTTCTCGGAAAATTGGGATTATTGTTTTTCGTGGAAATATGTCTGTGAGTGTCGCGTGTCCACCGCACGAAATGTCCATCAAGCTGTCCGTACGATCTTAAATGTCACGGTGTCCCCCGGAAAGGTGAAAAGCAATTTTACCGGACCTCATGGGAATTTTTTTTCTAATATATCTCCACCATCTGACTCCTCTCTGCCACAACTTGTGACAGGGACAAAAAACAGCCAACGAAGAGAATGACTAATTGACAAAAAACCTCTGACATGACCTGTGAAATGTGTACCTCTGCCGATTGAATTAAGTGATAAGGAAACATTCAACAATGAATTGCCAACATGGTGTTGATTTTGTGATCTGGGACAAGAGAAATTCCTTTTTCTCGCCTCTTCCACTGGCTCCCTCTCTAAATTGATAAACAAAACAGCCACGGAAAAAAAGCAGTGTATAATAAATGATGATGACATTTCGTGATACAGATCGGTTACACCCTGTTTTTCTGTTTGGAATTCTTGTAAGCTGTCATCACTTCCGATTCAATAATTCAGCAATTAATATAAATGTGGGTGAGATTGCTTCCTGCTTTCTTTGAATCACTCATCAGCTATACATAAATAATTTGAGGGTTGAAAACGTTATAATTGAAATAGTTCTTTTTTATTAATTGTTTTTATAAAATTTACATTATTTCATCAAAATTCAATGAAATACTACTTTGGACTTTCTGTCATTCAATTTTGTATAAATTTGACATACTTTGTTTGATTTTCCAATAGTGTCTTGGCTAAAAGGTAAATGGAACACTTTGCAAAAAAGTCGCTGATGTTCGAAGGATTCAAATTTGGTTTCGAATTTTCGTGCTAAATTTTCGCATAAGGTGGGAAAGATTTATGAATCATCACACTAAACAGCTCACAAAATTGTTACTCAGTATTTATAGAGCGATTAAATAATGGGACATAAGATAGTAAGTGTCGTTTCTTTGTCTTTTCCTGCATAACAAACTGAAGATTGGTACATTTTGACACTTGGCAGTTCGAAATTCTAACAGAAAGTATCTCACGTCACCTTGCGAAATTATTAAGAAGTGAGAATGTCTCTTTTTTGGCTTTTCAAAGATCTTCGAATTTTTCAAACTACACTTGTGAATGGTAAGAATAAGTCGAAAAACGACGTAATTCTGTTTTTCCTTTTTCATCCTCCGTTTATAATGTTAACGGTCTACAGAGCAAACGGTGAGAGATATCGCCATCCGGTCTTTTATTTGACAAGCGATAAAATATGAGGAACATTTTTAAAATTAATAATGAAAAAAAAAAAACAGAATATGTGAAATAAACGTAGGGGACGATGGTGCAGTTCAGTCACGCATCATTTTCAAAAATACGATTTTTTTTGGGTAGGTAGATAAGGTAATAAAGAAAAAAATTAATATGAGCTGTAAATTTTCAAATAGACATACCCAAAATAAACTAACAAGACTTAGCTTAAATGTAGTCAAATTAAATTTTGTAGTTAAATTTTGTCAAATTAAGACTTTAGCTTCCTAAACAAGGCCTACCCTATCCTAATTTTTTTACTGCTCGAACTCAAAGAGAGAGGAGTTTTATAATCGCATTTTTCAACTTGTCACCGTTCTGGAGATTACACGGTGGGACATATCGACTTCTAGTCTTCGATGACCCCCAATAAAAAAAACAATATCTCTTGATGTTTTTTTCTTTCCTCTTCCCACTCCCCTCTATCCCCTCCAAAAACATGTTTTTTTGGCTTTTCTCAAAATTGGCCCAAGCTTTTTCAATGATTTTCGGATATGTTTTAGAGCTAGTACAGGCGAAAATTTCGTCCAAACACACCTATGACCGGAAAATTCGTCATTTTGAATTAATGATAGTCAAAAGTTAACCATACTTTGAAAGGCCCGTTTTTCAACCGATCAGTCTTTATCGATGAAGTACCGATTTTTTTTTTATTTTCAAGTGCTTGATCTCTAGTGGACCAGTACGCACCAAAAGATTATGTGAAAAACTAATTCACGGTGAGCTCTATCTCGTGAATTCGAGCATTCCGCAAAGCTGAGACGCATTGCCATCTCTTTTTATTACCAAGTGAAATAACGTCATCATTTTCAACCGCTTATTCCTATTGGGGTCGCGGGCTTAGGACATCCAAGTTAGCAGCCCACGCCTGCCGATCCTCCGCCATTTCAGGAAGGAGTTCGGGTTCGATCTCAAGGCGCTCCAAGGCAATATCCGCAAGATACACCGAGAAAAATGTGGATGGTAAAATTTACCATCCTCTATACAAAATTCTAATGGCCGGATAGTAAGAAAGTCACCCAGCAAACGCGATATTAAATCGGACTGTCAAAAATTGTAGAATCTATTGCATGGATAGTAAATTCTAATAACCGGATGGTAAATTCTAATATCCCCGGATATTAGATTTTACTATCCGAATGGTAAATTTTACTGGCAGGATAGTAAATTTTACTAGCCGGATATTAGAACGAAAAATGTCGGAAAAATTTATTTTTCCATATTTCCATTAATTTTTAGCCATTATTTGAGAGCTTGGGGCCCTTCTTGGATGACAATCTCTGTATTTCAAGTCATTTTGATGCGTGAAAATCTTTTTCCAACATTGATGACTACGCCGAGATTTGAACACGCGACCTTTGTGATGACAGTCGAGCATCTTCCAGCTGCGCCACGAACTCCTATAATGTATTCAAAGCATATCGGGAACCGTTGCATCGGCATACACGATATTCCAAAATGACATTCAAAATTCGACGATATTCCAAAATGACAGCAGGATGGCAAATTTTACTGGCTTGGATAGTAATTTCAATCCAAATTACTATCCTCCGTTAAAATTTACTGTCTTCCAGTTAAATTCTAACATCTAATATGCGGCCAGTAAAATTTACTATCCAGATATTAGAATCTAAGAGAGGTCAAGGTAAAATCTAAAGAAGGATAGTAGATTTTACCATCCGGCTATTAGAATTTACTATCCATAGAATAGTAAAATTTAAAATGTCAAGATGGTAGATTCTAAAGGAAAGTTTCTATGGAGGATGGTATTTTCTACTATCTTTTGAGACAGTAGAATTTAAAGACACGATTTGTAGAAAATACCATCCAAATTTTTCTCGGTGTACTGAATTTGATTCATCTAAGTAAAATAATGAATTTAATATTTTTTTGTTAGATGATCGGTCAGTAGATTAATTTTTTGAATAATAAGAAACACGGATTTGACCTAGATCCTTCTCCTCCTTTATTACTCGGACTTTTATTTTTTTTGTCTAGGAAATATTTAAGCTTTTCCTCATTGGTTGTGCGATTTGGCTAAAATAAAACCACCTTACAAAAAAATGCATTATTGCGTATACTTCGGTAGAGATGATTTTCACTTACAAATACCTCAATTAAAAGCCCATAAGGGCTTAAGTAGGGTTACTTGATTTTGGTATTAAAATCAATTTAAAATGAAAATCACTTGGATCATGTGATCCTGAAGCTGTGAGAGGGTTAAGAAAAATCATGTGCATATTGGACAAGATGGAGCACTTGTGAGTGACTCTGGTCAACTCAAGGAGATGACTGCGTGCGCATCTCTAGCGCCTAGCGTCTCAAGAATGAGTTTAGTCCATGAAGAAAAATCTCAAGTGTTATCTTTTGGCATAAGTATTAATTCCACAAATTCCACGAGACACCACGATAAACACTCAATTCCGCATATTTCATCCCAGAGATATCAATATTGGAAGATGAAAATCTCCAGCTCACTGTACACACTCCAAATGACTTAAGGGTCCCCCAATGGGATTACATATGGATATTTGTATTGGGGAATTGGAAGAGACGAAAACACCATTGATGACCACTTCTTGCACTAAATATTTTTTTTTTTATTCCTACAGCCTCTAACACAATATAAATTTCTGCCTATTTTTGGTGGATGGTGGAGTGAAATAAATCAGAGGAAAAATGAGAATGAATGGGTGAACAACGCCTTCACAATAAGACACAAAATTGAAGACGTTTGCCTCTTTTGTCATTGTTGGGAACAAGGAGAAAAAATTAATGGCAATTCATTATTTATTCGTTTTGAATTATTGAAGTGGAATTGAAGACCAAAATCACAACAGCCAGCATTTCTCATTTTTAGTACAACAAAGGCGATCTCTTGTGGGTGTTGTAGGGTAATAGAAATTGAGGGGATGGATTTGCATGTGAGAAACCCTCCTACAGATTTTTCCATCCCTCTTTTCACCCTCGATATCACGGTCTTGGTAAAATGGTCGCAAGATGAATTGAAAACCCTTTATTTATGCTTTTTTTTTCGTCAATTCCTCAATGCAGATGCAACATTATTCATTTCATCCAGAGGATAAATTGACATCTGCATTGTGAAATTTATTTGAAGTAGATCATAGGGGAGAATGGGGCAGTTCATTCATGATTTTCAAATGATTTGAAATGATTTCAAGTTCTCTAGGTGGTTTTAGGGAAAATCTTGTTAGAAATTGTTGAAAATTTGCAGAGAAATCTGCGGTGGATATTTTCCTGCTGGTTTGCCCGAAGACAACACTGAGAAAAAAAAGAGTTGTGATTAACTTTTTTCCTCATAACTTTAACACCTTTTAGGTGTAAAAATATATCAACATTTTTTAATGTTAATTTTACACCTTTCTAAGGGTAGAATTAACATGAAAAAGGGTAACTTTAACCCAAAATACACCTAAAAAGGGTAATATTTACCCCTATTTTGGATCAATACTGCAGGGTAAAATTAACATTTTCGGAATGTTATTTTAACTTTTTCGGATTTCTCTCAGTGAAGAGAGCCTGTGGTGAAAATTTCAACCACTAAAATGCTGAGGAAATGCCTCCTAGGCATCATAATCATGAGTTCTCGTTCCAACCCCTTTCAATTTTGTCATGTAAAATCTTATATGCTTTTTCCACATAATTCCCTTCCATGACACATTATTATGTATGAGGTATAATCACACACATAAATATTCCATAGGAAATAATAACCCTTTCAGTCCTTCAACCCCTCACACACACTCCTAATAATATTTTCGAGGGTTTGAGAGCAACTCCCGGATGAGGATTCATATCTACGTCAATATTCTATTAAACGACACCACAACGATCGTTCCCATGCCTCATATTTAATTGTGCCGTATTTACTTGAAGCCAAAACATATCCAGGGGGTTTTCAAGGGTTGGAGGGATGCTGAAAGGGTTGTCGTCTAAACCATGTATGTGTGCCATATGATGGGGTCGTGTCACCCTTTTGAATTTATATTAAACTCAAAACTGGTTGGCAAAACTTTCTCATATAACCATGGCCTGAATTTGAGGGTGTGGCGGTTCTGGATGGAAATTTCTGCTGAAAATCTCAGCGATGGCTTCATCGTTGATTATTAAAAATATCATTTACACCCATCTAGGGTACAAGGTTGAGAAATTTGGGCCTGGTGAAAGGTGTCGCTTTCTCTGTTGGGATGCCACGTGTGGGGTGAAATGATAATGAACAGGGGTTGTCATTAGCAACACAGCTAAATGATGTAATTTCTGAGGTTTCATCGATTCCTAATTAAGATGTTTCCTTAATTAAAAAAAAGAATTTTCACCAACATATTTTAAAATAATAGGGTAAGACTTTCAGGCTTCGCACATACTCTGGTATTCAACATATTCTTTTAATGAATCTGACCTATTTTTTTCAGAAAATGTGTGACTTAAAACTGGCTATTATTGCCATTAAGTTAGATTTATTAAAATAATGTGGGAAAAATTAAAAAGTATTCGAAGCCAAAGTGTGTGCGAAGCATGAAAGTCTTCTCCTACTCTTGAAGCTATTTTGTTGAATGGAAAGAAGAAATTTTAGTTCTATTCGAGTCCAATTTTTTTAAATAAGGGAAGAGCACCAGTGATCGGCAGTGTTCCTACACACAGAAAAATTTTGATTCTAAATTTAAGAATATACAAGATCCTGGGAACTTAAATTGGACGTGAATCCCCGTAGCGTTTAAGTTTAGAAGCTCTGAGCGAAAGAAATGGGATAGAATCCCTAGCTCTTTCAAGTTAAGAAATCGGGAACTTAAGTTCAGCATTAGCTGGACAATGAAAAATGTCTACAAATTTTCAAATTGCAACTGAAACTAAATGATCAAGGATTTAGAATTAGGGCATTGGCATTCATTGGATGGGATTTGAAATTAAATTCCTGGGTTTTCTGTTTAAGAATTTTCAATTTTTCTGTGTGTAGGATCGCCAGGTTAATACCATATTGTTGCTCCAAATAAAATGCCTTTTTAAACAATTATGAGGTACTTTTTTTATAATTTAACTCTCACATGGATGCTCTGCATTAGCTCAGATTTAATTTACAGTTGGTATCATAAGTTTGTTACGGGGGAACTGTTTGAACTGTTTAGTCAAAAAGAGCACAAAAAAATTATTTTTCCAGAGAAAATTACGCTTTAAATTCTTCATTTATTTCTAAACATAACTTTACTTGGAAAATTTAATTCACTATTTTCTAGGTAAGTAAAAAAAATATTTTCAAAATCAAGCATTTTCATTTCGTTCAAAAGTTTGTTACGTCTGCTTTCAATATGTAATATTTCCTCCATTTCTGCGAGACATTTCGCCAAGTCGATCAGGGAGAGAAACACAGAGCTGGCTACACTCATCCTCAGTGAACAGCGGCCAAGTATCGACGATGATCCTCTTCAAATCCTTCATAGATGTAGGCCTTTGCTTAGAAAAAATAATAATGCATGTCTAGAATTTCCCTTTATGGAAGGCCTTCCCAACCAGCAATTTTTTCTTAAAATAGTCTTGTAGAATTCCATAAGAAAGGCACTATAGAACCAAAAATCTATTTATTTACTTATAACGCTCTTGCTTCCATCACTGAGACTAGTATGAGTAAAGTGGCGCACTCCTAAGGACCTTAAGAGCTGCTATAGGAATTTCCACAGAAAATTTTCACTTTGAGTCTTTTAAAAGTGCACTAAAAGACTTGTCTAATACTTGGTTCTATAAGGCAGCTATTTTGCTTCTTGGGTTGTTCCTTCATGGAATGTTGTGCCAGCATTATTATTATTATTTATTCCAAAAAATTCAAATTTAACCAAATCGGTTGAAAAATGGGCCCTCCAAAGTAGTTTACCTTCAATAGTTCAAAATGGTGAATTTTCCGGTCATAGGTTTGTTCGTACGCAATGTTCGCTTGGACTACCTGTAAACATATTCGAAAATCATTGAAAAAACTTGGGTAAATTTTGAGAAAAACCAAAATAACATGGTTTTGTTAGGGGTTTAGGGAGGGGAAGGGGAAAAAGACGCCTAGAGATATTGCTTTTTTTATTGGGGGTCATCGAAAGCTGGCAGCCAATATCTCTTAACGTTTAAGCTCCAGAACGGTGACAAGTTGAAAAAGAGGCGATTATATAACTCAGGGGCCTCTCGACATTTCATGTTTTCATACAATTTTGTATAGAGACACTGAAGACTATTGGCAAGTTTTTTCTTAAAGAGAATTGACTTATCAGTCTGATATATTTCGAAGTCGTGCATTAAAAGTTATCTAAAAATGCATATTTCATAATATTCGCCGAAATAATAGAAGAACTACGAGCAAATTTGTTTAAGTCGCGGTGCAATATCTGCAAAATTTTTACAAGGAAAAGCGAAAAATAGGTTCACTTTTTATTAGGCTTAATGAGCCCGTGATATAACTGCTTTCTCGTTGAGTTCGAGCAGTAAAATTAGTAAATTGGAATGTGTTCAGGCTTGTCGGGAATTCCAAGACCTCTCTAACGACCCCAAGTATGATACCATTCCGATGAGAAATGTGCTCTCTAGATCCTTTTTAACCTTTGACCTTGAAAAATCGTTATCAGGAATGATTCAACGGTATTTTCTTACAGTAGACTCTCGCTCAATCGGCTCTTTTCCAATCGGGCGCAAAATTTTGTTGACAATTTTTACGTTTAATTATGAAGCTAATTTGATCAAAATTTCTGCAGTTCTTCCTATTTTATCGTGATTCTTTATAAGGGAAGAGCACCAGCGCTTGGCAGTGTTTCTCAGATCGTCAGGTTACTATCAGATTGTCGCACCAAATCAAATGAATTTTTAAAAATTATTAGCTACTTTTTACCATTTAACTCTCATAAGAATGCAGTGCACTAGTTTAGATTTAATTTTTAAAACTAATATTCCGTAATACACCTGATTAAATTTGTGACGATCTGAGGTACAAAGTACATCGTTGCAATTACATCTATTTTTTATTAATTTATTCTAAAAATTTAAAATTCAAATGCGCGGATATAGTTAAATGAATCACTAGTATACAGATTAGCAGACACAAAAATACCAAATAGTATTTTGAGGCTTATATTTTCAACTAAAGATCGAGCATGTCTCTTAACATTCCGATCCGGGGTACTCTTCCTTTAATTGAGCGCTTTTTGTGGAATTTACAAAGGCTTTGACACCCAAATCTATCGATAAACCGGATGACATTTTGCCCCAAATGCCCAATTGAGAGAGAGTTTACTGTATATGGACGAAATGTTCTCCTTAGTAATCTCTACTAAAACATCGCCAGAAACGAAAGAAATCGCACGACGCATTTTGAAGAAATCCAAAATAGAGAGTGTGGTGAAGTGGAGGGGGGAAATGAGGGCATGTGAATGGTCCGAGGGTCGACTTATGGGGGGTCACCGAAGGTCCCAAGTCTTGATCTCTAACCGTTTGGGCTGTAGGAGACAGACGGACAAACATTGTGGTGACATCTTTTCTCACAAACCGTCTGAAACTCGAAGATATGTCGAGAAAAGTGGTTCCCGGTGTGTGAACGGTGGATATTTTGGGGATGAAAAATCTAGATATTATATGCATAGGGTAAATGTCCTAATTCAAAACCATTTCCAGACGCTTTAACTTTGACAGAAGATTCAACACATTAAGTTCATATTTTTTCTGAAGAGAATTACATAAATTTGCTCCTTGACTCTTCTAGAATGTTACTGTTTAGTGAAAATTCTTTAGATATAATTCGAAAACTTCTTAAATACAAGAAAAATACGCGAGCGTAAAATGCTTCTATTGGAAACAAAATAATCCAAATGGAGACAAGGGAAAGTTTCTAATTGGAGACAAACAGTGTAAGTGAAACCGCGACGAAAGGCTTCCAAAAACCTTATTAAGTTGCTCTTGAGTGCAGGATTTGTTCTTATTCCTGGTCTTTTCTCCTTTCTCATCTAAAACAATAAGAAAATCTCTCCAAAAAGTCATATTTCCGGGGTTTCCAATTGAAGCATTTGCAGACACTTTAGAAAAACCCTTTTTTACCGTTAACAATAAAGATTAGCACTTAATTTAACTAAAAATAGGCATAAATATTAAAGAAAACGAGTAAACAAGTCACCTTATTGTGTGTTTCATTGGAAAACATAGTCCATCGATGAAAAATTCGATGGTGAAAAGGTACACTTTTAATTTTTCTGAAAAATTAACAAATTAAAGTTTGTTAATATGAATGGATTTTCGCTTTATTTGGAGCAAAATTAACTAAATAATGAAACTGTAGTATAGAAAATATATAAATATAATAATTTAGTACTGTATTTATCATGAAAACAATGACGTTTCCATTTGGAGTAGGGAAAAATTTCCATTTGGAGCAGGTTTTGAATTAGCTTAATTTACCCTACATTGTTCTTTCTTGTTTAGTTCGAGCAGTAAAAAAATGAATTTGAACAATATTAAATGAAAGGGACAATAATTACTGGGTTACCCCCAAGTCCCAACTCCGTGTCCTTAATTTTAGGATGGGAAGTGGCTTGAAAGGCCTCTTGTCCATCGTTGGTGACATTTGTTTGATGGACAGAAGACGGTGAAATTGGACGCAATGAGTGGAAAATGTCAATGTGTTTGCGTGCGTGAGTCACTCAATGTGGATTGACACGCAATTAAGGAATTGGCAAGAGTGTTGGAGCACACGACATGGTCAGTGACGTGACATGAGAGTGCCCCAGCTGTCTCAGTGTCACCTTTAGACCTTCTCCTGGCGTCACGTCCGACCAGAGACTCTCCTTCTGGCATCTTTTTTTTCCCCAAATTCAATTGGGTTCTGCTCTCAACTTCCCTTTCACCAAAAATTTCGGAGGGAAATTCCATTTGGACTTAAGAGTTGGTACACAAAACATTTGGGGAGATGCTGAGGAACTTTTACTTTCTGATGAATGCCTGGAAGAAGGAACAGAGAAAAAAGTTAGATGGGTCTTTTTATGTAAGAAAGTTTGGAGAGGTGGAAATTTTCTTAGTCAACGATGTGGTAATTTTTATCAAATTTCTCGTTCGAATGTTTTCGATGCAATTACGATAGTCAAATAAGATTCCGAGTGGCATCCAATGAATTTCCTCTTGGTGCGTCTTTTGGATGATGTTTACTCAAACGGGGGGACCCATTGTTGGTAAAGCCTCCGCGTGTGAACCAAGGGATATCGCCTTCAGATGGATAATTTCGTTAATGACATTTTACATCGCCCAAATATTTGTATGGATCATGATTATTTACTCACATCACAATTGACCATCTTCGGACCAAGCAAACACTGTTCCTCCAGGCACCAGTCAAATTAGAGACCTTGACTTGTCTTGGGCACATTCATCGACTTTTGAAGCATTTTTCACTCCAATAATGAGTGTGATTGGAGTGAAAACCACAGAAAAATCTATTGAGAAAAATTTCCATAATGACGTCTTTTGTGTGAGTGATTTACTTTTGGTTGCCCATGGAACCCTTCATACATAATTGCATCTTTTAATTGGATACTCAGCGCTTTTTTTTCTTCCCTGGAATATTCAGCATTCCTGAGAATTAAACTTACAATTTCCTCTGTTAACGAATGGTCTGAATCATTCAATTTGAATTTTTCATAAGTTGCAATGGCTCCAATGCATAAAAAAGCAGGAAAATGTTTGATTGAATTATTAAGAAAAAAATTTAATAAATTTAATCTTTGCGATGATAAAGATTCACACAAAAATTATCTATGCTTTAAAAATAAAGTGTAAGAAGTACTACGGAAATGTGCTTCTTCTAGTAAATTCACCGCGCAAAGTTTATGCACGAAGTTTCGCACACAAAGTTTGACATCGCCTCGATTTTGATAATATTTTCCTGCATTCTCCGTCCTGATTTGAACTCTAAGTGGCAAATTATTCCATTAGATAGTTACACTATGCAAATTAATGATTTTTGAATTGATTTAACGTTAAGAAATTGAATTTAATGATCATTAATAAGGTAAAGTACCCTCTAGTCGGCCGGTTTTTCAACTCGGCCAGTGCGACTATTTATTCAATTTACTTAGATTTGTTATAATATGGTCTTACCGATTTAACATTATAAGGTGTATTATATTATATATAACGTAAATCAGTGAAAATTTCATAGAAATTGACTATAAAACGTTAAAAAATTGGTTAAATAATTCAACTGGCCGAGTTGAGAAAGCGGCCGACTAGAGGGTACTTTACCTTACATGAGTCGGTGTCCCTGCACCCTCTTCAGTTTAAAGTTTACTTTATTTTATTATACGGTTTTGACAGGTCTGAAAAATTTTACAGGTACAGGTTTTACATAAATTTACGGTTAAGTAATAGCAGTCATCGCTGGTCATCGCTGTCTTATCGTTGAGATCATCAGAGTAAAAACGGTGGAAAACTCATTCTCGGGTTATACGGGTTATGTGATGACGCACCTTTACAATTTAAAAATAAACGATCATATCTTTTCCGGACTTCGCAAATATGTATTATCATGTTTCTGCTTTTGCAAAATCCATTCTCGGTCTACCACTGATCTCCTATCTTTAAGTTCGTGCGATGGGCTTTGTTTTCCGACTTCCGCTTTTTCTTTAAATCCAAAATCGCAATAATAGATGTTTAGGGCTAACTTTTGTATAGGACATACTATCCTATTTTCTTTCTAAATAAATTGAAATTGAATTATAAAACAAAAGAATAAAAAACTTTTTTTTTTTCAAATAGTTATTTATTTACCTGTAATGAATATTCTATATCCAGTATTTCTAGTGCTTTGATTGCATGGGTTATTATTGCAAATAACAAACTATCAACTCTCCTTTTAGAAAAGATTGTAATATAAAACGGACAGATGGACAGCCCGGCAATTTTTCCTGCCTATTGGTGCTATTCCAAAGAAAAGGAACATATTTTTTCAACACACGACTGTTCTTAAATGCCTCTGCATTATCGACTTTTCCATCTGTTGGTTCCTATCTTGACTGTTTACCTCAGATCTCGCGATATTCTGAAACCACCAAATAGTCGTGACAGAAACCAACAAAGAGAAAAGTCGACAATGCAGAAGCATTTGAGAACAAAAGTACTAAAAAAATATGTTCATTTTTCATTGCAATAGCACCATTATTCTCTGAAATAAATTGTTTTGCAATAAATGTTTAAACGTAAAGTCTTTAAAACGGTCTTAGATAGATTGATCCATATTATCCGAAAAAGATTTGACACCTTTATAAAAAGATTTTACTACTCGAACTCAAAAAGAGAGAACAGTTATATAATCCACTTTTTTCAAGTTGTGACCCAGCTAGAGGCCAAACGGAAAGAAATATTAACATCTTGTATTCGACGACCCCTCCATAAGCCAACATTATCTAGACTTTTTTCTTTTTCCGCCACCCTACCCTTTCAAAACCATTCAAAACCATGTTTTTTGGTTTATTTCGAAAACGACTCCAAGAATTTATTTCATTTCCTAATATATCTTGGAGCGAAGGAAGCCATAATTCCAAAAACCATAATCCCAAATGTTCAAAATCTTGAAAGGGATGGAATTATATGGAGGATAATGTGTAGAATAATTTCCCAAAACACAGAAATTTCCCTTTGCCTCCAGCAAACGCGGGTGCAATCGTGGGAGTAGCTATGACACTTTTAATTCGGGATTTCGGCTTTCGAAATTTTGGCTTTCGGGATTTTAGGTTTTGGGATTTTGACTGGGATCCATTTTGAGGTACTCGAGACGAATATTTCGTCCTTAGACACCTATGTTCGAAAACCATTTTGATATCGAATTTTCGAAACCAGTTTGGAGGGCATATTTTTCAACCAATTTTGCTTAAATTATTATTTTTATTTATTTTTTTTTTGAAAGATCTTGAAATTTCCAACGCGTCTGGATCGGACTTAATCGGTAGTGAATCGGAAATATCCCCGTAAATTATTTACCTTTCTCGGATTTACCTTTTATTCGTTCGTATGCTTGTTACTCATGCTAAAATATTCTAAAACCTATTTTTCTTAAGAAACTTCTTATTTCGGAGTGTTTTTTTTTATAAGTTTATCTATCAATTCAATCGGTAGTTAAGCGGTGTGTACTCAAAAGGCATGTGAAAAGATAATACTCTTACGGTTTACCATCTCTTTTTTATTCAAGATTAAGATAAATTTACTCAGCATTACCTTTTAATTCAGAATTGAAAATATTTAATTTTGTTGTTAAATATTTATTTTAAATCTTTAATTTTTCTCTTTGTCGGAATCTAGATGCATAATTACATAGATATTTTTTTCAATAACTTTTTAATGCAAACTTTTTTTTTTTTTTTGGAAAACTAGTATGCTTCTGTAAAAAATGTTTGTAATAAAATTAGAATTTGCTTTAAAGTCATGACAGAGGCTAATACCTTGTGAAAAGGTATTGTAGGCTTATGTATTTTTTTTTTTCAATGAAGAAAAAGACTCACCCGTATATATAGTTCCTTGACCCTCTCCGTGAATAATGATCTCGATCATCAATCTAGCTCAATTTGGAGGCTTGAAATTGCGGCAGAGGCGCGAGGACAACAGTGCTGGAAAGGAGGAAGTAAATTTTGTGGTCACCATCGTTTTTGGGTTCGATGTGGAGTGATGTGTTGCATCTGGCAAAGAGGTGTTGTGTCTCCCGCGAAAAGCCATTGCTGGGATTTCACTCCGGAGTGGTCAATTATCGCGCCAAAACCGCAGAGTGTTTACGTGAAATTGCAGCTGTAGAAGTCGATGACCAACCTCTTGGGTTCGTGCAAACCAAACAAAATTGCACTTGAGCAATCACCCTGCCCCGAAAGATCATCGCTGAGAGGAAAATTGTCTCAAAACCGCAGCATTGTGTGCCCAAGTAAGGTGTCCATTCCAGGGACAATCTCAGGGGGTTGATACTGTGGCTTTTTGATCATCATCGCAAACTCCTATATCAATTGTCCGGTGGAATAACAAATGACTGTGGGGATTTGAGCAAGAGCCATCCTTTGTCTCTGTCAGGTGAGCCAATCAATAAAATATCCAATCAGCCACCTCAACCCGCACACTCCCGCCCCAGCCACATATTGAGTCATTTATCCAGATAATTGTCCATTCCTTTTGCCATTTTCTGCCCGCGCAACTCAAACTAATAAATTTATGGTTGTTTGTTTTGTCGTTTCGAGCGTCCTCCCCTGATGGATGGGGGCACCAGACCATTGGGGATTTTCTCTACACCACAACCAAATTTATCCGCAATATTCATTCTCACAGTATGGGATTAAATTGAAATTTATTTCTTAATTTTTTATCCCATTTCCAACACTCGACATTGGTCGTTTTAGGTGATTTTTCTGCATACATCCAGCTAGTAATGTTAAAATACTTTAAATCCATACCCATGATAATTTAAATACATGTAATTTATGCTTAGTGACTAAATATTTTATTATTGGTATATTTTTTATCATGAAATTGTGTTTGGATTGTTTAACTCCTTTGGACGTTCCATCTTAACCCATTCAGTCAATGTATCAGAAATACTTGAGATAGAATGTTCATATTTTGGGATTAGTTGCCTACAGGTTAATAGCCCAAGTAGCAATTTTTTCTTAAAATAGTCTTGTAGAATTCCCTAAGTAATGCACTATAGAACCAAAAACCTATTTATTTAGTTATAACGCTCTTGCTTCCATCACTGAGGTTACTATAAGTAAAGTGGCGCACTCTTAAGAATTTTAAGAGCTGCTATAGGAATTTCCACAGAAAATTTTCACTTTAAGTCTTTTAAAAGTGTACTAAAAGACTTGTCTAACACTTGGTTCTATAAGGCAGCTATTTTGCTTCTTGGGAGATGATTTTTTGGAAAAAAAAATTATCTATTATGGGGGCGCTGGGAGCCCCTGTCAAACATACGTCTTAACGGTCACCGAATTTAAATTCTGAAAATTAATTCATTATAAACTCCAGGGAAAGTGCTTATAATTTTGGACAGTCTGCTTATAAGCATCGAAGTTCCAAGTTTGAAGTGCGATAATTTCTATACTAATTGACATTCTTGTTACTCTCTTTTCAGAAGGGTTGTTTAGAAACTTAGCAAGCTATTTATCGTCTTATTTTTATTAAAATTAGTTTTAATACGTTTAAAAATGAATTGATAAGTAGAGGTGACCTTGGCTCTTATTTTGGACAACTTGTTTATTAATTTGGCCAACTTGGCTGTAAATTTGGACAGCTAATCCGCCTCAATAGGATGCCCATTGTTCTTCATTTGATGAACCAATCTTACCAAGTCCTCTTCCTGTTCATGTAAGGGAAACGTAGAATGTCACAAGAAGCCCGGAAACTTTCCATATCATTCATTAAAGTGAGTTGACTTCGGTGCTCCAAGTACGTGCGGATTCGCTCATTCCCTGACCTTTCCGGGAGCCTTTCAAGGCATTTCTCGCTACATCTCTTTCGTAGAGATGATGCTCCTTTGTTTCTCCAGGCATTTGTCCAACCTAGTCATCACAAAAGCTAAAACTTCACGAAATTTCGTGAGAAAAACACCTGTCCAAAATAAGAATCATCACCTCACTGGTGAATGTCTTAAAAAATTTCCCATTTTTCACACGAAAAATATAATTCACAAGGCAAATCTCACTTCAGGTCAAATGTACAAATCATCAGTAACGTTAATCAACACAATATTCAATGAATATTCAATAATATCACTCAAAAACAGCAAACAAACTTTGTTAGTACTTCACCAAAACTAAATAAGACTGAAGTAAGCCACGAAGTTCTGTCATATTTCTCGTAAGCAATTGCTCACACTGAATTTTCAACAAAGCAATTTCAACTCAAATCATATTCAAATTTTAACGTATTTAGTGTCAAAATCTTCCAAAAAGAACAAATATTTAGATAGAATTCATTTTTCATCAAATATTGGAATAAAAATCCATCATTTTAATCAATTTATTTTTAGTGTCCAATTTTACCCTCAAAGTGTCCAAATTTAGAAACTGTCCAAAATTATGAACACTTACCCTATTGCTTTAGTTAGAGTAACTATCCAAGAAAACAAATTGGCAATCAGAATTCAAATCAGGAAAGAGGAAAAAGGCCAATTTTAATAAATTCGACGGGATGCACACACCCTGATTTAGAAAACTTCACCTTTTTACCATATTTCTTTAATACAAATAAACTATAGTAAAATTACCTTCTTAAAATAAATATTCGATGATAAATAAATAATAGCAAAAACGTGTAAAAAATTAAAAATCTGGTAATTTAACATCACAACGCTTAACGCCCCATTCCAGGTGAGCTGAAAATTGTTGAAAATTTATACAGCTTGGTTCCAAATGGCAATTGTAGCGGTTAAAAGGTCTACAAAGAACCTTTGGCCGCCGGCTAAGATGGTTGGTGTGTGAATAATTTGGACAATGATGCAGAATATTAAATGATTTTTCAGCTTTTTTTGTTGATTAAAAAATTCATGCAACCCTCGGAAGGTGCAAGAAGTTGCCAATAAAAAGCACTGACACAAATTTATTGCCATTGATGCAATTGCCAAAGCAGTTGGGAGGTTATTTAAACTGGTGCACCTGAGAGGTAACCTCAAAGGATATCCCGTGCGAGGCGAATGAGGAGCAGCTGATTGATGCCACTTTTTCGGGTGGAAAAAGGTGAAGAATTGCCAAAGAGATAAACCACCTCGAACCGGAAGAACATTTACATCTTTGCTTTGAGTGTTCCTCGCTCTCAAGTCATACCCAAGTAGCAAAATATTTGTTTTATTGACTACCAAGGGGTTTAAATTGAACTCATCAGGGGTCTCAAGGGGTCTTTATGAAACTGGACACAGGAATTAAGGAAAGAGAGTATAAAGGTCTTGTTGGAATTATATATCTTTAAGAAAAATACCACGAATTTGACTAATTTGGGGTCCTCTAAAATCACAAAGCGCTATCTCTAACCGTTTGGTTCCTAGATCAGGTAACCATTAGCATGAAAAATTATAATATTATTACTTATTTTATGCAAAATTGGGAATTCGAAAATTTTACAAAATGGATCTGATCCATCCTACATCTTGAAGTACGGCATCTTCTATGTAAGGTCCAGGACTGCAAGCTTGCCATTCATCGGACTGGCTTTCCCGTTTTCAATGCTAATTAGGGACTAGCAGCCGGCTGGAATATCTTGTAATCGGACATAATACGTACAGGTTCGATAACCACGAACGGGACAATAAGTTCGACTCTTCCCGATAATGATGATACCATCTCTTCCACTAGATAGAGGGAAAATAGGTTTCGTCGGTTTCGCATCTCTTTCCGAAGAAAGTACCCTAGCTTATCGTCCAGAAGAGGAAGCAAAGATCTCGACACTCTGATTGGGGCGTGGCGACTCTTCCCAAGTAGATCCGATAACTGACTCGATAACCCGACGACAAGCTTGAATGATTTACAATGCCTAGGGAGTAGGACCCACCAGAGACGAACCTCAACTCCGAGATACTTAAGCATCGTTGACCTCAGTAGTAGTCGTCAAGAAAAGGGTCATCAGCCTCGACACTTTCTCTGTGATTGGTCAGCTGGATTCGTTACGCATGGTAAAAAGCAACGATCTAGTCACTAAGTCCAATCCAGAAGTTTCGTGCACAAATCTTCGGTTGCGTCTACCTCTGTCGTCTCTGCATTTGATTTGAATCTGCATTTGGTGCAAGCTACAATACAGACGTCCCCTCTTGCGTGAAATACTGACACAAAAGAAATGCAGATACGACAGAGGTAGACGCATCCGACGAAATAGCGGTTACGAAATGCGCAACAGCCTTATGATTGTCTACAGAAAAGTGCAGCACTCATAGTCCCCATCTCCTATAGGAATATCACGAAAGACTATATCTGTGTCCTTGCTGCTCAAGGTGACGAGTTCAGGGAACCAATGACAAGCATTATGAGTATTTTTCGACAAATAATTTCAATAATAGCGAGCCGGTGAGTGTCGGGGGATAGCTTTAAAAAAAAACAATTTTACGATTGTAGTCCGAGTCGAAAGCTTTGGGAAAATCGTTGTTTTAAGCTACCCCATGCCCACCCATGGGCACTCAATGGGTCAAGTGGTAGAGCACTCGCTCTATGATGCAAGAGTCCCGGGTTCGAATCCCCTTTAGATTACCAGGAATTTTTCTGGCGTTAAAGATGTTCGAATTGCATCCAGTGAGCTTCACTGTGCTTGATTACACTGGGCATGAGACTGAAAACACCATCCCTGTATAAGAAAAAATAATAATGGATGTTCCGAACTCCCCTTGCGGGAAGGCCTAAGTTCCACTATGGAACGTTGTGTTACCATTATTAAGTATTAGTAAAGTAGTTAAATAATCCACTTTTTCAGCTTTAGACACGACTAGAGACAAAACGGTAAGAGATATCGACTTCCGGTCTTCGACGACCCCTCCATAAGTTAACATTGTCTAGAACAGTTTTCTATCTTTTTCCCCCCAACCTCTTCCTGCCACTACAAAAACATGTTTTTTTTGTTTATTTCGAAAACGGCTCCTACGATTTCTTTCATTTTTGAATATGTTTCGGAGGTAGTCAAGACGAATATTTCGTCCTTGGACACCTATGTTCGAAAATCATTTCTATATCGAATTTTCGAAGATCAAAGTTTAACAGTTTTGGCGGGCCTATTTTTCAACCGATTTGCTTAAATTTAGGATTTTTTTTGAAATATCTTGAAATTTTCAACCCAACTGGAACGAACTTAATCGGTCATGAGTTGGTATAGTATCCGTAAATGATTTACCTTTCTCGGATTTACTTTTTTATTTGTTCGAAAGCTTGTTACTCATGTTACTAGCGCCACATGCGGGAGAAAACAGTGCCCTCATGCGGAGAAAACTTTTGCATTTCCGCTATAGATATCTCAATGTGGAATTTGTAGCAATTCTACAAGACAATGAGGAGGAAAGATTTCTTGGGTATCCATCTGCTTCAGGGTTAAACATGAAGTTTGTTTTATGGAAATTTTGGGCTGCGTCACCAAGAAAAGAAAACACTTTCCCTCCCAAGTTGCTAACTTATGGCAACAATAATTAATAATTTACATTTCATAATTACTCCAGAGGACTGGGTTTCATTGAGAAGAGAACCCCGTATATGAATGATGGTGGGAGGACTATGAAATTCTCTTGCTCTATAAATAATGCCTATGTAAATGCTCCATCGATAAATCCCTCTCACAGTGAGAGACACACTTTGAAATCCATCTTTTGCTTCCATTGAATAAACACTTGGGGATCAAGAAAATGTCAATTTATGATTTTGTCTGTCTCACATTTTGAAACAAACCATTTAGATATTTTCTGATGGGTTGCACTTGCACCATCTTATTTACGATTATTGTATTAATTTGAGCATGAACTATAGCAATTTATGCACTTCATGCCGATGTTATATCTCGAAGTTTTCATAGTCAACACCAAATGCAATGCAACAATCATTCATTTCTTCAGCATCTTGCATGCCGCTCAAGATCTCACTCTCGGATACCATAAATCCCTTTTGGCACAACTTCCTTCGCCAGGAAAACTAGTCATCAGAAAAGATGGAAATGCTCATGGTAGAGTGTCTAGGACTTGTCCAATAACTAGAAGAATTAGGGAGAGTAGTTTAAGTGCCAAAGCACCGTGCCAATTTAATTAAATTAAACATTGGAAGAAAATTCATTTGGAGGCGGAAAAAAAGCATCGAGAAGAAAATCAATCCATTCAAGTGCGGCGATCGATGATGTAAACATGAAAAACACACCGTGAAACTATTTTTAGGTCCTCTTGTGGTATTAATACTGTAAACATTTGCCGTATTCCACTTTTACACTCCCTCGCACATTTTCTGGGGCATCTTCCTGAGTCATCGCGACTTTTTTTTCTCAATGAAAATATCTCAGCTATAGCATCTTACCATCAGTTTCTCAATTTCTCAGCTGAAAGAGCTCAATAAGATCATACTCTCATCTACCAAAAGGTAATTACCTTTTACGCATTGCTAACACTGAAAGATGCAAAAGTTAAGAGAGTTGGAAGTTGATAGGTGGTAATAAATCATTTGAGAAATCAGTGAATTCTTGAATTTTCAAAATTGAATTAACTTTTTTGAATAAATTAACAGTTTTCAAGATCAATTATCTCATTAACTTTGCATAAATTCTTATTACCCAAGTTCTTGTATATGTAATAAAATAATAAATTAATTTTTTTTATTAAAAACATTTATAAAATAAAACAAGAACATTAGTACAAAGAACACATGATGATAACCGCAAAAACTAATAGAAGAAAGGTTAGTTTGGACGCACACCTCGCCCATCGGTTTACGTATACATTAATAATTTTTAAAATGTTACACAAATAGATCTAAATTTTCAATGTAATTCTACACAAAAAACTATTAAATGTTTCATGAAGTAAGTAGGGTCGAAGGAACGTCTGTTCGACAGGGAACCCCTATTGACACTTTTGTCAAAATGTTGAAAATTATTTAATGTATCTAGTAAAATATAAGTAATATAACGTTTTTTTCTGTAATATACCCTTTACTATAAACAGAGACGTTCAAATTTCATATCCTAAATGGTACAGAGTAGGGTGTCAATAGGTGCTGACACGAGTTCTTAAAGTGTCAATAGACGTTCCTTTCACCCTATTTCTTTATTAATTAGTTTTGTTTTCTTTTGTATTTTTATTATATTGTACTGTTTTTCGCTGGCTTATAAAGCTTGAGAAGAAACATTTTCACTCAGTGGATCCGCAGTAGGAAAAGTACCAACACTAAGACGGCGGTGGGCACAAAATACTTCTTGCCTATTATTTCGCCTTTACGAGACGCACTATTTCAAAAACAATTTAATTCCAAATAAATAAATAAATAAGTAAATAAAGTAAATAAATAGATAAGTAATAAATAAATAAATAAATAAATAATGTTGGCTGAATCAAATTCAGAATCTTATCTTGGAGTGCCTTGAGATCGAACCCGAACTCCTTCCTGAAATGGTGGAGGATCGATAGGCGTGGGCTGCTAACTTGAATGTCCTAAGTCCGCGACCCTAATAGGGATATGCGGTTGAAAATGATGATGATGATAAATAAATAATAAAATTTATCTAATTTATTATTATTTATTTATTTAATTTAGTATAATCCCTATAGCAAGCTACCTCTGCTATCTCAGAATTAGTAACCTAACGAAACTCCAAAGCAAGGCTTTATCTACTTTTACGCCCTTACTTTCCAAAGAAATAAAATAGCTGTATTATAGAACCAAGGCTTTAGCAAGTCTTTAAGTCCATCAAGAGTGTGCCACTTTAATTTTAATAGTCACGTAGACGGAACCAAGACCGCCAGCACGATATAAGAATTTTGGTTCTATAATGTCTTAAGATTTGAATAAGATTTTTCTATTGGTCGGCTTAAATCTTTATCGGTTCCGCTGTATATAGGCCACTTACATAGGTCCATTATGAACTACTCATCATTATGCACTCATTTTGATTACAGACAAATAAATAAAATTTTAGTATCTCCGCTTACTTTAAATTAAAGACATTAAAATAAAATAAAGAATTGAACATGTGCAAAGTCTTCATAACCTTCCAGTCACACAGTGCCACTTTGGGAATTAAAAGCTATGAATGCTTCATTCTCTTAGGAAAGTACTTTATTGTACTGAGAAATGCTTACCAGTCTTAAAAAATTAAAGTTTAAAAATCAGAGAAAAATCTTAGAATATCAAAGGATAGTTAATGCAATATGAAGATTTTAAACCTGTAAGGGAATAAGGATTTGAAGCTTTGGATTATGAATGTTTCATACCGGTCTATTATTTCTACGATTTTTGATGATTTATTCAGGATCTGTCAGGCATAGGATTAGATATAATGATATATATTGCCATGAATCACAGGGAAAAGCGCTCTACCTTCGGACGACTCAAGCTTCGGACAATTCCTCTTTTTCTCTATGTTCCTCATGGATTTCACCCATAGCTCTTTTCTGACAATTTGAGGTATTGGACTGTCTATTAAAATATTGATATTGCAATTGTTCAAATTCATTTATAACACATTTTCCCTACTAAAAAGTCAGGAAAAATCAAAGGTACGAATCTTGCATTATCCGACGCATCAGAATCTTAATATATTTTACGATTAATAACTCTTTAAGATAGTGAGAAATATGCCTAAGTAGTAAGTAAAAAGATAGTCTAACTGGGGCAGTAGTGTGCATGGAGTTGTTGTAAACACTGTGGTTTTTTTTATTAGATATTAGACGTCAAAGGAGCAGTCCTGTATAACTTCATATATACTACAGGGATCCTTGCCCTTTCTCTTTTCTACAAAAATTTTGTAGTATTAGAAAAGAAGAAGAAAACAATTCCCTCTGGGTTATACAAAGCATTAGGTTATCTGTACTAAATTTCGGTCAGCTTCCAATTTCGGTCACTTCTTTTGTTCCTCAAATTTTAATGAATTTTTGGTTTTTTAATACTTTAGAGATTTGACAAATCAAAAAACTAACAAAAAATGTATCTATAAAAACGAAATCAAGTGAAAAAGGCTTTGGATGAATTCCAGAAGTGCAAGAAACTATAAGAATCAAGGTGGCCGAAATATAATCCAAAGATAAAGCAAAGACGATAAACTATCTGAAAGGTTCCAAGCTATATTCTTTAAAAAGAAATAACAAAATAGTTCAATTTGTATTAGAAATATTACATTTCGAACTTAAGACTTTAGCACTTGCATACTACTTTGCCGAAATTTGGTACAGTTATCCTATGTACGGAAAAAAATTAATATATTAACACTAAACCTATCAAAACCCGGTCAAATTGACCGGTTTAAAAACTTTTTAAAATTAACACATATTTAATTATATCGCTATCAAACTTTTAAATTTTTTAAATCATGCAGGTAATATATTTTTCAGTGTTTCAATTTTAATATTTCCTGTTTGCCAAGAAAAATTTGTTAAATATCCTACATACCGCGGTCTGTCCGAGCGCGGTAGGAAAAACTACCAAAAACGGTCGGTAGGTTCAGTGTTAACCCTCTAACGGTGTTTTCTTTAATCTGCTAAAAAATATTTCTTAAGCAATGTTTTCTAGGATAATTGTGATCCAATAAAGTCGAAAAGACCATACATTCTTCATTATCTCTTTTAGTTTAGGCGCTAGGTGAGAAAATATAAAAATTTTTTGAAACTATTTTTGCTTCTAAAATCACATTTTTAGTTTTTTCAATTTTTTTAAATAAAATATACAAAGTAGAATGACATATCTTTCAGTAAAAAATAAATTTATTTTAATCAGATTAACTTTAAATCGGTATTTTTGTGGAAATTGGAAATGAGTTTTCTTGCACAAATACTTTTTGTTGATTTTTCTCTGTCCTGTCACACAAAACTGGGAATAGCAACAAAACGAAGAGTCAAAATGAGTTCAAACTTTCAAGAGATGTTTATAAGACTATTACCGAGGACACTATAGAACTTTTAAATAAATAAAACCTTTATTATCGCTGTAAATGTGATCTTTGTGAAGACCACCTGGAGGCGGTCTTACCCGTTAGAGGGTTAAAGATATATGTCCGAAAACAATAAAATAATATGGGAATGTTAACTTGGATAAACATAAATGAACATTTTATTTAGAAAATTTAGTAAATCATAAAAGAAAGCGTGCAAGTTGCAAAGAACAATATTAAACCAAATTAAATTCATAAATTCTTTTCAAACGATTATTTTAACACTTCCAATATTCTTCAGCCAGACAATTGCTTAAACACTTGACTCATCAATTAGTAATAGGGGAAGAATTTGTCGGAAATCATTACTATTTCATGGAATACAGACAGAAATCAAAATGCAAAAATCACTTTCAAGGTTTACAACTTTAATGGGATTGCGGAAGAAATTACTAAAGCAATCACAATGCATTACAATATTTTGCAATTGAAATCTCAAGTTCAATCCACAAAATTCCTAATCTTTGTCTCCAAAAAACAAAAAAAAAGTAGTTCTAGACGTATTTCCAGCTGACAAGGTGCTGGAGTGTTGCGATAAGCGATAACAAAACAATAGAAGCGCATTATCGATTAGTCGTTGCTCATCCAAACCCATCTTCAACTGGCATATAATCGATGATGAGGGCGTGTGAGAAGGAGCCTTAATTGAAAATGCTGCAGTATTTTGCCCATATGGAAGCGTTCTTAGAAAATATTAAAGCTGACTTCTTTAAGGCTTGAAGGCGCGCTAAAGGATGGGTGAGAAAAGGCCAATGACGCTTTGGGAAATTTCTATGTCGTTCCCAATTCAATCCCCAAAATAAGATTCATGAAAATTTAATACAACACGGAGAGGATTCTTATCTGGAAATCCTCGAGAAAAGGGGTATATTGGGTCAAATTGGACAAGGGACCAACCGGACGAACAATGCCAAATTGGAATTCTATTCTGGGATAGGGGATAATTTGGAGAGAAGTCAGGAAGAAAAACCGAGGTAGATGGGATTTTTCTCAAGAAGTGAAAAATGAAGAAAAAAAAACGTCTTTTTGGAGCTAAAAACAGTCGATTGACCGTCTCCATGGCGCATGCGTTTTCTAGGGCTTTGTCTCCTTCGGAAGCCACTCTGTACAGATATACCAAGGACTACAGCAAGATATTTTACAACTTCTCCCTATGACACAGAAAAAGCTCAATTTCGAGCAATTTTATTCCGGGTAATTTATGCAGGGTAGGCTCTTTGGGATTGATGTCGAGATGGGAGGATAGGGGGTTGGGTTGGGTTTTATTCTGTGGTAGGACAGTGGAATGAGGAACAATAAAGGATTGAGATGTGCGCATCCTTGCCATACTTTTGGAGACATTCCCCAGATCTCCGTGAGAGATGTATCATCCCCCAGTTTGAGAAAGAGACACATGGTGGTTTTCACTCTGGGGTAGGTGAACTCAACCCTTTTTTCATCTGGTTGTCCCCTCAAAACCCCAGGATACCAATTTGACCAATGCGACAATGGTCTCGATTCCCAGGCATTTGGACGACGCCCTGAAACATCTTCTTCCCACAAGTTCATGCTATGTAATCCCAAACAAGGACCAGTAGTACCCAGCCTACCCCAAAAGGAAATGAGACTGTGGAAAACTACCAAGTCACGAAGGAATAATTCAAGAGGGTGGGACTCAGGAGGATGATGAGTCAGGGAACGTTTTTAGTTTCAAGAAAAAAGAGGACTCTAGCGGCGGAAGTGGGCGAAAAGATGTCAAATGTCTCCTTTTTCGAGAAAGTAGGCGTTATCCAAGCGCGTCCCCACCACAGAATCACTCTAGGTCCATCCTATGTGGGGACATGTGGACAACAAATAACTCTCATCGCACGAATACTCCAATCTCCAACCGTTTGCCTGTGTCACTTTAATACTCTGGGACAAGTGGTGGGGATATCGATGATATTCAAATGACATATCTGTATGGAGGAGAGACACACACCAACTTAATCCCGGACATTTGACACATACACACTCAAAAAAGAAGCGGAAAACTCGCCTGGCGACCAGATTAGCGGGTGAGTGAGCGAGAGGGCCAATGGTGCTCTCTGGTGGCAAATGTGAAACCGTGGGAAACGCCTTCTGCGCGCTGGGTGACATTCAATGTGACAATTCTTGTGACAAAATGCGACGACACCTGGTTGGTCCAAATCCTATGACCAATCCGGATCACCATTGGACTTTCTTTTCGGTCACACGAGACAGAGTCCATTCACAGTGTCCGGAAAAGTAACCCAAAAGACCGCAAGATGTTGTCGTCGACCAAAAAAAAAGTTCAACTACCCATCAAATTGATAAATTTTCTTTTTGGGAGAACAAATTTTTCAGAAGTGGGATGAATTCGCAAATGCCGTCGGTAGTTGAATGCGGCATTTTGGTATTTTTGAGATATTTACACACTCTCTCTCCGGCCCTTTTCCCATCTACCCAAATTCATTGATGAAAATTCCAACAATTGCCACGCGATATTACGCCGCTTCACTACCAAATTGACGATGATGAGCGAATATATCTGCAATAATTGAGTCAAGTGAGAAATAACTAACTTGGCGGCAGCAAATATTCACTCTGACATAGAGTCCGCATTTGGTTGTAGCTGAAAACGATCGATCCACGTTGTACGCACACAAGCTCAATCAACGAAGACACCAACACAGACAAACCCCAACGAAATCGCACACTGAAGCAATTCATCGATAACGGCGGCATTTCCCCTCATTTCGTCGTTAACGGCGCGCAATCCAATTGGAAGTGTGAGTGAAATGTACGAGTCATCGTGACAATATGTAGTTCTCTCACTCAGAAATGCCGATTCTGCATGTGTGCGTTCCTCTTCAAGACTTTACCCAACGAATTGGTAAACTTTCGTTGCTCATCTTGAGGTAAAAATGATGTTTTTCTAATTAATCTGCTATGAGCAAAAATTGATCAAGACATTTGTGGTTTGTATTCGGACAAAAATTATCCCGAAGGTCTATCTTGGCAGAAATTAATGCCACGCAAGTTAGAACAATTGCTCGCAGAAAGCGATGCTCAAGGTGCTTCATGAGAAGGCTAGAAAGCTCCCGTGTCTAACATTTAGTTCAATGCCTCGATCCATTGGAGCCTTAACCCTTTTCCCTTGGTGCAATCGACTAATTTGGTGTGTGCGTCACGCAATAGATGCAAATTCTGCATCTCACAGACCGAGAAAATCCAATCGAGATAGCCTCGAAAGCTCAATAGCTCTTGGGCCTTGCTAATAGATCACTATAAGCCGACGGCGAGTACTGTTGGACCAAAAAGAGCAAAAGAGAAAGAGAGAGAGAGTGTCTAGTGATGTGTTCTCATAATTTAAAGAAGCATCAAGTGCCTCATATATGAGCTAATTTGCATTGAATGGTGTAGAAGTTGGCTTCTTCATCAACAACGTCAACGACGTGTATCACGAAATGACGGAATTTTTCACTGTTTAATGTAACGTGCAACACTATATCGGCTTCTTACATAATATCACCTTAAAAAAAATTGAGAATATAACCATCGTCTCGTGTTTCTTGTGCATTTCTGATGAATTTTCAACCCATTCGGAAGGTTCTAACAATTATTTGTGTAAATAAGAAACACGAGTGGTGGACGCCAAAATATGGATGAAAAGAACTGTTCCTAGCATTTGATACAGTAACAACTAGAAGCCTACACTTAATTGGTGGAACATGTTCTACTGGAATTTTTCGGAGTAATTGTAAACTTTACAAGTTGTAGTATAATTTGACTAATCAAGCTAGAAATAAATCATTGTGAAAATACAAAAAATCTTATCCTGCATATTAGTCGTCTGATAGGGAGTAATTGTAAGAAACCCGACGGACGCCGAAGATATTACACAGTCTGAGAAAAAAATCAATTCTCTCAAAGCGAAAAAACTCCCAGAACATTAGCATTTATCAGTGTAAAGAGCTCTCTAGAAAGCCAATGCTTTAATTAAGTTCAAATGTCTCGCTGACAGTTGATTGTTTTGATTTTATTCTGCAATATTAATTGGCAAATGCTGTAAAGAAACCTATCATCACATTTTTTATTGCTTTTGACTTTTCCATCTAAAGGATTTGATTGGCTTCATGCACGGGAAAATATTTTAAATGGATAGTTAACAAATTACTGAGAATTGACTAAGATTGACAACTTTTTTCTCCGCATGGGGGCACTGTTTTCTACCGCGAGTGTCGCTGGCGACTGTTCTCAATTTTTAACTCTCACCCAAGAAGCGATAGCTACCTTATCCCTACAACCCTACACCGAAAAAAATATTTTGTAAAATGTTCGTTAATGTTTGCAAATTCTTATGGGGGACTTACGAAATGCTCATAAATCGAATAACCCACAAAAAAGTTCGACAAAGTTTGTATTTTTTTCACAAACATTGTTCGTTACACAATCACTTAACGAGCATTTTTTGTACATTTATTCGTAAATATTCGTAAACATGCAAAAAATGTTCGCAACACTTTGTCATTTTTTCGTAAATGTTCGTAAAATTTTTCGTCAGTCAAATACAAATTTACGTTCGACTGACGAAACATTTTACGAACAAATGACAAAATTTAATGAACATTTTTTGTGTGTTTACGAACATTTACTAACAAATTTTTGTAAAAGTACAAAAAATGATCTTCAAGTTATCATGTTACGAACAATGTTTGTGAAAAAGTACAAATATTTACGAACTTATTTGTGAGTTATATGATTTGCAAGCATTTCGTAAGTCCCTCATAAGAATACAAATATTAACGAACATTTTTACAAATTTTTTTTTCTGTGTATGATAAGTCTTTTAATGCACATTTAAAGAGCTTTTGATGAGATTTTTGTGTATAAATTCCTGCAGAAATTCTTAAGTCCCTCTAAACACACCACTTTTAGACAGAACCAACAGCGCTATAATCAGATTAATTTTGGTTCAGTAATGTCTTTCTTAGGAAATTGAGCAAGGCAATATTGAGGAGGAAATGCTTCTTGGGCAAAATCTTAGCTGAAAATTTTGGCAAATACAAATAGATTCAGAACAATATTTTAATATTTTTGAATTTGGCTCCGTGCAGTTTTTTGAACAAATATCTTTTATCCGGGTTAAAAAGGTTCATTCTAAAACTATTCTAATTTTTCTTTTAGATTAGATTAGATTAAGGTAAAACGGGATAGTGATAGCTTGTTGAGCCCTTTTATCTCCCATGCATTTTTTTTACTCAGAACCAATTATATTTATGAATATAATTCAGAATCGTCTTGGGCGTAAGATTCTGCCCCTCTACGGACGCTGCTAGAATTTACAGATGTATATAGAGACATTTTTCTTTTTAATGATAAGTTTCTTAATGGCGTCTATACATTAGAAGCAATTTTCGACAAAAATTGCCTTTTTTAAAAAAAATTTTGACGTTTCCACCTAGGGCAAATTTTCCTTAATAAAGCATTATTTTTTTTAATTACTCCTAGTGTGTAGACGCCTTAATGAGATTACGTGGGTCAAAAAGTCTGGAAAGCACCATGTTTTCTCCAATTTTTGCAACAAAATAATTTTTTTTTAAGTTTTTAAACATATAATTGTATAACATTTTAACTATGTTTTCGAACATTTTTATTTAAAAATCTTAAAAATTCAGCTGTTGGGACATGATTTTTGAAGACAGTTTTTTGAAAAAAAAAAAACATACTTTTCGGTGGACAAGATTTTTTATGGGCAAGATTACTCAGAATAGGGGAAACTGGGGCACCACCAAACACGGGGTACCACCAAACACTGCGATTTTTTAATCGGATTTGGATATCAGAGGATAAGACCGATAGGAATTTATAGGCACTATAGGGATGCTTGTCCACTGAAGGAATGGTCGAGATAGTCCAAGTAGTTTAGAAATAAAAATTAGTGTTTTGTGGTACCCCGTGTTTGGTGGTGCCCCAGTTTCCCCTACATTCATTCGACGTCAAAAAACCAAAAATTCCTATTATATAATTTTTGGGATATTTTACATCAAATTTTGTCTTGTAAAATATAAGTTATGATCAAGATTAAAAAAAAAGATCTACCACTCAAGTACGATGAGTCTAACTCATCATCTATCAGGAAATACTTAGTCTTTTGACGTCAGATAAATGTACTCTGAGAAATCTTGTCCACCGAAAAGTATGTTTTTTTTTTTTTGCAAAAAACCGTTTCCAAAAATCAGGTTCCAACCAACCATTGAATTTTTAAGATTTTTAAATGATAATTTCACAAAACATAGTTAAACTGTTATACCTTTATATGCTAAAGAGCTCGAATTAACACTAAAAACTAAGACCCGGTCAAATCAACCGGTTTAAAAACTTTTTAAAATCAGCACATATTTAAATGGTATATAATGTCGCTATATGAAACTTTATGAATTTTTTAAAAGTGTTTCAATTTAAATTCTTTCCTCTTTCTAAAGTAAAAGTTGTTGAGTATCCTACCCTACCTCGGTCTGTCTTGACCTAGCGGGCTAGGAAAACCGACCAAAAGTAGTAGTACAAGGTAGTTTTAGTGTTAAATATGTTTTTTTTTAATTATGTTAAAAAAAAGATATCAAAAAATTCATGCTGTTTTTTTTAGTCTGCGCGACCCACGCAACACCTTAATCTAAAAAAAATTGATCTTTAATATGTAATTTTAACTGCACTCTCTGCAGATTCTCAGTTCTGAAGTTGAATTACTCAATTTTAGGATTTTTAATCATTTATGATTAACAGCTCAACAAATGAGCATTGAGAAATTTAATCTGCTGAAAAATTTATTTATTTTTTCGTTTTAACTGCTCATTTCGTTTTTGCTTTAAGAAGGATGGGTAAGAACAATTATTTTCTTATTGATTGACGAACAATTCGTCCTCAAGGGGTTAATCTTGCTCCGTTATGCTAAGTCAAAACGTATCTAACAGAAAACTTATTTATTTTGAGACTATAAAAGTTAGCATAAGTAAAGGTTTAGCTCAGTTCTCGAAAGTTTCGAAATCCGAGCATATGTATAAACGGGTCCCGGTGAAAATCCCGAACGCCAAAATTTCGAAAGCCAAAATCCTGAACGCCAAAATCCCAAAAGCCAAAATCCAGAAATTCTTAAAAGTGTCACAGCTACTCCCACGATTGTACCCGCGCTTGCTGGAGGCAAAGGGAAATCTTCTGTGTCTTAGGAAATTATTTCAAACATTATCCTCCATATAATTTCATCCCTTTCAGGATTTTGAAAATTCGGGATTTTGGCTTTCGGGATTTTGGTGTTTGGTATTTTGGCCTTTTCGGGATTTTGGTCTTCGGGATTTTGGCTGCCACCGGTTTAAACATATACCAATAAATTCATAAAGCTTGGTTTTTTCCTTCTCGTTTAAAGAAAATCACAATAAAAATCTAAGTTTTAGCCTCCTAATTCAGGCTTTCCCATAAGATTCAATTCTAAGTCAAAAATTTCCCAAAAATCTTGACTGATAAGAAATTAGATATCTTAAATCTGAATGAAGTCCATTAAAGTCAGTTAACTAATCTTGAAATCTGAAATCCGTATAAGTCTTAATGAGACTGGACTTGTTAAATATTTGTTTTTGTTGTTTGAATCTGTTTCATGCTAAAAAAAAGTTTTAAAATAAAATGTGAGCACAAGTCTCAAGCCTTTAATTTACAGACGGTTATAGATGGGTAGACACTGCACCATCACATTGCCATCAAATATTTTAAAATTAATAGGATTCTTTATAATGTTTTCAAACTAATCAAAAGCATGTTTTAAAGTTTTGGAAAAAGAAAATTTTCATAATTTTGAGTCTAATTATCAAATTTAATATTCAGGCGTTGTTTATCTGAGATTGAAACTTTGAAAGTTTGATAAAACTTTCTAATTTTATAAATTTAATCGTACTATTAATTCAATAAGTCCAACGCTTAATAAATTCATATTCATATAATCATTCTATAATCGATGCCCCCCGAAACCATAATTTCCTAAACATTTTTCTTTCTGTAAACATGAGCATCACATGATGTTAAACATCAGAGACACTGTAGGGGATGTCGTGGAAAAAAATGCACCCAACTTGTTGCCCTGAATCACTTTAGTGTCCCAACCCACGTATTCCTCCTGCGTTTCCCTGATTTCCAGCAATATTTTTTTACATCCTACCACCATCCCCGGGGAATCGGTCACATCGCCGATTGACAAATCTCCCTGTTATCCCTCCGCAGGAAAATGTGTGTTTTGCAATGCAGAGGGTAGTTTCTGTGGCACAACATACAAAGGGGTGCTTTGGGGTTGGTTTTTTTTATGGCCAGATAAATGGCTGATATAGAGGTATTTGGCATAATATCGACATGGGGACGCAGCACTTCCCGGTCTATATGGGTTAATGCTTTTTTTCCTGGCTTGTCCGAACTCTTTTCAAGCTTGATTCTAAATGTGCGGTGATTTATCCCTGGGACACCCCCCAATACCCACCCCTAAGGCACCTCAGCTGAGTGTATTAATTTTCACAAAACATCCGCACAGTTTATTTTTCCAGCGGAGTGACGTGGGGAAGGAAATTGATTAAAAAAGGCGGGAAAATCTCCAGGTTAGAGAGAGAGAGGCGGGTGTACGCATGGAAAATTGAAAAGTGTGTCGTGCAGCAAGTGAAACAAATAATGTGTAATTTCCTTCTTCTTCTGGGCAAACGCTTCCCAATGCATCAAAATTACCCTGACGAAGGAAATACCTTCAAGACACACAATTTTGCTCCACCGGTGCTCCCCATCCCCCTGGGGTTCAAGCATAAAGTTTTCGAGGCATCAATTGAAGAAAGTTATTAATTAATTGTCATGTCGGGGGGGAGAGAGAGCTTTAGCGCGCGCTCCTTTTGGCGCCCATCGATCACGACCGGTTGAAGGGGATGTTGGAGGGTGTGACGCACGAAAGGAGGTCACTTCCTGTTGCACGACAGCCATCTACCATGGCCTTACAAACAATATAGTCACAAACTTCCGCTGTGCGTGATGCGCGTTGAACCGCCATACGTTCAAAAATCAAAAACATGGGCACGGGACGCGAAACCTCTTCAATGGGGTCGATTGTGGGCGGAAGTTGGGGACCTCCCGTGTGCGAAAACTGTATAAATGCCTTGGCGTGGAAAAGCCCATGAAGAGGGTTAAAATTGATGGTGAAAACCAATTTGTCAGACCATATCGCAGAACTCTCTTCCAGTTTTAATTGCTCCAAATCCACGGAGAGGACGATATGTAATCACTTAATTTTTTGAAAACGTTGAAACTATAGTTCCTGACCCCTAAATGTTTCATTCCGGGGTAATTTTGGAAATGTGATGTTTTGCGAGAGATAATGTACTATTGTTTGTCTATTCGTAAGTTGAGATATAGGCTAAGCTGTTAGAGATATCGACTCTAAGTTTTCAGTGACCCCTCTATATTGTCATATACCATAAAGCGGTTCTTGCCAAAAAATCCCGAACGCAACAAGCTTAAAAGCCAAAAGCCCGAATAGACAAAATTCCGAAAGCCAGAATCCCGAAGACGCAAAAATCCTGAATGCTAAAGTCCCGAAAAGGCCAAAATCCCGGAAGCTAAAATCCCGAATGGAAAAAAATCCTGAATGGACTCAAATCTGGAATAACCACTTATTTCCGTTTGTCATACACTGAAAATTTCCCTTTGTCGCAAAAAGCAAAACAAATAATTTGCCAAGCCACAGGAAGTTTCCCTTTGTCCCAAAAAGCGAAACTACGAATTTCCCAAGCCACAGAAAATTTCCCTTTGGTTCAAAAAGTGAAACTAAGAATTTTCCAAGACACAGAAAATTTATCTTTGTCCCAAAAAGCGAAACTAAGAATTTTCTAAGCCACAGAAAATTTCCCTTTATTCCAAAAAGCGAAATTAATGATTTTCCAAGCCATAGAAAATTTTTCTTTGTCCCAAAAAGTGAAACTAAGAATTTTTTAAGCCACAGAAAAAATTTTCTTTGTCCCAAAATGAGAAACTAAGAATTTCTCAAGCTACAGAAAATTTATCTTTATCCCAAAAAGCGAAACTAAGAATTTCCCAAGCCACAGAAAATTTCCCTTTGTCCCAAAAAGCGAAACTAAAAATTTCCTAAGCAACAGAAAATTTCTCCTTTGTCCCAAAAAGCGAAACTAAGAATTTTCCAAGCCACAGAAAATTTCCCTTTGTCCCAAGAAAGCGAAACTAAGAATTTCTCAAGCTACAGAAAATTTCTCTTTGCCCGAAAAAGCGAAACTAATAATTTCCTAACACAGAGAAAATTTTACTTTGCCTCTAAAAGGTAATTAATTATTTACCCAAAATTCAGAAAATTTTCGCCTGCCCCAAAAAATTAAACTAATAATTTCCAAAAACAGAAAAAACTAATAATTTCCCAAGCCACAGAAAATTTCCCTTTGTCCCAAAAAAGCGAAACTAACAATTTCCTAATATAGAGAAAAGTTCCCTTTGCCTCTACAAGGAAAATTAATAATTCCTCAAAATTCAGAAAATTTCTGTCTGTCCCAAAAAATGAAACTAATAATTTCCAAAAACAGAAAAAAATTTCCCTTTGCCCCATAAAGCGAAACTAATTTCTCAAAAGACTTAAATTTCCTTTTGCTCAGAAAATGTAATTAATAACTTCCCAAAATACAAAAAAAAATCCTTTGCTCTATAAAGCGAAATTGATATTTTTCCAAATTTTGACTTTTCAGGATTTTGACCTATTCGTGATTTTGGCTTTCGGAATCTTGAGTACTCAGGATTTTCACTTTTCGGGATTTAGGGGTTCGAGACTTTGGCTTTCTCGATTTTGAACTTTCTGGGATTTTGGCTTTCGAGACTTTGACAGGAATCTGCCGGAACCTACTGGGCAAGTAGGTTCAAGTATGTAGTAATGGAAAAGTTCTCAGATAAACCGTAAATAGGTTCAAAAGGATCGTAACTATTTTAAGGATATAGTTAGGCATAGTATTGAACACACAAGTTCGAGCATTTTGCAAAGTCTGGAGACTACTATACCACACGATTTTTTACTGTACCTCGCCCTCGTGGAGGCGCAATTAAACACAATCTAATCTCTTTGCACAATTGGCGCGTCAAATTGAAAGTCAAGCCTCAGCCCCAAGAGAAGGGTGAGAAAATTTCCTCCTGCGTAGAGAGGATTCCCGGGAAAAACTGACGAAGCGCACTGACTGAGAGTGAAAGACGCCCCCAAGAAGTGAATCAATTCACATCATAGAGCGACATTATCCGTCGCTTTAGATGTCTAATCTTTCATGAATCCCCCTTCAAACATACCACAGAGGCATTCCCTAACTTTCCTTCCGCAAGACACAAAAAAAAATCATCCTCAAGGGTGGAGGACTGAAAAAATACGACAAAGTGAGATGAGAACAAACAGAAACAGCCTCAATGGAACAAGTTGATCTTTTGAACAAACCCCCACGACTTTTTTTTTAACGTTTTCTCTATCATCTCACAATTTCCCACCCCCACCCCCTCCTATCTCGTGCTTTTCTTTTGTCGTCACCCTAACCTACTTTTCCGATCTGTGTATGGCAGTTAGGGGTGTTTATTTCGAAATAAGGAAGCTCTAATCTAATCTTATTTCCTCCACTCATCCTCCTGATTTTAACTGTCTTCTGCCCTCCAGCGATCTTCAGTCATCCCTGCGTGCGTTTTAATTAAGAATGGAAGTGTGGAAATTTCCCGGGAAATATGTGGGGAAATCATAAAAGAGCAGTTGAAAGGAAATTTGAATTTCATCGAAAGATTAAACAAATCGAATGAATAACCGGGGATTTGATTAAGGGCAAGTGATGCTTTTTGGGCTTCAGACCTAAGGCTTATGCATATGGCTTAACTCCGTTAACTTCTTATCAAACAAGATTTTTCATAAAATATTGACTTAGAATTGTATAAAATGAAACCCAAATAATATATTAGATTCTTATAAGAACAAAATTAATTATTTGTTCTTTAAGATTTAGAGACTTTCTGGAACTAGGCTAAACATCTAGTCTGAAGACGATCTTATAGTATTTTATGATATTTTAAGTTTAGGGAATTTCTTAAATCTAATATTTTTTATTGTAAAAATAAAATAAAACAACAATAAAGAAATAACATAAGAAAACATAATATGCAAATTAATATTAGAAAATAGAAAAATTATGAAATTTATCTTAGAAAAATTTGGTCAAACACCGTGTAGTTCATCTAAAGAACAAAATTTATTAACGGTTTTTTTTTTCATTTTTAAATTATCTCAAAATATCACATTATTCTACAAATTGTAATTCCTATATAATTTGGAAACCTATGAATGGCAGATTATTTATTAGTCGAATCTGTTTGCGTCAGCCTAAGGTTAAAGGTTAGAGTTGAAAAAGTCATAATTCTTTCCTTGGCATCACACTTATACGATAAAATTTTAAGATGAATCATGTTAATCGTTGCTATTATTATACCTTCAAAAGATTTTTTTTCATTATTTTTAGTAACTGTAATCACAATATTTTAATTTATTTAGTGATAAGAGCCGGACTTGGCCCATGAAAACTAGTTCAAATAGCATTCAATATGAGTTTTCTTTAAAATTAATGAGAAACACGTTATTTTTATGCATTTAAGTTATTATTTAATCAGATTTTTGTAAGAAAAGTCCGATTTTTAGAGTTCTTAAAAATAATACAAACTATTTTTCTGATTTATTTAAAGGACAAAATAACTGTTTACTGGTTGTCAACCGATTTAAACCGTTTCATAAATCACTCAAAAAATCTCCCAAAAAAAGTTTAAAGAGTAATAGAATTGATTTTCAAACGAAAATAAATTATCGGTTTATAAACGGTTCATTACCGGTTTAGAAACAATTTGAATCGATTTATAAATCACTCAAAACATAGATCAATATAATTTAATTTCGAATAAAAATTAGTTATCAGTTATGAAGCCCGGTACATTATCGATTTGGAACCGATAACCGCTTCAGTTTTAACCGAAAGACTTTTCCCAAAAATGATACGGCTCAGTTGAGAAACACGCTTTCTAGAGCTTTTTGACATTTGACCTTGAAAAACCGTTATTAGGAATGATTCAACGGTATTTTCGTATAAGAACGAAACATCCGTGTGGGTAATCTCTAAAAAAATATCCAAAAATGAAAAAGGTCGCACGACGTGTTTTCGAGAAATCCTGAAAAAACATGCTTTTGGAGAGAAAGGGGAGGAGAGAGTGGAAAGTAAAGAGCATATTAACGATCCATGGGTCGACTTATGTGGGGGTCCCCTGAGGCTTCCAAGTCGCTATCTCTAGCCGTTTGGCCTCTCGAGCTGTCGACAGCCGGACGGACAGACGGACAAACAGCGTTTCAAAAATCGTCTGAAACGCGAAGATTTGTTGAAAAAATTGACCTCCGGAAGGTGGAAAGAGGAAATTTTGGAGATGAAAAAATGGAGAAAATAATATTGCTCTCTCTGTGGAGTTCGAGCAGCATAAAGAATGATCGTATTTTTATTTTCAAAATGGCATTATTAATTCAGAATTAAATTATTCTTATTATTTATTTAATTAATATTTAATCTATTTTAAATATTTTAATATAATTATTAAATTATATTATTAATTATTTAATTAATGTAATTTGAAACAGGACCTTTTGTTTAAGTCTTTAAAAATTATTATTATTATTGTATGTTCACTAATGTACGTCGGTAACGATAATCGTCATATTACTGTAACCGCTTTTCCCAGAGAAAAGGTAAGGAAACAGCTGAGTTCAAATTCATTAGCATAACCAGATAAGTTTTTGACTGGTTAATATAATTTTATACAGATAATTTTGCCTAATTGCAATGTTAAAAATAAGAGAAAGTGTCTCGGATTAATTCAAAATGGAGTGTTGTACGTGTCTAAATTTCCAGTTATCAAGGCAATCGACAAACGAGATATACAATAATTAGTTGTGACTGGTAACGTTCGAAAATTTGACATCTGATGGTTCTATTCCAACGACAAATGAATATGTTCTTTAGTACTTTACTATTCTTAAGTACTTCTGCATTATCGACTTTTCTTTGTGTCGTTCCCTGATCCGGCTGTTTTCCTCAGTGACCTCCGTGTTCTAAAATCATCAAACACTCGTGACAAGAACCAATGCAATGAATAGTCGATTATGTAGAAACATTTTAGAACAGTAAAGTACTAAAAACCTCCTGTTCATTTTTCATTAGCAAAGCACCATGATACATAGACCATGCGATCTAACTCAATATAATCCAGAACAGTTAATGATTATTTAAAGTAGTAATGGATTTCTTATTTTATCAAGGTAATTTGATAATGTATATTGCGAATAAAGATTAAGCTTTAATTGAAAAACCTGCATAAGGCTTCAAATAAATCACAATGGAAAACTATCTTTAGAAAAAAGCAGCAGAAAATCTCCAAGAACGGAATAAGTCGTAGATGAACTTTTCAAATGCTTTCATTGGGAATGCCAAGAAATTGAACGTAAAGAGAAATAGGGAGATTTTCAATTTTCCTTAGAAAAACATAAAACCCATACATATATAAAAAGTTATTTGAAAAGTAAATAAGATAGAGGTGAAGTGCAAGGTGGATTGAAACCTTTTCAATAAATTAACTTCCTTTGATCAATTTCACAGACAGAAAAGCCCATCCATCATTTATGAACATCAAAACGAAATTTTCAGCACTTTTTCGCTCATCCTGAATTTGATCTGTGCGGGTGATGTGTGGGAAGAGGAGTGGAAAATGGCTTTTCCATTAGTCAACTCTCTGGCCATTGCAGAGGACTTCAATAGTGTTTTGACAAAGATGAACATGCAGTTCACTTTTATGCTTGATTAGCTTCGACCATCATTCAGTTGAATTTCCAAGCCCTTTTCAATTCTCATCCCACACAGCCCCCATCCACCTCCTGGCCACCAGAGCAGGGGGTAGTGGAAATTTTTCCCAAAAGCCCAAAGTGATGGGTGAACTAGTGAAATGGAAAAGTGGTTGAATTTTTCCAACTCGAATTGACCTCTGAAAATATTTTCCAACTCTCAGAATGGATTCTAAAATGCGAAATGGAGGCTCTTTTCATTAATTCTCTGGGTCTCATTGAGCACATATAGCATGAGCAAAACAAGTGGTAATTTATCTCAAAAATCCATACATTCTTCCACCCATGGCATTCCTCTTTCCTCCTCCGTAGTCCCAAGTCTGACCATCCGTCAGAATGAAGAGTTGTGTCGACATGTTGATTGATTGTTTTTCATTTACTTTATGATTGTGTCGCAAGAATGGGTGAAATTGATTGTCATCCCAGAACGCCCTCGAGTTCTTCTCGCTCGAGTTGGCATTCCTAAAGCGGGGTCAAGTGCGTCTCTGAAGATATGGGAAGGGACATGCGTGATGGAGAGACTTTTTGGGGCATCTTCCCGGAAGTTCGTCAGACTTGATGGTAGAGTCTGTCTTAAACCTTTCTTAATGTTTAAAAAATCAACTGCCCCAAATACCAACCGATCTCACAGCAGAAAACATACGTATTTTCATAAACGACATTCGCATGGTAAAGGTCATTTTCATATATTTGGTTAGCACTTTTTGTTCGAGAACTGCTGACAGGTCAGCATATTTTTGCTGATCGACTCAGCGAAAATGTGCTGAAAATGCTGCCTGTTTATCTTTTTTTAGTGCTCGCTGAGTGATGATGTTCTAACGAACTTATTTAAATTCAGAATTTAACGGATTATTTACACGCGTGTTTGCTTAACATTCAACAGTGCCCGCTCTGTAATCCGGATGAGTGGGAGACAATATGACAGATGTCTGCTTCGTAATCCGGATGAATTTTTTTGAATTTTTTCAACGTCTCGAAAATATAATTCAAGGCTTTTTTGTAGAATAAGAATAAAAGTTTTAAAGAAGATTAAAAAGACATAATTAGATAATTCTATGCTATTTTCATTTATTAAACAAAAACATCACAGGATAATTCATTTTCACTTCTGAACACACATACATACATACATACATGACCTCAAAATGATTTTAAATGTAACCGTCGATAGCTCGTCCGGATTACGGCGATCCGGATTAGAGAGCGGGCACTGTAATTATTACAAAATTTCTATGTCTGTAGAAAACTTGAATTTGTAACGAACAATAACAGCTTTCATACGATTTCAAAATTACGTTTTCCTTCCCTCAAGGTTCAAGGTACTTGGTTTGAAAATGTTACTTGGGGTAGATAATTCTCATTGCAAAAATTGAGTTGCAGTAGATTACAGATTACTTTAAATAACCTGTAATAATAAATCAAGTTCTTATCATTAATATTTGAAAGTATTCCTAAAATAAAGGTATCTTGCGGTTACTTCTGATTTATATACCTTAGCAACATAGCAACTTTTTTTTTGATCAATTCTAAAATTTGACAAAAACTAACGCATTTTTAGATTATTAACTTTTCTCCAATAAATAAGGTAAAGTACCCTTTATTCGACCGGTTCCTCTATTCGACCGGTAGATTTATTTATTCAATTTAATTATATTTGCTATAATATTTTGTGTATGATCTAACATTAATAGGTCAATTATTCTTTAAATAATACGAATCAGTGACAAATTCATAGAAATTGATGAAATTCATCATCAAATATTCAAAAATTGACCCACCGGTCGAATAGAGGAACCCGGTCGAGTAACGGTACTTTACCTTATCTACAACATCTACATTTACTGTACGTAAATGGCTACGTAAAATGTTTTGATTTTTCGCTTAAAGATTATCATTTTTGAAAAATCCGTATAACTTTTTTTAATCTACTTATATTTTAAAGTTATGTCATTTGGGAGACAATTGATTCGCTTGCACATTTCTAAAGTTTTTAATGGTGAATTTATGTATATGACATCATAAATAATAAGAAAAAAAATGTATTTTTTGACAATTTATAATTTAGGTTAAAATGGCCGATAAAAAATTATCAGCATTTGGAAAACAATTATTTTTAATATGAAATAAAATTGATTTTTTTTTAAATTCATAAATAACATTTATGGATTGCAGGCAACACGTTTAGGAAACAAAAACTTAAAAAGAGTAATTTTTATCAATTTTCCACCTGATTTCTCGAATATAACTTTGTCAAGAAACCTTTGGCCGATATCAGGCCGATACTTGTATCAGCTGCCGACTTATCGTTGTCGATCAGCTTCCGAAGCAAAACTGCTAAATGATAATCTTCTTCTGGGTTATGTTATTAACCATTAAAGATTTCGGTCATCGGTGACCCATTTTATCATTTCATCTAAAACCCTTCTTTACCTTCTTACTGCTCAAACTCAAAGAGAGAGTAATTATAATATCAACTTTTTTCAACTTGCAACACTTCTAGAAGCCAAACGGCGAGAGATATCAACTTCATGTCTTCGACGATCCCCATAAGTCCAGGACAGTTTTTTTCTTTTCACTCCAACCTCCCTTTTCTCTACAAAAACATATTTTTTTGGTTTATTTCGAAAATGACTCCTATAATTTCTTTTATTTTCGATTATGTTTTGGAGGTAGTCAAGGCCCTTGGACACCTAAGTTCGAATAACATTTCGATATTGAATTTTCGGAGATTAAAGTTTGACCACTTTGTAAGGCCTATTTCTCAATCGATTTGTTTAAATTTGGATTTTTTAAAAGATCTTGAAATTTCCAACATGTTTTCACCAGACTTGATCGGTAGTGAATCGGTAGTACTCGTAAATGACCTAAATGACCTTTCTCGGATTTACTTTTTTATTTGTTGGAAAGCTTGTTACTCATGCTAAAATATTCTAAAATCTATTTTTCTTTTTTTTTCTTTTTCTTAAATTATTAGCAATTTTTAATTTGGAATGGTTTTTTTAAACTTATCAATCAATTTAATCGGTAGTAAAGCGGTATGTACCCAAAAAGCATGCGAATAAATAATACATGAATTCGTGAATTCGAGCACTCCGCAAAACTGGGACGTTTTACCATTTCTTAAAATCAACTTTGAGGTGTTTATTGACTAAAATAGAGAATTTTTCTGACCAAAAAAGCATAGGGGAAAGCGTGCTACCTTCGAACGACTCAAGCTTCGGGCAATTCAATTTTTTCCCTATGTTCCTTATGGATTTCACCCATAGCACTCTTCTGGAAATTTGAGGCATTGGACTATACCTATTAAAATAAAATATTTTAATGTGCCAAATTCATTTATAACACATTGAAAAAATGATTTGTTCGAAGCATAAATCGTCCGAAGGTAGTGCGCTTTCCCCTAATCCCTATAGGGGAAAGCGCGCTACCTTCGGACGATTTAAGCTTCGCACAAATCATTTTTTTAATGTGTTTTAAATTAATTTGGCCGATTATAATATTATATTTTAATAGCTAGTAAAATGCCTCATATTTTCAGAAAAGGGCTATGGGTGAAACCTATAAGGAATATAGGGAAAAAAGTGAATTGTGCGAAGCTTGAGTCGTCCGAAGGTAGCACGCTTTCCCCTAATAAAAAACACATTCAATATTTTTTCAGAATTGTAAAATATCCTTAATGAAGTAGATAACTAGTTGATTACTCCCTGAGAACCTTCTGAAAGTGTCCACTCAATTTCCTTTGATTGTCCATCCAAACATCTGGGAAGTTGTTGAGAAACCTTGAGTTTATTTGACCTTTAACAACCCCTCAATCGAAGATATGGGAATTTTTCCTCGAGGGTTTTTTCGGGATGCTTCCACGACGTTTATTTTCCCATTTTTGCGGGGAAAGAAAATCGGTACCAAAAGTCAAATACACTTTAAGGTCGATCTCTTTCGAATTTGTTGGCAATTTGCGGCAATTTTCCCATGGTAGTGTCTTCAAGTTTAATATCACAAAAAGGAAAAGCGTCAGATGTTTTTTTTTTGCAGCTGAAATGGAAAGCAAATGGCAATGGTATAAGGACTCTTTGTCGCAATTTAATTTTATTGGGCAATTGAGGAAGGTGTTCTGAACAGTTGTTGGTTCACCGCGAGACAAATTGATGGCTTGAGGATTTTCCACCCGCCACATGATAATGTCAAAGCAATTGTCGTACATTTTCACACAGGGGCAAATGGCTTTTATTTCCAACTGTAAAAGTCACTCCAAATGATGGTAATTTTTCTCCTGGAGTCAGGAGGCAAAAAGAAAAAAACAGAGCAATTTTCAACAAGTGTTCACCTTCCATGTCAATGTATGAGGGGTCTTGTGGGGAAAAGGAAATTGAGGGAAAATTGTGTCTCTGAAGAGTTTTATTTTCAAGACTCCTTTTCAATTGAATTAGAAGAAATTCACTCATGTTTATGACAATCTTCTGGATTTTGCCAAACGAGTGGTACTGGCCTGAAGTATATCCTGTTTTGAGGAATGAGAAATGAGGGACTGTGCTTTCCTATTTCCAGATGCTTTCCCAAAGCCATGAGTACCATCATAAAATCCCACACACCTCAATTGCAATATAATCCCATCCTTTAACTCCTTCCCCAAATATCTTCCCCCGAAGAAAAAATCCTTGGTATTTCAAAAGTACCGGGGAGATAAGGAAAAATATGCCACACATCTTCCCACACATGTGAATTTCTCCATTTTTTTCCACCCTCGCTAAATGGGGTTGATATTGCGTGGCAGTTGGGGGGTTGATATAAAATAAAAGTGAATTGGATTCAATGGTGAAAAATATCTACACTCCTCTGGGACCATCAAATCAATTTCCTGGCAAACCTCCTGACTTTCTCTATCCGGAAATGTGTCGTTTATTGTCTCTTATGGGGCGTCTCGGTGGAGTCACAAATTTGCGACCACGTCCGGAGAAGGATGATTCTGCTGAATTTTTAATATCACAAATGGGGCGGGTGAGCCCCTTGTGGCTTCAAGATTGGAACGAGATAACCATCAAATCCGCAAGGTGTATGAATATCGGAAATTGTGAATGACGATGGTCCCAGATATTTTTCATTTCCCGCTCCTGAAAACGTCGCTGGATTCTGACGTGTGACCTCTTTCAGATGTACGACTCCCTCGGGGATATGAACACACCGGTCCCCTTATACTTAAGTAGCCAGTTACCATCCGGATCACGTCGTGCGACATTTTCCATTTCATTCCTTTGGGCAAACCGTCTTCAAATACAGAAAATGTGGCCATTCACGTGCATTCTCACAAAATTTCTACAACTTTCAGATACACTTCCCTGTAGGTTCCTCTATTCCAAGAAGAGGTTTTCAGCGGCAAGAGGAGAGTGTAAAGTAATTGCTTTCCAAGTAACAAAATAAGTGAAAATAGTTTTACAATATATCATTGTATTTTCTTTGACTCCCTCTGCCCAAAAAAAACCGTAGGGGAGTTGGGGCTATTTTGAGCACGTGGGGCTATATTTGGTCTGAATATACTTGATATATTTGAAAACTAGGCTTTAAATTATTTGATTTAGTCCCACATTCATTATTCACATTTATTCCACATTTAAAAAAAAATACCCCACGTCCCTTTACATTTGAAAAAAAATAGGGATTATCCTCTTAACCCTTTAAGGGCGAATGGGACACCGGTGTCCCAGAAAAATAAACTAATTTTTCGGACTAAGAGGATAAAATACCTTTCTGTAGTCAAAAAAAATTGTTTTTAGACATCGATTTCCTATTCGTCCTTAAAGGGTTAAGGACGAATGAGACACCGATGTCCCAAAAACGAAAACAATGTTTTTGGCTACAAAGAGTTATTTTGTCTTCAAAATAATCAGAATAATAAGGTTGGTGTCTTTAGGACAATGGTGTCCCACTCGCCCTGAATAGGTTAAAGAAATAGTTTAATAGTTTTTCAGAGATAACATTGGAGTCCTGCCGCGATGGTAAGTTGAGGAACGAATGTGTTAAAGTAATCTGTCATGTAAATGATCCCACGGACAACTTATATGGATTTTTAAGGACACTAAGTTAATATCTCTCACCATTTAGCTCCTAAATGTCATCATTGACAACTTTTAAAATTCACAAATCCACCATTTGCCTCTCAAATGACATAAACTCAAAATATAACTGGTTTACATTAAGTTGGTTGCATGTTTTGACCATTTTGAATTAGTTTTTTAAATGAGGCAACAAACTTTTGATCTTTCAAAAATGACCAACTTTTGGAAAACAATATTTTTTATGACCAGCGCACAATAACTCTTGTTTGTAAACATGTTTTCAAAATTTCCCATGAGAATGAGCGAGATGACTAGATCTACGTTTCATTCACTGTCATTGAAACCTCAAAAACATTTTTACTAAACAAAACTTATTGTGCGTTGGGTATTATATGAAATAAAATTAATTATTTCTTTTGAAATATATAAATAATATCTACGGATTACAGGGAACTCATCTGCAAAAAGAAAAATTTTAAAATGTATTTTTTTCTATCATTTTTTTCCCTTGATTTCTCAAACATGCATTAGACAACAAACTATTGACATCCACTGTATATACATACCTTGCCAAAAATTGTGTGATCTCTATCCTTAATAAACTATTTTTTCAATATACGTACAGTACACAGTATCTTCATTACTTTTAAAATGTATTTATTTAGGGAAGCCAGAGAAACCTCAAGCAAAAGAAGAAAATTTATTTAGTTTCAGATTCCTTGTCATTTGATTCTCAAAAAGGGTAGAAATATGGTAGAAATTCTGTTGAACCCTTTGAGAGGAAATATTCGTCAATTGTGGGGAGATGCCACAAGTCCAAATGTTTGTATTTAATTTCACCTTGTTTGTCCTTTACTAGATTTTCCTCCCCTATCCAAAGACATTCCACATTTTAGATTAAAAGTAGGTTAAATTTAAATTGTTAGTTTAATTCCCCAAATATTCCCACAGGATTAACAGCTTTATGGTCTTGTTTATTGACCATTTTATTATACTTTTGTCACACTTAATTTCAGAGAGTCCCTTCGTTAAATTGTCCAGGGTGATCAATGATAATGTCCAGCATTTCGTGTCTTCAGACAATTTGAAGAACTGGAATGTGGGTGAATGGTATTGAGTTAAAATGGGGTTTTCAGGCCAATGTACGAGGGTAACAGTCCAAAGATAGTAGCGTGTCTAATTAAATTCTCCAGAGTATTCCTCAAAATTTATCAATTTCCACCCCCCTATGGGTGGGATTTTTATTGTTTTTACTCAATCCTGGCTTCACAGAGTTTCAAATGGCCTCTAATTTGGTGTAATTCGACACTGTGAGAATTTTATCTCATTGCAGAAGGAAATCCATGTGCAGGATAAATTGAATTGGTGTCGAAGGGCTTTGGTGGCTAAGCAGGGGAGTGACAAGAGCAATTATCATTTGTCACTTTAGCAGCAATAGCATAGCGATAAAGGGGTTGGAATTTGATGGACACTCAATTGTGAGAAGAGCCTGTGGATCCACTTGCCATTTCACATTATTATTAATGGACCTACACACATCTTTCTCCTTTTGGGTTGAAAGGGGGCATTTTGGGAGAATTTAATTATGTGACAATGAGACGATTTTGTTAATTGATAGCCATGGCTGCAAATTGAAAAGGGCGGGAAAGTAAAATAGCCTTTGGGGTTATGCCATTGTAAGACATTGCTAAACCAATTTATGAATCTCTTAAGCAATTTTCTTCTTATTCATTGTTGACAATACCCAAGCAGCACAACATGCAACAATACAATAATACGTGTAAGCCCAGATGGGGCTCACCTAAATAGAAAAATACAAACTTAGAGGGAAATTGGAGAACTGAAGGTGCCACCCATTTTTCACTTCATGAGAGTGAACCGTCCACGGCGACTGATGCTCACTCACTGAAGACTGAGGACATTTACCTAACAGTAAGAGCCCCAAAGCAACCTTTCAGCACCCATAGGGATGGTAGGGGTTGGGCGTGTCAAAGGAATGAGGAATTAGGATTGGTGGGTTATGGCCGTCGACTGGGTTGACATACGTCGAATAGGCCATACGCTCTACATACGGAAGGTATCCCAAAACTTATACCACGAAAGAATCCGAGAACTTAGAAGAAACAGAAAAAATGACCGTCAATTTCTCGTTATTGCAAATTAGTCTTACTTTCGAAATTTGGTCAGAATTTGTGAATGCAAAATAACTAATGGCGCTACTACGATAATCTACGATAATCCCACTCACTTTATAGAGTAAAATGAGGTAATTTCGAAGCATTTACAATTTGGGACATTTGAGATTTTTTCACTGTTTTAGAGATTCAAATCAAAAGGAAGAAAAACTATTCCTGTTCTTCTTAATCGTATTTTTCTTCTATTTTGCGGTCTTTGTTTTCTCTTTGCTCATCTGAAACAGTGAGAAAGTCTTAAATTTCCCAAATTGTAAATGGTTCCAAATTACCTCATTTTACCCTAGGTGAAATGTTCTTTCTCTTTTCTAATTTGTTTTCGATTCTACTATGGAATAGCCGGAATATCGGTATATCTACCCGAGCAGCAAAATTTTACTGGACTTGTAGGATCATAGTCCTACATAAAAGTAGGTCTGAATTCATGCTTAAGATTACTTTTCCCATCATTCCTTACTTTCAACTACCCAATCGGCAAAATATTACTCTGACTGGTGCACAAGAAATGGTCAAAAAATTACTCCTAATTGAAATCTCAAAAATGAGTCGCATTACCGTCGAATTTTAGTCAGAGCATAACTCAGGGTTGAGTTAGTATTATATTCGTTATTTTATGGTTCTAAAATTTACTCTTCCATCCAGTAACAAAAACGACTCCAAACGACGGCATTTTTCTTTTTTTTTTATTGGGACACTGGAAGTCAATGGTAGAGCCCATTTTGGCGCATCATATTTTAGTCGTAAGAGAGTAATCTCGGAGTTATTACAACTCCAAATGACTTTCGTAATAACCGTTATATTATTCCCCACTTTTCGTTATTAGATGCTCTGACGACCGTCATAGGACCAGTTTTTGGGATACAGAATACGTACATCCAACGGTAATCCTTGGGTACATCCTTTAAAATTATTTTTATCATTTTATTCGCTCATTGGTATTGCTTTTTTCTTACGCCGACACAAGATCTAACTTGACGGCAGTACTACGTGATCTAGAATGAGTCTTGTTGCGCTTCTATATATCTCCTGCTGTCCTTCCCGATTTATGTGTGATTTCTTGCGCTCTGCCAGCCGTTGTTTCTTCCGTTTACCTGGGGAGATCGATAGTGAAGTAGCTTGGCAGACGCAGTGCATTTAATTGAAATAAATTGGATAGATTTGAATTGATTTTTGCACCGAATCAGTCTTAATAATAATAATGCGGGCACAACATTCCATGAAGGAACAAGGCCTTCCCGCAAGGGGATTTCTAGACATGCATTATTATTATTTCTTGTACGGGATGAGATTGTCAGTCCCATGCCCGTGGAATCAAGTGCAGTGAAGCTCACTGGATGCAATCCGAACACCTTTAACACCAGAAAAATTCCTGGTGACCTAAAGGGGATTTGAACCCGGGACACTTGCATCATAGAGCGAGTGCTCTGCCACTTGACCCATTGAGTGCCCCATCAGTCTTGATAGACTAAAATAGATCTTGTTCGCCCAATGTAGGCAAAGATGTCTCCAACTCCAAAGTTGTAGTTTCCCATCAGAAATTCTGTTTCACCGGTAGGGGAGAACGGGGTAGATTAGTTAAAATTAGAAAAAAAATTTGTATGAGACTGATAAATATTTCAATGAGTAGGAAAGGAAGTATATTTCAAATAAGTGATTTCCTCAATATTCCTTCGCAGGCAAACTATAAGATACCACTATCTAATACTATACGTGGCAATTATGCCTCGGCCTCCCCTACTCTCCGTAGATGAATCCGGAGTTGCTGCTGATGAAGCCACAATTTACTGTGAACAATTACAATGACCATGCAATATACAATAAAAATAAAGTTATGCTTACTTAATTTTGCTACTTGGGTAGATAGACAAACAATTGACTTCCGGAAAGAATGAACGGTTAGAAATATAGACATGCAGTTTCTGAAAAAGGTCATCTGTTTGTTTATATAATTTTCATGAGGTCCTAAAATTCTCTTATAACTTTTCTCCATAATATTTCAAAATAGGTGAAAAAAGCTTCATTTTAAAGCTGCCTCAATTCAAAGGTGCCCCACTTCCCCCTATTAACCTATAAAGATTCCATTTGAGTAACTTCATGTTTACCATGTTTTGGATAACTTAAGGGAATTTTAAAGTGAGCACAGTTAGCTAAAAATATGTTGACCGGTCAGCAGTTCTCGAACTAAAAGTGCTAACCAAATATATGGAAATGGCACTGTCTTGCGAGTGTCATTTTAAGATTAGCAGAATTGAGCTGAAAATGCACATGTTTTCAGCTGAATTGAAATCGGTTAGCATTATTTGGTGTTCGCTGATATATCACAACATGCTACTTGGGTACTTGCGTAGAGAGGTCCAGGTTAGTGCATTATAGTGCAATAGACAGTAAATTATAAATTAAGTCTTTGACGATGATTCACTCAATCTGGAGGAGGGCAATGGAGAAAGAGAGAGTGGTCAATGGGGTTTGGCGTGCAAAAGATTCATCAGAAGACGATGCTATTCCCTAAACTGAAGATGTTAAAATGCACACGCATCGATGATTTGACCCCTGCGGCGTTTTCATCTGTTTGTATAATAAGTCAGCAAAATTGCACATGAAGAACGGTAGTCTCGTTACACTCACTCTCCTTGCCAGATTGCCTTTGTTGTAACATTTCACTGATTTCCTACCAAATTACATAAATCAAAATCCAACTACCACAATTCATCACTGTCCTCACTCTCAAGTCTCCCAGGAAAGGCACGTGATGCCATTTTCAGCACCCAAGATGAACCATCCAAAGTGCCTCCAAGGCGACGAAAAGGACAACAAATTGTCGTAATTTTACACAAAATTACACAATATGAGACCCTAATTTTCCTCCACAGTACCCATCCATTTCTCTAAGGGTGGCTTTAACTTTTTTTTTTGCCCGTGCCCACTTGAGACACAAACCTCAAGATGTTTCACCCTCTCGGATTTGGGGAAAAACTTCTCGATTAGGATCATTTAGGGCCATTTTAATTGGATTTTTAGAAGACATTTGTGGCCACAGTCATTTCAACCCCTAAACTCACAATTGTTTCAACTCTATTAATTACTGAGATTTTCACTTCTTGCCTGTGGTTTCGTTGCCAATGAACAATCTTGGGATTATTAGCAAATGGCTATATTTGGAAAATTTCTTTTAGGAACAATAAAGAGAAATTGGACAGTATTTTCAATTCAAAGTATAAAAAAAATTTGATTTTTCCTTAAACTTGAATGTGCCACACCTTTTTGATCAAGGTTCCAAAAGGGAAAAATTTTGGATCACGGCTTAAGCCGAGATACAGGTTAACGTAATTGTGCTCAAAATAATGATTAGACTACATAGATAGATAGGGTAAGTGTGCCAAATTTCGGCCACTTTGAGTGTAATTTTGGCCAAGCAATTAAATGAATTGAAATTATGTATTTAATCTTCGAATAGTTAATGAATTTATTTGGCTTTTAAATATTTATTCATTTTAGGATGCATTAACACAAAATTCGAATAAATTTTAGATATAATTTGAATTTAAATTGTGTTGTAGAAACTCAGTGTGGAAAGAGTCTTAGAAAAAATGTAACAGATCGCTTGTGTTTCTAGCAGCCTTGTGATTTGTGGTGACGTGCAAAAGGTTTTCCTTCGGCGTTTTTCATGAAAATTGATTAGTTTTCATTAAATATTCTTTTTGTTATATTTTTATTAATTTTTCAATATTTTAGAAACTTATTTAAAAAAAACAAAGATGATAAACTAGTTTTCGAGGTTCCATACAACCCTCTCAAAAAAAATAAGTAACAAGAAATTTTCGGTGCTTATTTGCAACTATGTCGAAATGTGGCACACTTACCCTATAGATAAATTTATTTATCGAGAATGATTGTAGCACGAATGCTACAGCTAGAGAACCCTTCATCGCTAGCTTCCCGGAATTGAGCTCCATTGCCTATTCCAAGACAGCCACGAATCTGAGGTGCTCTTCGCTTCACTGGTAAAGACCGACTGACAACCCCATCTAGCGGAACTATAGCGATATCGTAACTTGAGGTTAGTCGCCGTTACAGCACCCCTCAGAGTTTCCACCCCAGCTGAACCGTGATTGGTACCGTTGGTTTAGAAGAGTCTTCGTCAGGACAGGCTTCTTTCTCCAACTTCTCTAAGCTCAACAGTCCTACTACATGATTTCGAAAAATAGTTCCATTTTAATAAGATCCCGTGTAGTTTTCAGCGTCCACCGCCGTCTTAGCGTTGGTAATCAACCTCCATTCCCATTAGTTTTCGACTAAGCCATCTGTGCTTATGTCGAGAAGTCCAATCCTAATTTTGAACCGTCTCTAAGATTAAGTCGTTAGTGTATTTAGGGCACAATAGTTGCAGCTCTTCCGGTGTTCGCCAGAGAATTCGATTCGTTTCAAAATTAAATACTTCGAATTTTTACCATTTGGTTTACCATTCGCCAGAGAATTCATTTCTTTTCAAAATTAAAGACTTTGAATTTTTACCAAATGGTGGAATTCTCTATCGAACACCGGAAGAGCTGCAACTACGTAGAACTCATCAGATATATATTGACTAGGGCACAATAGTACAGTACTAAAAGTTGTGATCAAGGGGTGAATAAGTGTTTCTCAGAGTGAACTGTGAGCGGTGATCGGAAAATTGTGCGGATCTGGAGCTAGAAGTCGACAGATCGGCACAATTTGGCTAGAAAGCGACAGATTGGCGTATCCATTAGGAAAAATCGGCGGATCGTCACGATTTTAGCGAAGAATCGGCAGATTTAAATGTTAGTTCCAGTGGTAAATTTTATTGCACTGTACTGGATAATCTTGCAGACTTACTCGGCAGACCGGTACGAATTCGACAAATCGGCTCGTCATCGACAAAATTCGTTCGACATCGGGTAATCGGCACAATTTTCAGATTTGCCGTGAACCGTGAGCGGTACAGTTATCTCCCCCTTGGTTATGATTTTATTTCCTCGGCACATCACTTTTTAATTTTTATCACAAATTATAGCCCATATGGTGCTTAGTTTGGATTAAGCTGTTAAAGCCCTACAACCGTAAATATTCAATTATTTCACTTAAATATAAATTCTGATCTTATCTTGGTCTAACATCCTTTTACTCGGAAAGGACAAAAAGCAGCGAAGAAGACGATGAAGGGGTGGGATTTTCCATGTGGTTGACGTGAAACCAAGCAGAAGTCTTATGTGGAAATTCAAACCACGTACTTTAGGGTTAAATCAACAGAGAAAAGCCCTTGGCATCGAAAAGGAGAAAATATCAAATACATCCTCCAATCCACTCTCAAAATGACTCTGTGACGATTTTGGACTTGAATGGGGAAACTTCTTGGAGCAATGCTCTCACAGTGAATTCCAGAAACATCTCACAGCATTCTCGAGTACCCTCCAAGTGGGATTCTTTCCTCCAGACTGAATGCCATCTGTTCAATTTGGTGAATTTCATGTCAGTGTGCGAGAGTTGATTGCGAAGAAATTCACCGGAAGTGAATTTCTTGGGCCAGAAAGAAGGGGGAAAGAGAATTTCTGGGAAATCACTCAGTGAGAGCTTTAATTACAATCCCTGGGTAACAACATGACACCCAAGGCAATGAGAAAATCATTTGACATGTCCAAGAAGTGCAGGATGAGTGTGAGATTTAGGGCAGAGAGAAAAGGTGTCACGAAAATTTCTTATGCGCGGAGGGATGGAAAAATTTTACCCTCCACAGTTGTACCATCCAGAGAAGGATGCTGGAAAAATTTATTTAATTTTCTCCGAAGGTTGAAAGTCATTTATTATTTACACTTTGTTCTCTTCGTTTCTGTTTTAATTTATTTACACACCCTCAAATACAACTTTCATGGAGTCTCCCAATGTAATTAAGTTTCAACGAGTCTTTTTCTGTGTTTCCTCTGTGTCATCGGGGTCTCATTAGTTGGCCTATTCGTCTCTCATTTTCCATGTAACTAAATCATTGTCCTCAAAGTTTTATTGCCTTCCATTAAGGGATGTGTACTTTCCTCTCCTCCTTGGATCCCCATGTCAGCAACACACTGACCAGATTTATACCCTAAGGATAAACCAGGTTTATTTCAAAATAACAAATCAACTGCGAGTATTGGAAATCTCCTCTAGTGGTTCATTTCTTAGATAAAATCCCACTACTAGCTGTTATAATCCCCCTGAGAGTGTCTCGGTTAAAATAGAAACTAAGGTAATGCTACTGTTTTATCACCAAATGTTATAAAGTAGTGCAAAAGAGCGTTTTATTAGAAAAATCTCTTAATAAAAATCTCTTCTAGTGGTTTATTTCTGAGATAAAACACCAAAGCTTCTGTTATAATCCCCTCAAGAGTATCTCGGCTAAAACAGAAACTCAGGTAATGTTTCTCTTTTATCACAAAATGTTATAAAGTAGTGCAAAAGAGCTTTTTATTTAAAAAATTTGTTAATAAAAATCTCTTCTGGTGGTTCATTTCTGAAATAAAACCCCACGGTGATCTGTTATAATCCCCTCATGAGTGTCTCGGCTAAAACAGAAATTCAGGTAATGTTTCTATTTTATCTCCAAATATTAGAAAGTAATACAACTGATTCTTTTATTAACAAAAACTCTAAATAAAAAATATCCTTTATTGGTTCGTTTCTAAGATAAAATCCCATTGCTGTGTGTTATAATTCTCCTGAGAGTGTGTCGGTTAAAATATAAATTAAAGTAATGTTTCTGTTTAATCTCGAAATTTTATAAAGTAGTGCAAAAGAGCGTTTTGTTAAGGAAATCGGTTAATAAAAATTTCTTCTAGTGGTTCATGTCTGAGATAAAACCCCACTGGGTCTATTATAATCCCCTCAAAAGTGTCTCGGTTAAAATAGAAATTCAGGTAATATTTCTAATTTTTCTTGTAATTTCGTAAAGTAGTGCAAAAGAGCATTTTATTAGAAAAACACTTAATAAAAAATATTTTCTGATGGTTCATTTCTGTGATAAAACCCTGCTGCTTATGTTATAATCCCCTCAAGAGTGTCTCGGTTAAAATAGATATTCAGGTAAACTTTCTATTATATTAGGAATAAAGTGTTCCTAGTACGAAATTACTTTGCATATAAACGTAGTCACTACAAAAAGAGAAATGATCTTGAGAAAGTCCCTTAAGAAGTACCTCCTAAGCAATGAATTTCCCCATGAATTATCGGTGACTTCTCCCTGAAATATAACTTCACCTCAATGCAAAATATACCACCAGCCAAATTAAATCTTCTGCAAAATTTTCTCGGTGAAATTGAAAAATCATGTAAGGATATTACTGATTATTTCGCAGACGAAAAGTGAATACGCTGGGGGAATTGCAATGAAGAGTGCAAGAACTTTTCGCTTAATTAGTTCCCTTTTTTTTCGGGAGTCACATTCAGCAACCCCCAATCACGGAATGAATGGAATGAATTGAAGACCTAAGGATGATTAAAATCTTCACACATAGCGGAGGAGAGAATAAATAAATGTCTTGTGGTGGAAAAGTTTTTCCTTCCTGCCGAGAAGATTTGCTGAACTCTTATCTTTGTTTACTGGAAGTTTGCCTGACACAATTCAGCTGCGACATTCATCCCCATTTCTGGTCCATGGGGTGGACACAGGCCCAGATATTGGCCAACAATTGGGTGGACGGTCGAGGGTAGTGGCGTGTGACTGTTATCTTTGATGGATGGGGCGTTGGTCGAGTGTGAATACGTGTTGTGCTTCTCAACCACCCTCATCAAGACTTCTTTTCTTTCTCCCCTAAAACACAATAGCTTTCAATACACTCAGAAGAACAACAATAATAAATGAGGATTGATTCGAGCACGAGGTAGGATTAGGTAGCAAACCAGTTTAATTTAACCTGATATAGTCAATACTTTACTTACTTTCTTGATCTGTACTACAATCACTTATGGTTGCCTCAATCTGTCTAAGGACATTTTACCAGAATGCCTGCACATTCTACGACTCCCGAAATTTCTACCCGTTGATCAAGTATTCCAGTTCATACCGTCAATGCCATTTTTGATTAAAAAACAAGATTAGTTCTAGCAATCCTTATGACCAGCGCACAATAACTTTTGTTTGTAAACATGTTTTCAAAATTTTCCATGAGTATGAGCGAGATGACTAGATCCAGATCTCATTCACTCTCATTGAAATGTCAAAAACATGTTTCCAAAACAAAAGTTATTGTGCGTTGGGCATTACACTCAGAAAAATAATCGAGTAAAACTTACTCGAATCGATGTTGAATTAACTCTTTTTCGTTGTGATTTTCGATTAACTATATTTTAGAGTTGATTTTACTTCTATTTAGGTGTAATATTCGGAAGATTTTTTTTTAACTTTTTTCCCTAAAATTTAAATGACAAAAGAGTGTAAATAACTCTTTTTAAGACTGAAAATAACTGGTTTTTAGAGATAAAATAACTCGTTTCAAGAGTTAAAAAAATCCTTTTTAGTGTTAAAATAACTCTTTCAAATCCCAAAATGAATATGTTTTACAATTTCATGTTTCCTTTTTATTTTATCATTTTATTTATTAATATTTTCTTGACCTCAAGTTCCCTATGTCCGAGCGAAATATCAAGTATGATGCACGCACATGTCTTCATGAAACACTGTTAGGCATATTTCTAGTTTATGTTCCTTATGAACTTTGTCACACGAAAATCTTTTTGACTGAAGTATATTCTTAAAACGAAAACACTTAAGCATATACTTCAGTCGAGATGAAATTTTACGTCGGAAAAGAGTAATAATTACATCGATATCCGAAGAATTAATTCAACTCGCACGAAGAGTTATTTCAACTCTATTTACTAAAATTTACAACGATAGAGAGTAACAATTACACCTATATTCGTAGAGTTAATTCTACTCTGCTATAGAGTTGTCTTAACTTTTTAGGTTTTTCTTAGTGTATATAGGTAAGACCACAATCATATCAATCCTTTAATGAACAGGGTCATAGTCCTATTACTCTTTAAGTTAAACGACAGTCCTAGCAATCTTTAAGTAGCTAAATCTACTGTACAGCTTTAAGAAGTTAAGACCACAGCTCTACCAATAAGTCTACCTTGCGTGGGTATGACCACAATCCTATCAATCCTTATAATGGTAAAATCCCAGTAATGCTGTTCCTTAAGTAGGTAGGACCAGGATTCTACCAACCTTTTGTAGGTGAAAATCCAGTCCTATAGGACTCTGGTTCCATATGACTGTGGTCCTGCCTAAGTGCCTGTGTACCTGTTACCTGTGTACCTATAAGACTGTGGTCCTACCTAATTGGTGGATAGAATCATATCCTATTAATCTTTAAATGAGACAACAGTCTTACCAATCCTTAAGTAAGTAGGACCTCAGCCCTACCGTAAATAGCCCTTACGTAGGTAAGACCACAATCCTACCAATCCTAACGTAGATCTTACGTCCTATCAATCCTTACATAACCAAAATCATAATCTTACCAATCGTGACGAGGCATAAAATTTACAAATGTCTTGCGCAATAACGGGCCACGTCAATGGCAAGCGGGGTTGCCGACATCAAGTTACCTATTCCGCATGTAGCAAGTATGGAGTAGTTTGGATAACCCCACAGTCACATACCCATTACCCCATTACCGTCTCTTGTCTCTTAAGCGTGATACGCCACTGATCAAACGATTGAGAGACTTCCATGTCTTCCAGTCTTAGTCACCACCAGGAGGAAGGACTTCCCTTAATTCGACAAAATCTGGTGGAAAGACTGGTTCCACAGATTGAGTCTAGCCTCCTCCGGAGATTTGTCAAGAGATTTGACAAAGTGGCAAAAGCTCCTGCCCGGCCTTGCTTTTGGTTTTTTGTGACCATGGACAAATTGCTTCGGTTCAGAAAGAACTATGGACATCTCTCTACTGGAGATCTCCTCATCCATAGTGGAGCAATTTCTGCTAAGAGATAGAGTTTGTCCACTAGCGTGCCCTTTAGGAACCCTGTCTACATGTTTGGTGTGCGCAGACTGCGCAGACCTCTCCAATCTTACCAATCGTTACGTAACTTAATTTTGGGGAGCATCGTTTCATAAGTGAATCGGTGGATAGAGTATTAAGTCGATAGCGCAAGGGTGTCTGGTTCGAGCGACGCTTAGTCGGTTGAACACTGCCCAATGCTTGAAATTCTTTGGTCAACTGGTAATGTTCTTGTGGTCAAGCAGTGCACTGGTCCCAACCACAATGGAACTTAGTAAAGGCAACACGGAAGTAGGTCCTACATAAAAAGTTGAGGCTGATAGGCAGTCAATATACTGACTAATTCTTCCACCAATACAAGAAGAAATCGTGAACGATAAATTAGGATCTTATCCTTTAGTCTCGACTATCTAATCTAAGATAGGACCATGTGGAATCATGTCTATTTTGGAACTTTGAGATTTTCTGACTTGGTTTCAAATGGTAAAAGGAAAACAGAAAACCACGAAGAAGTACAATTCTTTACATACGAGAGTACTTCTTCCTTGTTCTTCCTTTTATCATCTATAAAACTGTTAGAAAATCTCAAAATTCAAAATTAGACGTGATTCCAAATTACCCCATCTTACCCTACTGGGGTGCTTCATGTGGCAAAACCTATACGTTGCCCTCCCGAAGTATAGGGTTAAGTGTTAAAGTTTGCATAGCAACCCCAAGCCAGTACATGAAGCTACAAAAGCCCCAATTGAATGACATAAGACCAACTAAGTTAACTCATCCTGTTAGCCCAGCGTTATCCTTAGCATTGGACTAGGACTTTGTCTGAGTGTATCTGGAAGAAAAGTGTGAGTGTCAAGACCCAGAGCAAACTTAAATCTCTCTCTCTGGTATGTCCACAACAATTCCTCGATCTCTCCAGAGACTCCGTCCACCTTCTACTGAGCCAGTGGGCAAAGCGAGGCGAGAACGAAAGGTCAAAACACCCTCAACTCCAATGCGTCGATATTGGCGCGTGACTTGAATGTATGTTTGACTCTCATTTTTTTTCCACATGAATTTTTTCACATCTTTCAGCGATAATTCACAGGTGATTCCTCTGGAGTGTCTTTCGAGGTCTCGCTCTCTCCACCTCAACCGTGTTCAGTGCAAATTGCAACGAGATTGTGTGCAACGAGAAGTGAAGAATGGGAAAAGACTTGGTGCGCGCGAGATATAATTTCATGAAAATGCCCGAGCTGATCTATTTCATATATAATGAAAATAGCGGACCGAAGACCCCTTAATGCCACTGTGTGGTGCGCTTCGGAGTGTGATATTACAACATTTAGAATTGTTATTAACCAGTCCATATCGTGATCAACTTAGAATGGTGGTGATCGTGAGTTTGGGCACTTCGGGCTAGGCACCATTCTAAGTGGACCAGGAAGCATTCTCGGAGCTAAACATTTTTAATCGGTGAGAAAATAATGAGTTTGCAAAAACGATAGATGACCGTGTTGGACGTCTTGGTCTTTCTCTTCTGCTTCTTCAGTGTCTGTCTTTTTTTCCCCCTTCATCTTTTGCACCCAAAGGAAAATGCCCATGCACATCTCTGTTCAAATCCTCCTCCCCACATTTCGTGGAGATTTCTTCTTCCACAAATAAGACCACGTACTTGGAAGTGTTGTCCAGTTATAAAGTTATTGCACCTGTGTGATTTACTGTGCACTCACCAGACCAATGATCACAATCACTTGGGGAGGGCCGCCAGATCGCCAATTGGCTTTTCACTCAAAATGTCGCCCAGTGTGGGAAAAGTCACTGAAATTTCCCTTCTTTTCAACCTTTGCACCTTCTGGTTTGGCGTCTCAAATGAATTCAATTTCAGCCCGAGACAGTCTCTCGCCACATAAACACTCCGCGGAGGCAATTTCTTCGGTGGAAAGGTCGAACCTGGAGGAAATGTCATGTGCAATTCTTGCAAGAGACTCTCCCGCGTCTGTCCAAAGTGATCATACTCGCAGCAATTCAGCAGAGATGAAGGGAGCAAGATTAGGTTTCTCGATTACAATTAAATACCTATTGGGTTACTGAAAAAGAATTTGCCTATATAAAAATGATTTATGTGTAAAATTTTAAATTAAAAGCCAGTAGTATGAGGAAATTTACTTTTAACCCTTTGGCAAGCAACAGGGCCTCGAAGATTCAATCAACAAAGTCCGATCCAGCGGCAAAGAAGGGGCGATTTTAGTTCATTGAAAATGGAAAATTGTCAAATGATCAATTCGCTCTTTCCAATTTAAAGATGACCAACTCATTCAAAGTAATTTTTCAGGAGACAGCATACAAGATTCAACTTTTACTATGAATAATTTACATGAGTAGTGGCCCTATTTAAAACGAAAATTGCTAAGATTCACTGAAGATTTATTAAATTATCTTTAGGGCATTTAGGGTGAAAAAGACTACTTCAGAACCTACTCCAAGCGAGATTTTTTTGATGCATTGTCCATGTATCAGGTGCACAAAGAAGAATCTAATATTGTGACATATATTAGATGAGATCATATATTCTGTCAGTAGAAGAGGTAAAAAGTTTGGAGTGGTATATCTCAGCTCCTGATGAACATAATTGGATGAGTGAACTATTGTTGGAAAGCTTGGTTCATTAGCTTTTAGAATCTGGTATATGTAATTGGCTATGGGTAAATCATGGTCATCCAGAACCACTTATGTCGAAGAAGACACTTTTTGCAGCGTCATTTTTGACCATCTACTGCTGGGACCAGGAGTGACCCACAATTCTCGCACTTGGACTGTTCGTTAGAGGAACTCAAAGGGTATAATTTGTGGAAGAAACTTTTTTTTTGGACATCTTACTTTTTTTTATTCATCGACTTTTGCAAGAATTTTAACATTTTATACGCATAGAAAACGGGAAAGCTACGGGAAAGTTACTGGGAAACCGGGGAACTCGAGAAACTCTTAGGGAAACTAGGAAACCCGGGGAACTGACAGGAAACCCAAGGAACCTAGAAGGAACCCGGGGAACTCACAGGGAACCCAAGGATCCCACTGGAAACCCGAGGCATCCATACATTTTTCAGAGAACGCACGGAAAACTCGTATATTTTTTCATGGAACCCGAGGAACTAACGAGAAACCCAAGACACCTACGGGGAACTCACGAAGAACCCAAAGAACCTACGGGGAACCCGAGGAGCCCATATATTTTTCTCAAGGAGCCCACGGAAAACTAGTACAGTGCCCGCTCTCTAATCCGGATCGCCGTAATCCGGACGAGTTATCGACGGTTACCTTTAAAATCATTTTGAGGTTATGTATGCATGTGTGTTCAGCAATGAGAATGAATTATTCTGTGAAGTTTTTGTTCAATAAATGAAGTATAATAGCATAGAATTCTCTAATTTTGTCCTTTTAAACTTCTTTAAAACTTTTATTCTAATTCTCGGAAAAAAACCTTGTATTATATTTTCAAGACGTTGAACAAATTCAAAAAATCCATCCGGATTACGAAGCGGACATCTGTCAAATTGTCTCCCAATCATCCGGATTACGAAGCGGGCACTGTATATTTTTTCATGGAACCCAGGAAACTCACGGAAATATGAGGAACCTACAGGGAATCCGCGGAACTCACGGGGAGCTCACGGAGAGCTCACGGAGAACCCAAGTAACCTACGGGGAACCCGAGGAACCCGGGGAACCCATACATTTTTCAGGGAACTCATGGAAAACTCATATATTTTTTCATGGAACCAAGCCAAACGGTGGAAATGCTCCTTCGCAGGTTGTATATGTCATCTAATCCAATCAAGCTACTCAGGTCTATGTACTTAGTAGCTACCTGTTAAACAGAAATTTAGAAATCATTCAAAGAAAAATCAAAAATATAATCTAGAAACTGCTTAAGAATTCTGGGAACTGTTTTGCTGAGAACTGTAATTTTATCTGAAAAATGTTTAAAAATTCAGTTAACTATTTTACTGAAAACACAAACCTTATCTGAAAACTGTTTAGGAGTTCTAGGAATTTTTTTACTTTATAACATATATTTCGTCTAATAACTGTTTGAGAATTCTGAAACATGTTATACTGATACAATTTACCTGGGAACTGTTTAAAAGTTCTAATAACTGTTTCACTGAGAACAAACATTTATTTGAAATCCCTTTGATAGTTTTGAAAATGCTTTAACTATAAACATAAATTTTATCTGGGAGCTTTGTGAGTTTTGATAGTTTTATTAAAGACATAAATTTTATCTGATAACTGAGAGTTTTAAGAAGTGTTTTATTTTTAACGCAAATTTGATCTAAGGTCAGTTGCAGAGCTCTGAGAACTCTTTTAGTATTAACATAAAGTTTATATAGAAACACTTACTGATAATACACATTTTATCTGAAAACTGTTTGAGAGTTCTAAGAACTGAAAATATTTACAAACTTTATATGGAAGTTTTTTAAGAGTTCTGAGAACTATTTTACTGCGAGTATTAATTTTATCTAAGAACTGTTTGAGACTTTCATCAAATGGTTTACTGAGAACATAAATTTTATCTGAAAATTATTTGGGACCTGGGAGTCCCAAGGACTTTTTCACTGAGAACACAAATTTTATCTGGGAACTGTTTCAGAACTCTGAGAATTGTTTTACTAAAAATTAAACTTTATACCTAAGCTGTTTGAAAGTTCTGAAAACTATTTTACTGTGAATGCAAATTTTATCTGAGAACTGTTTCAGATTTTCTTTAAATGTTTTATTGAGAACATCAATTTTATCTGAAAACTGTGTGGGTGTTTCAAGAACTGTTTTAATGAGAAAACATATTTTATCTTAGATCTGTTTGATAATTCTGAGAACTCTTTTACTGAAAACATAAACTTTCTCTGAGAACTGTTTGGGAGTTCTGATAAATGTATTATTGAGAATGTAATTTTTGCCTGAAAACTGTTTGATAATCCCAATAACTGTTTCACTGAGAACACAAATTTTATCCGAAATCTGTTTGATAATCCTAAGAACTCTTTTATTTAAAGCATAAACTTTACTTAGAAACTATTTGGTAGTTCTGCGAAATGTTTTATTGCGGACACAAAATTTTATCTGAGATCTTTTTTATCTTAGAAGTGTTCTCATTTGTCAATTAAACCAGGTGCCATCGTAGGCCAGTACTTGAGTACGTATCTGGTTTAATCATCGGTAGGCACAGAGATTTTTCCTGATAAGACTAAGTCATTTGAGAGTCACTTACTTTGAATAATGATTTTTCTACGCAAATATGACAAATCTTAAGTATTTTCAGAATGTCAAACACAAAGAGTCATCTGAATCAGGGATGAGCAAGAACCGTTTGAAACTGAATAAACGTCAAAATCAATTTGTTGAGGTAGCGTTTTGACTATTGACGTACAATTTTCATTAGACGTTTGTTCGGTTTCAAACGGTTCTTGCTCACCTCTGATCTGAATATTTCAAATCCCCCAAAGAAACTTTCATAAATTTCATCAAATAAGTTTCTATCTCGCGATCTTTTGCGATATTTGAAAATGGATTTTCTCTGTTTTGTCTTTGTTGGGGTATTTTGAAATGTGCGCAATAATTTCTTGAGAATCACTTTGTGGCCAGTGTGGGGGACACGCCCAGGAGAACTTTTAGACGATCACGATGGAACAAGGAGGGAAGGCGATCAGGTGAAAACTCGATCAAATGTGTGCAATCGTACAAGATAAATCATACAAATGAGTCGAGAAATGGACACAGTACCGCGGCAAAATGGTATTTGCTAGATGATCGAATGTTGGAAAAATATGGGAAAAATTAAAGAGGTACAATGAGGGAATTGTTTGATCATTGCTGGCCCCAAGCGATCATTTTGTGTGCGAGATCACTGGAGAAAGAGAGGTAAAAAAAAGGCTATTGAAAGGCATATTGCAGAGAGATCTTGTTGGACGTCCAAATGGGTGAGATGCCTTGTGCAATATGTTTGGACCACAGGGCGGAGGCGCAAAATCTATCTAACATAATGTGTCAAGGTTGCACAATACGTCAAGGTTCACGCGGTTAATTTTTGGTGTCACTGCCTTTGCAAAGGTGCGATCGTTGATCACGCAAATATCCAATATTTCCTCATTTGTTGCTGCACATTTTGCCAGAAAAATTCTTGAGGTGAAAAAAATATTGGTTGAATGAGGTGGAAGAGGTGAATGTTCATGCCTAATAAGAAGTTCAAGATCATTTTTCTCATCGTGTTTAAATACTTCTGACAGTTTTCTCATTTATGTTCTTCCACCCGAAATGCCATATGCACAATGTGTTGATTTGTGATCTTTCTGCAAACAACATGTACACATAATTTTCCCTCCTCGTCAATCTACTTCCGTGTGTGCCTGTCGACATAGGAAAGGAGATTCATTTTTATTTTTTATTCATTTTGGGGGCCCAATCACTGAGTTCTGTAACTCACGATCTGCTTGTCATTGCCGCGAGGCGCAATGGCAAAATGGAAAGGAAGAGATCGCGGATGATCTAAAAATCATTTAAAATAATAAATCAATCCATAGGCGACACAATCCCTCCTATTTTTAGCCATGTCAGCCAAAAGTCAAACAATTTGGACCATTTTCACATCCTATACCGCACACGATGCTCAATTACACGTCGCGTCTCATGTGACGACGTCTCTCACACATTTTGCCTCCCCCATCCGCCCAATGTATGTTTATATGCGACACAAATGTTGGAGGATTTGCTGCCATGATCGTGAGATCATGTAAACAAGCCCAGAGAACTTGCATTTTGTACTATTTAACATATACACACCGGCAGCACTAATATAATATCGGAATTTTTATCTAAGCCACAACACGTCAAAACAACAATTTTGACGTCGCCATCGTCCCTATTTACATTCCCCAGTATTAATTCATTCATTTTTTATTATTGTTTGTTTTTACAATAACTATATAATTTACTAGCTGGCTTGTTTTTGGTCCATGCATCCCACTTTCCATTAATAAATTATCGCATCTCCTCTCACTTCTCAGCTCAAGATTTACTCCGAAGGGAAGCAAGGGGTATAACTATCTTAAAATACCAATAAAGAGCAAGCACAGTGAAAAGAAAATAGTTCAGAATCGCATAAAAATAGCCTAATTTTAATTCACTTGTGATCAGATGAAACAAGTGGAATAACCAGAAGGGGAATTCCGTAACGACATGACAATGTCATATGACAAATTTTCTATGGTAAATTTGGGGACAGGACAACAGTCAACTGAGGATCCAATGGTCATTGCAAGGACCTCTGAGAATCTCTTAGTAACTGATATGAAACAGACTTTTCATTTTCTTTTTTTGGAATATACCAAATTAATTTTTTTAAATTTATCATATAACATTGTCATACTTTTACAGAATTCCCTCGCAGGACAGGAGACGTACTCATCGGCTAACACATTAAGTAATTAAATAAGCTTACTTAAGCAAATAGGGGAAAGCGCCCATGCTTGGCACGGTCCCAAGCTTTACAATGACTAAATTTTTCCTATGTTTATGAATAAATACGACTCCGCAATATATTTTAAAAACAAGACACCTTCCCCTAGTTCTTTAAATATAGAAGAGATGACCCAAATTTATTGAAAAACATACGAAAAATTTAATCATTGTGAAGCTTGGGACCGTGTAAAGCATGGGCACTTGGGCACTTTCCCCTAAGCTCTTAATTATATGATTTAATTTTGAGGGCACTCAATGGGTCAGGCCGTAGAGCACTCGTAACCTGGGTTGGAATCCCCTTCAAGTCACCAGGAATTTTTCTGGCGTTAAAGGTGTTCGGATTGCATCCAGTGAGCTTCACTAGACTCATTCCACGGGGCATGAGACTGACGATCTGATCCCGTGCAAGAAAAAATAATAATGCAAGTCTAGAAATATCCGCGCGAGAAGGCCTAGTTCCTCTATGTAATGTTGTGCCAGCATTATTGTCATTATTATTATTTTGAGGAGTTGTAGCAAATCTAACTATTTAAAAACAAAATGAGACAAATATCAGCGGATTTTAGCGAATAAAGAAATTAACATGGCATAACTCAGCCTGAACACTAAGCACTTAATTAAGGCATTTCTAAAAACCCTTAATTAAGTACAGTGCCCGTTTTCTTATCCGGATCGGAGTAATACGAATGACATCTTGACAGTTTCATTTACAATTGTTTTCACAGTGAAAACAATAAATTTGTAAAGTTTTTATTTAATAAAAGGATTATAAAACCAAAGAATTCTTTAATAATATCTTTCTAATTAATTTTTCTTTAAAATTCTTATTCTAATATTCATGACGTTGTATAAATACAAAAAAAAACTAGGGGGAGGTGGGGCTACTTTGAGCTGTGGGGCTACATTGTTATACGATTTTTTCGCATATTTCTAATGGAAACCGGGTTTTAACACGATGTAATTTGGATAGACAAAATAGTTGTGGATCTAAATAAAATAATCGTAAGAACCAGCTTAGATTTAAAAATAGGCGAAAAAGTCATATAACAATCTAGCCCCACAGCTCAAAGTAGCCCCACCTCCCCCTATCCGAATAACTACGAAGCGGACATCTGTCAATTTGTATTACCCCTTTAAGGTTATCAAAGTTTTCAATTAACAAGAAATGTGTTAAATTTCGAAACTATTCAACCGATTTTAATGATCTTATAGTAAATCTATCTATCTTATCGTATCTTATATTCATTTTAAAATTTCCTTTTAAAATTTTATTTCGGAATGGTTTTTCAAATTTATGTATCAATTTAATTGGTAGTTGGGTCGAAGGAACACCTTTTCAACAGGGAACCCCTATTGCCACTTTGTCAGAATGTTTAAAAATATTTAATGTAATCTAATAAAATGTAAGTAATATGGGGTTTTTTCATTAATTTACGTTCTTCGATAAGGATGAATGTTCGAATTTCGTATTCTAAATGACTAGGGTGTCAATAAGTCCTGACACGAGTTTTTAAAGTGTCAATAGGTGTTCCTTTCACCCTAAACAAACCGGTATGAACCTAAAAACCATGCACGGAGAGCTATTTCTCGTGAGTTCGAGTGCTCCGCAAAATTCGGACGCTTTGCTATCTCTTTATTTCGAGGTAAGAACTTTGAAGTAACGTGATTTAGCGCTTTTTGGCAGTAAAGAAGGTCTACATGCAGGACCGAAAGCTTTGGGCAAGATTGAAACAAGCTTTCCTTTTTAAAATGATTTGGAGGCCTATGGAAACCTACATTTCATGACGTATTTATTTTAAAATGTCTTACATGATAAATCTTTAACAGAAGAAGAAATAAAGGGGAAAGTGCCCATGCTTCGTACAATCCGAAGTTTCGTAATGATTAAATTTTTCCTATATTTCTGAGTAAATGTGACTCTGACATATATTTTAAAAACTCAAAACTTCAATTTAAAGTATCAAAATGACATTAATATTCCGGTCAAAAATTATATATGATGTATTTTATTCAAACTTGAAGTCATTAAACTAATTTGGTCCAGTAAATAGCATAAACTACTGTGGGTATGTTGTAACTCCGGACCCATTATAGACTACTGTCTAGTAGTTCACTACTAATTTTTGACATAACCTCAAATTCCTTATTCCTCCAAATAAGTCATTCTACTTTAAATCAATTATTTTAAACACTTATACGACACATGAATATATTTTAATTATTTCAACTGCAATTCTCTATCATTGCAATATTTGTTTTCAATAAAGAATTAAATTTAATAACTTTACATAAATTATTTTTAAATATCAACACAAGATCATAACATAAATTTTATTATTTGTGTTTATTCTACTTTTATAGCTTACAAGTTTTGTTTTCAATTTATATCAACATGAATTAGATCTCCTTTCTAAGTGATAACTTTAGAGATATTAACCCCTTATTCCCGTAGACGTAGACCCTTGAGTCGGGCAAAGTTCTGCGATCCCAGAGACAATTTACTATCGGTGAGTGACACAAAATAACTTTTATTGGATATGAGTTGTGTTGAGATTGGTTTTTTGTGGTGCCCAAGGTGTTCCTGACCACTCTCGGAGATTGTACCTTTCTGACACTCTCTAGACTTAGAAATGACTCAAGATGTGGCTACCGGAGAAAGAAGGTAAGAGATGTTTCAGAGGACAAGGCAGGGAAAAAAAGAAGAAGGTACCACGTGAAAGACACTTTGATGGCTGATCACACTTGAGATCGGACGATGATTGTTGGATGATCAAAGCAATTTTATAGAATCCATTAAGCTCAACCACTTATTTATTCATTAATATTCGCTGCTGCCAGAATGTTCACACGATCAATTGATCGCGACTGATGGCTATAAAATTCCTATTTGTGGCCCCAAGCACTTTTTATTGGTGGTGGCTCCTTTCGGCTACTTCAGATGGGGGCAAAAATGAGCGCGGGAGCTACAAAAAAAGGCTCCAAGACATTGTGTCTATCTTACAACATTGTCATCAATTAGTTGATCTCTCAAATGGGAAATCATAATATATTTTAATGTGAGTGCTAAGAGAGAAATTTTATGGGCTCTCCACTGTGAGGCGACACACAGAGTTGTTCACTGGATGTTGCTCTCGATGTCTTAACAAATTGGTTGTCGTTCGCGGTTAATTTCTATGGAAATCGAGCGACATAGCCTCAAGGCGGCAAAGAGACAACTACAAGATTTGTGTGTTCTTCAACCATTTGGAATACCACCCAAATTTCTCGGAAAATTTATGTGACACATCTCAATGGCTCACTTTTTTCCTCAACACCCCACATTTCCCAGATTTTTCTCAAATTCCAACACTGAGAGGAAAAAGATTGGCTTCTTATTGATTAGATTTTTAAGTCTTAAGGATCGATAATGGGAAAATGACCGCATTGATTAGGTTGATTAAGATGCTTAACGATCGTTCTTCCATCCTGCAGATTTATTTTGATTCCTGATTCGCATCTGGTTAACAAATTAATTCAAACTAATACAAGTCGATTTAGGATTCAAAGGCCGTTCAAATGAAGTCAAATTTGTCCCAATCGGATGAAAAAGACGCTTCCTGCTGTATTTTTTAGTCCTCTTTAATAAATTGCGTTAGAAGCATAGGACAGCGGTTATAGACGCACCGCTTATTCTTATTAGGGTCGATCATTCGCCACTTCAGGAAGGTGTTCACGGTCAATTCGAAAGTGCTTCAAGGCAAAATCCGGATGTTGATTCAGTCACTTTGTCCCTAGGTCTGCTTCGAGATCGACGTCGTCTTATAATGGCCTGTATAGCTTCATATCCGGAAATGTTTAGTAAAATACCTCTTACATTAAAAAACTTGAAGAGAATATGAAGAGCAAATTAACGATTTCAATATGCGGATAATATCAACATCATGAGTCGAAGTACGGTAGCGGTGATGGAGACATTTGTCAACCTAGCCACTGCACGCGGAGAAGATGGGACTCAGTGTCAACGAAGGAAGGACGAAGTACATGGCAACCGCTTATGCAGCGCTAAGATACCACCAGAACCTTACGGTGGATTCGTGTAACTTTGAGGTCGTCAAAAGCTTCAAATATCTCGGATCCATGGTGACCACTGGCAACAGGTAGTGACGAGGTGATCCCTTGCTTTATCTTCAATATTTCGTTCTTGAAACGTTTCTCAGTCATCGAAGATCATAATATGACCACAGTGAGGCCCATTTCCACTTATGGTTTAGAGGTAGTACCAATGACCCAAGCTGAAGAGCAATCGTTACTAATCTTCAAGAGGCGAATGCTTAGACGGGTCTTTGCCTCAGTGAGGGAATTAGTTAATCGAGAGCACCGTATCCGGACTAACCATGAGCTTTAAGTCCTCTATGATGAGTCAGACACTACGGCCACCACAAGAGCATGCCAACTTTTTTGAAGGGAAGCTGACCCAAGCCGAAGAGCAATCACTACTGATCTTTAAAAGACGAATGCTGAAACGGATCTGTGTCCCACTGAGTGAATCAGTTAGTGGAGAGTACCGTATCCGGATGAACCATGAGCTGGAAGTCCTCTTATAAGGAGTCAGACATTACGACCACCACAAGAGTACACCAACCGTCAACTTAGCTGGCTGGGGCACATTCAACGAATACTGGGACACATTCGAACGTTAAAAGAATGCCCAGAAAGCTTCTGAATAGTGAGCCTGAAAGAACAAAGATTAGGGGGCGCCCCAGAAAACGATGAACGGGAGCCACAGAAGCAGTAGACAATGTCTTTAAACAGCTGAAGGTGCTGAGGTGTAGGAGGAAGCTAATGGAGAATCGCCAGGACTGGAGGAGGTTAGTGTGAAATGCCCAGTCCCTTGATGGGACTTTGCAGCCACCTAAGCAAATAAGTTAACGATTTCAGGATCGACTTTTAGGGGATGCCCTAAGATCCCTTGTGTCTATCTTTAACCACTTGGCTTATGAAGGACAGAAAAATCAAGCCCTTAATCTTGGGATAAAGAAACTCGACTACTTACGGTCTGTGGAATGCAGTGTCTGGTAAAAACGGATAATCTTTTTTGTTTCCTTCGATTTTTGTTCTCTAAAATCGAATAAGGTGAAGTGCCCTCAAGTCGACCGGTTCCTCAATTCGACCGGTAGAGTTATTTATTCAATTTATTTATATTTGCACTAATATTTGGCGTATGATCTAATATTAATAGGTCAATTATTCCATAAATAAATACGAATCTGTGACAATTTTATAAAAATTCACCATCAAACATTCAAATATTGACCACCGGTCGAGTCGAGGAACCGGTCGACTCGAGGGCACTTTACCTTACTATTAAAATATTTAAGTGTTGCGGATAACAAATAAAGTAAAAATTTAAATGTGATATGGAAAATAATGTAGCGAATAAAATTGGTTTTCGGACTACAATAACTTCTCGGCTCATAACGAGTTCATTACCGGTTCATAACCAATCTGAACCGATTTATAAATCACTCAAAATATTGCCCAAACTACCAAATGTCAAATAATATAATTGGATTTCGGTCAAAACCTGATTGCAACCTGTTCGTTTTCATCTAAAATTTTAACACATTTGCAACGAACCTAAACATGACCCTATTCGGAAAAATGGGTAAGAAAAATACACTTTACGAGTAATTTAATTGAATTTCGGATAAAGATTAATTATTGGTCATAAACCGGCTCATTATCAGTTCAGAACGGTTTGGAACCGGTTTAGTTTTATATAGAAGATTTCTAAAATTTTCCAACTGGCCCATACATGTCCATATTCTGTTGATTAATGCGCCATTTGGGGCATTTTAAACCGTTGACCTTGAAAAAACATTATTAAGAATGATTCAACGGTCTTTTAGTGTAAGGTCGAAATATCGTCCTAGGTTATCTCTAAAACATACGGGAGGCCGGGGAGGTTTGCGACACTTTTTCATGTTTTGACTTTGTGACAGTATTCCAAAAAACCACGATAGTATATTACAATTTTATGCGGTCTATAGAATACTTATGTTTATTGACTTTATAAAAAGTATTCAATAGAACTTGGAGAATAACTGAGTTTTCTTAGGGAAGATAAAACATTTAACTTGACGCTTTGTACCAAACTTTCCCGATGTGGGGCAGTATGGTACGCAAAAGGGGATGTTTGGGACGTGTTTTTATTTTATTTATTTATATTTATTTTCCCAATCAAAGCCATGGTTGCGTCTGCCACCGTCTTACCATAACCGGTCACACCAGGTAAACGGCAGAAACCCATGGTGTATTGACCGTATAAGCCAGTTCATATAATCGAGCTTCAAATGCAGATCATTTGTTACACAAAAAACATAGTAGGTTTGTATGAGACTTTAAAAGAACAAAATGAATTGATCTCATTTGGTAAGTATTTTCTCGCATAATTTGCATTATTGTCATTTTATCTTTTACCCCCCTTCGCATGCGTTCATCGCCGTCTTAAAGTTGATTCCAGCCACCAGGACTATACGATGGTAATGTCCCTTCGCAGGCTGTACGTTATTTGTTACAATATTATTGTTACAATTGCTTTGGGAATCAACCAGCGAGAATTGAGAAAGAGAAAAAAACCATTTCCTACCCAAAGGCTGTTTGGAAAAATGAGTATTTTTTTACATAAAAAAATCTGTAAAAAAAAAGAAGTACAATGTCCAAGACTTACTAGCTAAGTTCACTAATCACCACAGTTTTCGAGCAGTCCAAAAAACATGGCTTTGGAGGTAAAAGACAGGGGTCGGGGGAAATGAAGGACATGTCAATGGTTCCACGATCGACTTATGGGGGTTCCCCGAAAGACCCAAGTCAAGTTTGGGCTCAAAAAACTCGAAACTTCAAATATCCAAGATCAAGTAATTAACACTGCCCTCTCCGTGGAGTTCGAGCAGTAATATGGGACATTATTAAACAATTAGTTCATCCCGAAGTTTCATCTATCTAGAAGCTAAATATTTTTTTCGAGACTAAAATAAAGTCATGAAATTGCTGGAATTTACGAAGAAAAGATTAAATTCTAATTCTTTTCTTTTTCTCTGAGTGAAGGACTCGTGTGCGTGAATTTGGCGCATTCACACTTCATAAAAAGAGTTGAAACACATTTTGAAGTCACTTCTCAAATGGATGCGCATTTGACATTTTTCACCCTCACTCCTCTTCTCTGGGTCGATGTTTGGCAGTTCTTGAGACACTGCCATCATCATGTCTTGATGAGGTGACGAAGCACTTTACGATCTCTAGCACTTAACGTATGATTTATTGATGGCATCTCACTCACGAAACATCTGACAAAAATTTCACGATCACTTTTCTCCACCCATCATTTCATTTTGCGCCTCATCCGTGATTTTCTCACCATTTCTGCATGCACACGAAATAGGAAGAACCAACCAAAAAAAAAGAGAACCAACCACATCTCCAGTTTCCCGCGAATTTTCCAACTCATTGTGTGTGAGAATGCAATTTTCTCACTTTGTGCCTCATGAGTAAAAATAGGAGCTATATAGCCCAGGCTTGTGACACACAAAGTATAAAGATTTTATGGAATTTGTGGGAGTTCTGTTGCAAATGTTTGCGATAAGGTCATATTCCAAAGTGGTGTAAGGACGGTTTTTTTTTATTGTTGCAAATGTGGGGAGTCGCATGTACTGCGAAAATGCATCAAAATCAATAATTTGCAGTTTCCACTGAAGAAAATTGCCAAAGTTTTTGACATCCAATGTACAAGCCATTGCCAACAATAACCCAAAATGATATATTAGATTCAACACAAGACGAGATTTGGTGCTGTTGACGTGAATTCAGGCATCGTTTGTCATTAAATTAATTTATACGATATGCAATCGAGAATTTTCACGAGAAACTCATAAATTATCGCCCCTTGCAGAATGCTATTTGACTCTCTTTTGCTCCGTTGACGTGTGATTTAATTCCATCCACCAACATCATTTTCCCCTGTGATTTTATTTTGGGTCCCCACCAGACACAAACCAAAGGCAAAACTTGCTGATCATTGTGCTGTAATCACCATCCCTCAAGCAAGAGTCCTCCAAATGCTCCTGGAGTGACTGATGTTGAATCATGAGCCATCATAATCCTCCCCATTTTTGCCTTCTGCTGGCGACAATGTGCTCCTGGCACTTTTTTTTCTGCAAAATTAAACGACAAAGCTCCACAATTTTCCCCTTCAGTGATCCGGCAGACAGAGAAAGTCCCAAAAATCGAGCCAATTTTCTATCCCCAACAATTAACAATGTTTGGAAGGTGCTGCACAGAAAAAAAAGAGTGTACTAAAGATTTCCATCAACATTTTGGACATTTCTCATTGTGTTTTCCCCATCCACGACACTTAATGACATTCTCACCATCAAATGAGGAGGAAACTTCTCTTTGTCCATCACCCACTTCCACGCCTGCACTTTTCGCCAATACAGCCACTTCCGCATCGAAATGTCGTAAGAAGATGACACAACACGTTTATTGGATTTAAATAAGAATGATTTATTCCTTTTCTCAACATGCTAACCGATGGCATTGAAACACTGCACCCAGAAAAAATACGTTTCGCTTCAAGCTTTTACCGGGATTTTAATGATACTGCAATATGTGATCACTATCAGAACGTTTAAAGTTACTTTTTTGGTGCAATTCCTATGAAAAATGGACATGATTTTAATTTATTTATTTATTTATTTATTTATTTATTTATTTATTTATTTATTTATTTATTTATTTATTTATTTATTTATTTATTTATTTATTTATTTATTTATTTATTTATTTATTTATTTATTTATTTATTTATTTATTTATTTATTTATTTATTTATTTATTTATTTATTTATTTATTTATTTATTTATTTATTTATTTATTTATTTATTTATTTATTTATTTATTTATTTATTTATTTATTTATTTATTTATTTATTTATTTATTTATTTATTTATTTATTTATTTATTTATTTATTTATTTATTTATTTATTTATTTATTTATTTATTTATTTATTTATTTATTTATTTATTTATTTATTTATTTATTTATTTATTTATTTATTTATTTATTTATTTATTTATTTATTTATTTATTTATTTATTTATTTATTTATTTATTTATTTATTTATTTATTTATTTATTTATTTATTTATTTATTTATTTATTTATTTATTTATTTATTTATTTATTTATTTATTTATTTATTTATTTATTTATTTATTTATTTATTTATTTATTTATTTATTTATTTATTTATTTATTTATTTATTTATTTATTTATTTATTTATTTATTTATTTATTTATTTATTTATTTATTTATTTATTTATTTATTTATTTATTTATTTATTTATTTATTTATTTATTTATTTATTTATTTATTTATTTATTTATTTATTTATTTATTTATTTATTTATTTATTTATTTATTTATTTATTTATTTATTTATTTATTTATTTATTTATTTGTTTATTTATTTATTTATTTATTTATTTAATAAAGAAAAAAAGAGAAGGAAAAGTTAAATTAAAATAAGAAATTAGCTAAAGCTCTTAGACTTCCCGACCCAAATATTAAGACCACAGAGAGTTCAGACGTTCTGGAAGCAGGTGGAAACGAGTTAAAAATGTAGATTCCGTGTACAAAAAGAGTTCGTTGGAAACTAGCACTCCGCGATATCGGCACCGTGAAACACCAACGCTTGACAGACATCCCCCGACTTAGCACACAGAAGATGTAAGACGGAGTCGAGGTCCGAGAAAGACGTAGGATAAAGAGCGTATCTCTTAATTCAAGATACTGAAGCAGGTCACACCCAACAACAGACCGAGATACAGGGGAAACATGATCACCCCGCTTCAGATTGTAAATAAACCGAAGGCAATCATTGTAGGAGAGGAATAACTCACAGCCATAAGTGAAGTTAGGCTTAATGAGGGACCGGACAAGCAACGGGATAGATCCTTAAGCCGTCGCAGTAAGTACAAAGAAAAGCCTTAGCATACATGAGACACGTGATCCGCTTAAGTCATTTAGGATCACACCCATGACCGACTGGTTATATGGAGTGGGAGTGCCTACAATGCTCAATTATGAAAGTGATTGAACAGACTTCTGTTCGCTTGGTACGTAAGCCCAAGAAGTTTTGTGTTTAATTGAGATCAGTAGCAAAAGACAGTCAGAGCCAGTGTCTTCATAGCTCAGTTGGTAGAGCATTCGCCTAGATTGCGAAAGGCCCCCAGTTCAATCCTGGGTGGAGGCAGGATTTTTTTCCTGTCTCTATTTGGGTTGAATTGTGAGTTGGGATTGGGAATCTTTTGTTCTGATTGTTGCTCTCTGTGCATATACAATGCTCAATAGCGGCAGCGGAACTCTAATGCTTCTCTTCGAAATAACAATGGCCTAGAATTTGCCAGGTGTTTTAACACTTTACTGTTTACAAGTGCTTCTACATAACCTATTTTTCTTTCTATTGGTTTCTATCACGACTGTTTGGAGAACATTGTGAGGACACTTTAAAAAGTCCAGACGTCTTATAATTATATAAACTAACATACTGCTTTATCGCAGCCTCGGCGTAAAGTCGTTGCGTTCCTAATCAATATTGGTATCTGATGGCAATCCGTCGAAGAAGGTTTCGTGAACAAATCTGAGATAAATGTCTGCGGAGGTTGGGGAATCAGTAAAGATGAAGCATTGTCCAATTCATTGTCAACTTCCTTGATAACCGACAATAAAATAAAGTGCCTCACCATTGTATAGGGAAGCAGGGCTAGGGCTACATTAAATATACTATTCTTTCGCATGTGGGGTGGAATTAGATGGTCAGACACCTTTCCTTGACGAGTTTAACGAACTCAATAAATTGAAGCAGGGACTTCTCCAGTGCATTTTTAAGTCTTGCCCAGAGCTTTTGGTTTCGATGTGGGCCGTCTTCAGTGGCTGAAGAGGCGTTAATTTTTTATTTTACAATCACATTTTAAGCCACTGAAGAAGGTTTACATCGGAACCGAAAGTTCTGGGCAAGAATTAAAAAGTGTGTTTCCTCTTGGGGTGACACCCTTTCACTGGCAATCATCGGAGAAGCCCTTGATTAGATCATTGTGCCAGTCTCATCCACAAATATCGTTAAATTGAACTTTCTCGGCGTCGGCGGCCGTGACTGATGACTAATCCTGTGATTTTGTCTTTGAGATTGTAACACATATGTAGCGGTAGATGAGTTCACTCCAATTGAATACAGTATCTCACCACAGTGGTATGTGGTAGGATCAGCATTCTAGGGATAGGTACTCTGTTAATAGGGGCTGTACCGCTCAGGGACTCTTCAATATTTTGAAGTCTTCTGTCTACGAGAGATGGACTAACCTTGATTGATATCTCGATGGTTACCGACGGAGATAGGATGTCTCGAAGTGTCTAGTCCACTAAATCATCTCGCATGTCTCTTGTAACATTCGAGTTATCTTTGTTGGATCCACCTGTTATCTTCTATGGTCCTCGTGAAAAGGTATTTGGAAAACTGCAGCTTCAATTCCGGGAATCGAAGCGCCTTAGGCGGTAACGCCTAGGTCGTCATATCCGTCCTCGATTTCTTTTGAGGAAGTTGTGCAAATCTTCAATCTGCCTGGTATAGTTAAGCACAATTGCAAGATTCTAGGAACTCGTCATTGCTCGTGACGGATCTTGACTCATTAACTTTACTTACTTAACCGCTGCGCTACAATCAAATGCTGATCTTGGCCTGACTCCGTCTTTCTGAACAATCTTGCTTTTACAGGGAACGGCCCAACCCTCTCTAGAAGGACCAGAACCTTTGTTCGTCTGGCCCAGGTTTGTGGCTTCCCACGAGGTTGGTTACCTAATCGTCCTGTTAGAAATAAACATAGGAATGCGGCTATACGTTACGCATTCATCCCCTTTAGATCTCTTATTAATTAAAATAACTCTGTTTTATTGACTTTATATGTAAAAGAAAGAGGAACGTTCCTTTTGTAAGGAGTAACAGAACTGACGTAACTGTCAAATTTTACACAGATGAAGTTCTACCTTTCGTCATGAGTATCTGAAGTCATCCCGTCAGCGACAATGCAGGCTCTCCAAAAGCTCAGGCTCGCTTCTAAACGCGTGGGCCTCACGTTCAGGAGCGATCCTTAAAGGAATATCAGTCAAATAATATGAAGTGTTCGAAGTCAGAGTATGTGCGAAGCCTGGAAGCCTTCCTTTACTTTCGAATCACAGGCGTGCGTATAATTTTTGCGTGTATTTCTGATCAGTTTTTTCCAATAAAATTCCATCATGATGAGCTGAAAATGTATTTAATTAGTAAGAAAAAAATAGGAAAGAAAAACATAAATCATTTTTTCAGTACTCAATTTAGTTTACTAATTTTATTTCAACCGTGCTTGACTGTTTATATTTTCTCGTGACTGAATTGCGTTTGTGCAGAATCAGCCACTTATGATTAACCAGATGCAAAGATTTGGACTGCTCAATCAAGAATCACATGGATTTCTCTGAGTGTCTTTTAAATGGCCACAAACAAGTTCTCTTTAATCTTTGAGAGAGAATTCTGCGTGAATGATTAATGCAAAAATTATTCAATATTTGTTGTTAAAACTTTATCAAAGCGACGGACGATGACAAATTGCATTAACCTTGGAGATCCATCAATAAATTTGCGAAACTCTGCCTTTCCATTGGTACGACTGTTGGTGGTTGAGACGTCGGGAAATTTGGCATGTTCCGGGAATGACACTGGCTAGAGAGTGAATGACACATCAGCTCGTAACTCACTGATTGCATTTTCTTTGAGTTGTGTGGGTTCATTGCGTGAGGGTGGCTCCTGATGAGGGTTTAGGGGTCGAAGAAGCATCTTGGGATGTCGATGGTCAATCATGAACTGAGCTGGTTGGAAGGGTGGCAAATGGCACTGGGTGAGATGATCAAAGATGTGGAAATTCGTCCACACACCATTTCCTTACGACAAAACTCTTAATGATTCTCATCGAAACAATGGGCATCTTTCTCACGGACTCTGGTGTATATTTCCCAATTCACGAGGGACATTCCGGGACTTGGAGATGACCAAGGGTGCCCTGGTGGGTTGGGGTGAAAGTCCCAAGGCAGGAAAAGTGGCGTTCGCATATATCAAAAGGGTAGTTTGTAAGACATCATTCTCCCCATTTCCTGAGTCCGGGACACTGAGATGGGTGATGTTATTTTGGGTGGGGAGGGAGTGAGGGCATAATCCCGGTAGCAGGGTCACGCAATGGCTATATGAACTGCCTGAGCAATTACCCATTTCGACTGGATATAAATAAATGCTACATCGTCGTCAAATGGGACGAACATCAATTAGGAGCAGAGGTCGTTTGGCAACACCTCGAGAATTATTATGGCTCTATGTGTAATGGATAGTTGTTGTCAGAGAAGGTTTTTGGTGGGCAAAAACCGCTCAGTAGCCCTCTCTCCTGACCATCCCCCTGATGATTCTCCAGGAACCACGCCAGTAGGAAATATATATAGAAAATTAATGGGAATTTCACACAGAATCCTTAGGGGGATGACAGTGAGACTGAGGAAAAATTGCCCTCTAATGAAACTTTGTGTCTCTTGTGAATTTTTCCCAGCTTTTCGAGATAGAGTGACAAAGGACATGGGAAATCGAAAGGTGACTCCTCAAAATCACAATGATAATGAATTTATGATGATGGAATATTACAATAAAGTCACTGTGAGATAAGCTAGTCATTTTATGATGGCCTATTTGACACCCACGATGCGGGAAGCTTTGTGATAAATTCTCTATCATCAATAGTGGGTTTATCGCACCGATTAAATCGAGTCTCTGCTGTCATAGAAAATTGTCAATGAGATCAAAAGGTTTGAGGGGTTGATGACTGATTGGTTTAACTGTTTGAAAATGAATTTAATGGAGTTGATATACAATCTAATACCAGATAAGCTGTAAAAGGATCATTGACAAATTAATATCTCAAACTTAAAAAGAAATACTGAAGTTTAATTACCTAATATAGATATTTGGAAAGGGAATAAAATTGCAGGAAATTCGGTAATTAAGACGCTTCTTTTGAAACTCTCCATGTATTTTAACAGGTTTTTAGAACTTCCTGATTTTTAGAGTCCTGAAAAATAGTAATAAAGTTTGTGTAAAGTAAAATAAAGCATCGATAATAAAGTTTCCTATTCCTGAAATAATAATAAAAAACAATAAATCAATCTACCTAATATTTTAAAAGGACTTTTTCCTTCTGGCATTTGAATTTAAATCAATTAAATATCACACCTCAAATGACCCTGGGACGCAGGTGCCGTCGACCTATTCCCAACAGTACCCTTATGCCCTAGACACACTTACGACTTAGGGTAGAATCACATTGACAGTCAAATGCTCACTATATTTCGTTAATTTATGCATTTTCATTGCAATTCTTAACTAAATTCTCAAATACTGTAATACCTTATCTCATATTCAGTGGCACTAGGTGAAAGTAATATAAAAAAAAATTGAAGAAATTAAGCGAAAATACGATAAATGATGACCATAAAAACTGTAGAATTTTTTTTGCTACAGTTTTACGTACAGTTTTTTTGCTCACCGTTTATTGCATTTTAGTTTTATTTCTTCAATTTTCTTATATTATTATTTCACCTAGTACCACCGAGTATGAGATAAGGTAGTACGGTAATTGAGAATTTGCGTAAGAATTGCAATGAAAATGCGTAAATTAACGAAATACGGTGAGGCTTTTACGGTGACGGTGAGTATTTTACTGTCAATGTGATTCTGCCCTAAGTCGTAAGTGTCTCTAGGGCATCAGAAACACGACAGATTTCCTATAAAACGCAAAAAAATTAATGAAAAATATAACTTTAATTTGCAAAATATCTTCGTCAAAAAATGCTAAAAAAAAAAGTGTGATCTTTCTGTGTTTTAGGACATATTTGAAGCTATAATGTCGTCCAAAATTTTCTTGACAAGTCTATATTCAAGAAATAAGGTGGAAAAAATTATAAAAGCTTAGGACCGCTTAGGACTTTCCTACCCATGAAATTCCATTCTGAAAGAAACCATTCCAATGAAACTATTCTTACCATTTATTTTTACTCTGCGTTAATTGCATTGCTGGAACTTGTAACATTTAGGACCCGTGTTCCTTCAAAAATCAACTCACTCTGATTTTTTGGAACAGAAAGCGTGAAATATCTCCAGTCTTCGCCCGCGGAAAAATTGTTTCCCTAAGAGGAAAACAGTTTTTGGTCTTGTCCAGAGCTTTCGGTCCCGATATGGACCTTCTTCAGTGGTCGACTAAATTGTGTTTTCGCGGATTTTTTTCAATGATCAGTCGAATTTTGTTGGGCAAAAAATCATCACCAGCAGGATAATTTAGTCGACCACTGAAGAAAGTCCATGTCGTTACCGAAAGCTCTGGGCAAGACCAAAAAATTGTCGGAAGTCAAAGTGGGAAATACGGTCTAATTTTTTGTTGTTCAATTTGACTTTATTTTGCCAACGTTTTGATCCTGGATGGGATCTTCTTCAGGGCATCAAAGTGCTTGGGAGAACCAACGTCAGGGAAATGACACAAGGAACCTTCGACAAGTCACATCTCATCACCAGATGAAGACTTCATTTAATATACATATACGGTCGAAATACAGCATCAAAAATTGTTTTCCTTTTCGGAAGACAAATTTTTCGCTGGCGAAGACCGGAGATACTCCTTATATCAAAAAAAGCGCGCTAGTTCTCATCGTTTAGATATCATGAGGTCATTATCACAGATAATTACAATTCCGTTAACAATCTTCTGAGTTAAAACCCTTGGTTTTCCATTGGTATTCTGCCATTGGTATTCTTTTAATTTTTTGTACCGTGCCATTTTAACCTAAATTATAAAATAACAAAAAATACAATATTTTACTATTATTTAATCATCACTTATATATGCATAAACTGACCACTGCAGACTTTAAAAATGTTCAAATACACCATTTGTCTCTCAAATTACCTAACTTCAAACTATAACCAGTTTAAGATATGTTGATGGCACGTATTTGAGTATTTTGAGTAACGTTTCCAAATGTGTCAATAAACTTTTGGCCGATGAAATGATCAACTTTTGAAAAACAATTACTTTTGATGTGAAATAAAATTAATTTATTTTTTGAAACACATAATATTTATGGATTGCAAGCAACTCATTTGCAAAAAGGAATATTTTAAAAAGGTATTCTTTTCTATCATCTTTTCCTCCTGGTTTCTCGAAAATAGATTTGTCAAGAAACTTTTGACCGACATTGTACAACGCCTCTGGTGTCGATTTTAAAAACTTCATTGGTTCTCGAGAATTTTGCATCATTAAAAGGCCATCGAACTTAATGGTAAAAATTATTTTGGTTATATTTCGGATGAACACCCAAATTGAAATTAAAATGATAAACATGTTCATGAATGATTAGGATCATTAAATAAAAAATGGCTGAGAATTCGAACACAAAAAAGTTCCAAATTATTAGTTATATTAGAAATTAGTTGCATTGTGTTATTATTTACCACAATATTAAGATTTTTTATATAAATTTAGCGAGATTTTTATGTATTTTATTTTATTTGATATTGTTGATAAACAAGGCTGATATAGGTTTTAAGAATATAATATTTTAATATGTTTTAGTAAAGAGGTCAGTAAATAGGACAGTATAATTGATAGCTTCTATATTGTGCAGTTAAGATATTTGATGCATTGGGATAGGGGAAGGCTTTCAGGCTTCGCACACTCTGGATTCAAACACTTCATATTTTTGCCATATTTCTTTAATGAATCTGACCTAATGGCAATATATTTTAATAACCTGTCTCAAGTCACACATTTCCTGAAAATAATTCGGTATGATTCATTGAAGTAATTTGGTAAAAATATTGTTGAGTATTTTCTGACTTTCTTTCTGTCTTCCTCTTACAAAATCCGAAAAGAAATTCACTACCCTTTGGCTTCTTGTGAAAAACCAACCTGCAACGGTCATTGTATTGGCTATTCACGCATGGGAATATGAGTTTCTCGCATGAATTATACGTTAATTTAAAAATTTGCTCGTTCATGCACAAAGACTCCCTTATTCATGCCGAAGCCCTTTTACACAGAGGGTATCGACACAGGAATATGAAATGTTCGAGGCTAGAGTATGTGTGAAGCCTGAAAGCCTTCTGTTATGCCTCCATATAATGCAAATTTTAACGGAATTTAACAAACCTACAATAGATTTAAACAAATTTGGTTAAGTATTTTTAAATGTTAAAAATAGTTTGACGTTTTTGACAGTTTTTTTGACAATTTTCAAATTTAAATTTAAACGGAATTTAACAAGTTCTTCCCATGTTATGAGCTAGAGATCCCTGCAGAGAATTTGCTATCCTCTCTGTTGAGCTCTTCTTGTAATATTAGCCACAATCTCACTCAGTAAATCAATACATGTCAATATGTGTGGCGTTAATATTGATTTAATTGCATCGAAATGTCATCGAAACACGCTACATGATAAGATTAATGATTTCTCAATGGCATTATTTATTGGTGAGGAAAAATTGATATTATTTCCATTGCTCATCCAGTTTTTTTTCCTCTACGAATGGCGACACGAGTGCGGGAAAATCTATTTTCAGTCATTTCAATTTTCCATGAAAGTCTATAAAAACCACAGTAGAACCCAAACACCACATACAACTCTTCCATGGATCGAATTACCGAAGAGTGGCCAACAAATGCAGTCGTCACACCAACAATAATTTCCATCATCTTCCTCATGCCACTGTCGAAGCCGGGAAAATTGACTTTTCTCCAATCCATTCTATTTTTGGTCATTTCTATGGAATTCCAATGGCATTTTGTCGCTGACGAAGGAAGTCTCACTGCCTTTTTCCCCATTCTCCCGGGGAAAAAATAAAAGTATCTTGCGTGCAAGAGCCCCACGAGTTTTGTAGCCCAAGAAACCAGCTGCATCCATCTCGTCCATGCGTTTTCTTTAATAACAAATTCACTCACATATTGGCTTCATGTCACCAGATTAAGTGCAATTTTATTGCTTTTTGAATACCAAAGAGGCAAACAACAACATGGACTTCTTGTAGCACAAAATATTTTATTGGACTTTGCCACAGTTTAAATTGCCACACACTGTAAACAAGTTACTTTTCTGGCGTTGCATTCAAATAAACATTCACCCGATGCACATCTTGCTGAGAGGGTGAAATGTCTAAAATTAATTCAGGTTTAACTTGGAGCAAATAGACCGTGGAGTTTTCCTTGTGACTCTGTGAGAATCCTGGGAAAAATTGGGCACGAGACCATGCAGTTCATGGAGTTTGCAGAAATCTCAAAGAAATTGCATTCGGCGATGTGAATGCAATGCCCAAAGTAGCAGGAAGTGAAAGAGGTAGAAAATAATTTTCACCACAATACAAAATAATACGTTATTGGGATTGGGATGTTTATCAATTTTGATTTATTTTCCTCAGCAAAATATCACCCGCACTTTACCGCCTCACTGCTGCTACATTTACACTCTGAAAAAGTTAGTTCTTCTTTTGTTAATCGGCTTAAAGTATTTACTTATATAGCAAGAAGTAATGTTCGACTTATACTTCCATCTAAAATTTGGTAAATTAATTTAAAAATCTTTGAAAAAATTAGAGAAAGTCGTTAAAAGTCGTGAAATTCAAATATATTTAAAACGAAATTGGATCATCTTTTATTCCTTGTTTCTTTTAATTCCTTTTCGTATTTATTTACGAATAATAGAAAATGTAACATTTAAAAAAAAATTAAAATTTTACAATGTGGCCCTTAGAATTTTAATTAGTGTTCTTCAGAAAAAATCTTTAAGTTGTTAAATTTATTTAACAGACTAATGCCCTAGACACACTTACGAGTTAAGCAGAGAGAAGGCTTAGTGGAAAATGTTAGAAATGCGGTTTTACCATTATTTCGAATACAATTACGCTAAGTCGTCTCTCGGATAATCCTCAAGTCTGTTAAGAAACTCTTATATCTTTTTAATCTCTTTAATCATCCCGTCATGTGAAAACATAATGTAAGACTTTTTATGTTAATTTGCTTATTTTTCATTTTTTTTATTTCTAAAATAATTTTAATAAAAATAATATTTAATAACACTGAGAGAAATCCGAAAAAGTTAAAATAACATTCCGGAAATGTTAATTTTACTCTGCATTATCGATCCGAAATCGGTGTAAATATTACCCTTTTTAGGTGTATTGGGGGTAAAATTTACCCTTTTTCATGTTAATTTCACCCTTAAAAAGGTGTAAAAATAACATTAAAAAATGTTGATATATTTTTACACCTAAAAATGTTAAAGTTACGAAGAAAAAACGTTAATCGCACCCTCTTTTTTTCTCAGTGAATAAACTAATTTATGATTATATACTTTAATAAGAAAAGAATAATATCAACAGTTCCTTAAACAAATTAATAGTTGATCCCGTTGATCCTATCAATTTTAAACTAGTCAAAATTCTGTTAACTTGAGCAAAATTGAACGCACTCTGAGTTCCACCCCTATCCTAAGAACCTAATCACAGTTAACTTTAACATTTTTAATGGATATAATAAAGAAAGGTAAAAATATTTGTGACCAGTTAAAAATTCAACTTTGGTCGATACAAAATCTTAAAGAAACAAGAAATGACTTATATTTGAGAAGATCATAACTTCTAGAAGACGTAAAACATAAAACGAAGGTATATAGTATACAGAACTATACAGTAGAGTAACCTAAAGCGGTCTTCAGACTAGAGGTTTAGCCTTGTTCGCGAAGGTCTCACAATCCTAAATGGTACCCAATTTAATGCTCTTTGAGAATCTAGGTCATTTGTCATTAAATACAATCCTAAGTTAAATATTCCAAAATAAGGTAAGAGAAGGATATATCGACCATGCACCTTGTATCGGTCAGCTTGCAGAAGATATCGACCACCAAGATAAAATGAATATTTAAAAATTACTAACTACGTTTTACCAATTATCTAATGCAAAATATATTGCGTTTGTTCATAAATAATCTTCTGAATTAAGTTTATCGTCGACTCTTTAAGAAAATATAATTATTCATCTAATTAATTGAATCACTGTATCGGAGTCTTAATCAAAAATTAGCCATTTCTCAAATTCTTATGATTGTATACTAGAATTTCAGTGACACAAAATAAGGAATTATACCCTATTTAAATGATTTACGACTGTGAATCATAAAAATACTACACATTCTACTTTTAGTATCAGAACACTTTTTAATTATCTTATCTTATCTTGATTGAAAAGAAATTATAACAGTTAAGCCATATGACTAAGCCTGATTGAACCTCAGTTTCAGTCAGAACCTGATTGAAACGAGAACATTTTAAATTAAAACTAATCTAGGGGAAAGCGCCCTAACTTCGGATGAATCAAGCTTCGGACAATTCAATTTTTTCTCCATATTCCTTATAAGGATTTCACCCATAGTTTTTTTTCTGAAAATTTAGGCATTGGACTAGCTATTATAATATAATATTGTAATGGGCCAAATTCATTTATAACATATTGAGAAAAATTATTTGCCCGAAGCATAAATCATCCGAAGGTAACGCGCTTTCTCCTATATTATATTTTAATAGACATTCCGATGCTTCAAATTTCCTTAAAAAAAACAGCCAGGGATCAAATCCATTAGGAACATAGAGAAAATATTGGATTGTTCGAAGCTTGAGTCGTCCGAAGGTAGCGTGCTTTCCCCTTGGAATTTCGATTTATCTGAAGCCCAAACTATCAAATAGTCAGAATATGACGTAGATGGTGATAAAAATTAGCATTTGATAATGTTTTTCTTAGGGGAAAATTGTGTTACTTCCATAAAAAGTTGTGAAGTATTCCAATTTGGATCTTGTTCTTGTAATATACATTATTCTATCTTACTTAATTTTCCCTTTGCCAAAAATATTTCAATGCATTTCAGCAATAGAATATTAATATTTACTGACATTCTTACTAATCTATTGCTCAATTTTCTGTAGCCAAAAAGAAAATAAATTTTGAAAAATAATTAACTATCTATTGAATATCAAATGGTGGCTGAAACCTAGAAAAAATATGGCTAGCAATTAACAAAATTAATCTAAATAGTGCTGACTTTCAGCACTTGGTGTTTGCTGAATTATAAATACTGTTCTTAAATGTTTTCGAAAATACTGTAGATACTTTCGGGTAATTGGGTTTTCGAGTATCGAAATAACCCTGCGATCATAAAGAGCTGAACTGAAAATCAACCCTTTTTGGCTTAATTTTGACAATTTCTAGCAATATTTTGCTGAGTTTCTGGATTTCAGCTCCCAGCGAGCACCAAATGCTATCCGATTTCAATTCAGCTGAAAACATCTGTATTTTCAGCTGAATTCTGCTAACCTTAAAACGACACTCGCAAGACAGTGTCATTTCCATATATTTTGGTTAGCACATTTTACTCGAGAACTGCTGACCAGTCAGCATATTTTTGCTGATCGACTCTGCAAAAATATGCAGAAAACGCTGCTTTTTCAGCTACTGAGATAGCTCGCCGGAATATTTTCTTCATTTAAATTTGAATTAACTGTTTTATAACGACTTTCTTAAAATTCTTTATTTAATGATTTATAATGGCACCACAAAACATTATGGGTTTTTAAGAGTGTACGTTTGTGCACCAGCAATGGCAAGAAATGCAGAAAGTATTTGATGATTACCCGTCTGTGGTAAAAATTGTGAATATTTACTGGTGATCCACAGCAATGGTAAAATAAAAATCATAATTACATACGCTACCGATCGACATCACTTTGAGCGTCCATTTTTCGCGCGTCACCTAAATTATAAATGAGAAGTTCGTGACTTTGAGTCACGAGACGCATAAAATTCACTGGATAAGGTGCATAGCTGAGGCATAAGGAAAAATCTCCGGTAGAATGGCTGAGGAGGAGAATAAAAAGGGAAAATGTATATAATGAAGAGTTTGAAATTTTTGTTCAATGTTTCATGGGGCATCGAAGTCTCTGTGAAGTGGAAGAATCTCAAAAAGGGGGTGGATTCGATTCTGGTGCTGATCTCTGCTGGTCAATCTTCCTAAGCAATGGGTGTTGAAGTACCCAGACTCTCAATCTTTGCATTTCCATGGACCCTTTTTGAAATCTTTTCTTTGCTTTCTCACTTTTGCGACTTCAACACAATTTCCCGCAATCTCAGACGCATCATTGTACTTCCTTCTGCACACCCTGCGCACCAGGTTCACGAAAACCAATTCATATGGAGTAATTTTGCCAAATGGAATTCCTCGGTGCACGCTGAATTATTTCCCTGGGCCTTTTTTTTGCGCTCTCTTGGCTATGCCCAAGATCGCACCACAAGATGATTCTTTATGCTTTGAAGGTGCATAAAGGTGCTAAATTCATATTGTGCACCGCGCACTTGTAAGACAACAAGTGTAGATTATTGTTGACTTCTCAGGTTCAATAGTGGAGTGCGAATTGGAGCCACCCACAATTGTTTTTCTTCAGTTTGGACCTCATGTATCCACTTTCTCAGCACTTAGCACATGTAAAATACGACTCTGGTCCATGTCTTTTTTTCTCCTCTTGAGTTCCCTCATCTTCCTCTCCATTTGGTAACATTGAAGATCTCTGGTGCAACTTTTAAGTCATTCGCGTGTTAAATTGTTCCTTGCATTCGATTGATTTTCAGATCTGTATTTTACTACCTGCAATTTTTCTCTCAGCACACAAATTTGTTTTACACCCAATAAAATTATTTTATGGTGCACACCATGGAGTAGTCTTATCGACAAAAATCTAGTTCATCTCCTCCCTAGGATAAATGATACTAAAATACGCGTAATTTACAAGTTAATTTCAATTTAATTACTGTTCATTAATGCCTTGTATTTCAATTTTACAGATTCTTAAAGAAGGCTGTAAGATTTTTCTTTTTAATCTCGTATTTTATATGAATGTCATGGGATCTTCTAAAACTAGTCTCTAATTAAGCTTTGAAAAATATCCCATGAAGGGAAAGATGAGGCTACTTTAAGCTGTGTGGCTACATTGATATACACGATTTCTTTGCATATTTCTAAAGGGAACTGAGCTTATAAATTGTTGAAGCTCTTCTTTAGTTTAACTCAGTTCAAACTAACCCTATCTTAATCCTAATGACGATTTTTTAAGGTCAAAGGTTAAAAAGGCTCTTAGAGAGCGTATTTTTCATACTAATGGTTTCAAGTTCAGGCTCGTTAGAAAGGTCTTGAAATTTCCGATAAAACTGAACCAGTTCCAATCGGTTATTAACCGGTACTGCACCTGTTCACAACCGATAACTAATGATTATCTGAAATTCAATTATATCACTTATGTATTATGTATAATATTGTATAGTCCCAACTTGTTGCATTCAACCGGGGCATTAACCAAATAAATATTCTATTCTATTCTATATTCTATTCACTCCTAAATTATTTTGGGTTATGTTTTGAGTGATTTATAAATCGGTTCAAATCGATTGAGAACCGGTAAACAGTGAATGATGTGAAAGTGCTTTTGAGGTATAGCATCTAAGTCACGAGTTTGAGCCTGGGACGCTTTGGCACCCTTTTTTTACAATACTACAAAATTCAAAGAAAAATTAATCATTAATCGATTTTTAATATATGAATTTTTAATATAAAAAAATTATTTTAAGCAGATTTCAAGCAAGCTTTTTAATCTTTCCAAGTGACAGAAAGATCTTACTCCGAAATTTTAAGCCACGCCTCCAATATGAAAGTTATTGGATAAACAAAAACTTAGTATAGTACTGTAGACTACTAGATTAGATTCCCAAAATTTTCAGTACAGTACAATTTCAGTAATATCTTATGTATTTACCTAAATATTCCATTCTTTACTTTAAAACAAAACTTAAAACAAATTACATCGTAAAAATCAGACTTTAAAAATCAGAATATAAACTTAAGATGCCTTATAACAAACAATCTATGGGGCAGTGCAGCCCAAAATTCCAAACGCTAAAATCCCAAAAAGCCAAAATTCCCGTATCAAAATCCCGAATGGGTCAAAATCCCGAAAACCAATACCAGGAAAGGTCAAAATCCTGAGACAGTCGAAATTATACGGAGAATAATACTCGAAATAATTTTACATGCGGAATTATAAGGAATCATAAGGATTTTGAGATGCGCAATTATTGTAACGCGTAGCCTGCGTACTTAATGTGTTGCTCCTGGCTTACACAACCTGTGAAAGAGCTTTTCCACCGTTTTGCTCTGGAGGTTGGTCACCAACGCTAAGACGGCGGTGGACGCTTGTTGTTACTTTCTTTTTCTTATACTACCACACTTTGCTTTCAAGAGATTTGTGTCTCAAAAGTCAAATGTATAAATAAATAAATAAATAAATAAATTTTCCAAAACACAGATAGCTTCACTATGCCTCCAGCAAGAGCGAAGTCAAATCGTGGAAATATCAATGACATTTTTAAGAATTCAGGATTTTGCCTTTCAGGATTCTTCCGTTCGGGATTTTGAGCCAGTTGGGTTTTCAATCCATTTAGAAATTTAGCCCATTTGGGATTTTTGCATTTAGATTCTTGGTGCTCAGGATCCTGGTCTTTTCGGGATTTTGTTTTTCAAAATCCTGGCTTTCGGGAATATGGCCAATTCCGGATTTTAACTTTTCAGGATTTTGGAATTTGGATTTTTCTGGTCAGGATTTTGTTGTTTTCGGGTTTTTGACTCGCGTGATTCTAGCTTTTGGGATTTTGGTGTCCGAGATTTTAGCTTTTCGGTATTTTGACTCATTCAGGTTTTCGATCCATTCGATATTTTGTCAATTCACGATATTGGCTTTTCGGGATCTTGGCTTATTTGGCATTTTGGCATTTGGTTTTTTGGTGTTCAGGATCTTGGTTTTTTTGGGATTTTGGCATTCAAAATTTTGGCGTTCAGGAATTTGGCCAATTCCAGATTTTAACTTTTCGGTATTTTGGCATTTGGGTTTTTTGTGTTCCGGATTTTGGTATTTTCAGGATTTTGACCCATTCGGGTTTTCGACCCATTTGATATTTTGGCTTTTCGGGATATTGTCTTTTCGGGATTTTGGTCCATACGGGATTTTGGTTTTCGAGATTTTAACTGAGACCTCACTGTGGTAGCATGGCTTAATTCAGAACCTCCTCCAAATGGTAATTTTTTTATTAAAACTTTTCAGTATGAACAAAATTTATGGTTCATCAAGGACACAAAGAATCAAATAATACGATTGTAACATAGATGTACATGATCAAAAATTTATTATTGTGTTTATTTGTCTGGAAAACTTTTTCTCAGTGCTTAAACGGCTTAAACTGTTCCTTGGTATTTGAATTGATATCGGAGCAATGCCGATTTCTCCTGAATGCGTTATCCCTTCGGGAGGGGTATCGTAGAGAGGCTTAGTAACGAGAATTAGTGCATGTTGGATCGTTGTCAAGAGTAGATCGTTAGGAGGACCGCTGAGGGTTCTGGAGACAGCTATAGCGGGCAAGGTACTAATCTATGCGATTACCTTAAAGATTTCCGCCCTTACAGACTTTCTTGAATAATTAAAAATATTAAAGACAAATTCTGTATTCTGTGAAAAATCCAATTAGGAGCGGGTCCTGAATTAGGCTATTCCAGCATATCATTCGATCAATTATCGATCAATTTTTCGGAAATATTTTACTTCTTCCTCAGGTGGAGTAAATCCCAAGCACGATCAAAATGTTGATAGAATCGGTTGATAGAATTAGTTGTAAAGATAAATGTTCAAATTCCGTATCACAAATGGTAATTGGGTGCTAATAAATGACACCAATTCTTAAAGTGCCAATATGTGTTCCTTTGACCCTATAGTAAAAAAAATACAAAAAATCAGACCGAAATTTACACCGTGGCTTGAATTATTAGGAAAGAACTAGTCACAAAAATCGTCGTATTAATGCTTGAACTTCATGCACTGAACCCTTCCATATGCTCAACAAAAACTTTGTTAAACAAATACCTGCGGAAGGAGGAAAACTCCTCCGAAAAAGGCAGTTTTATGGGCAAATAAAAGAGAAGAGTAAATAATAATTCGATACAAAAGTGAGATAGAAAAAAAACTTTTATTGTTATGAAGTATTCCCATAAATTACATTTAAGTTCAAAATCAATGGATTTGTTCTTTTCGTGTTATTTTAAATTACTTACTGTATTACTTACAAATTGCCATTACAACGTGAGCCAAAGAATTATTATTTTATGACATGCATAAAAAGAAATGTTACACATAAAAATATTGAGTAATTTATTGAAATTTCCAACAATCATTCTAAGTTTCGTGCAAGAACCAGGCAGTTGGAGTAATTTTTTTTTAAGTTACCAAGTGATCTCTCATTGCTGTTAATTAATGTTAAAAGAGCTTCTTCATAAATAAAGTCTCCCATGATTAATTACCAAATGATCATCAGAATTGGTGTGAATTGACAAATTTTCAGGTGATTTATTTCACGTGGGATTGTTTGTGGGCAATTAGCAATGAACAAAGCCAGTATGGGAATTGTAAAATGGCTCAATTTTGCAGATGAAATTAGCACCTTTTGGCTCAATGATCATCTAATGTTTTGTGTAAATTAGCATTGTCTGCAGACAATTGATCTAATGGCAAAGTCACACACAAACATTGCGTCTAGGAGACAAAAGCCACCATTGTCTCTTGGGAATGGTCCAGAACTTTTGATGGTCTCTCTGCTCCGATCGCGTGCTTCGAGAATTATGATCATCGTGCAAAGATTCTCCTGGTGCAGACGTTAATTGAGCAAATCGCCGTATTAATTATGCTTTTGGCTGCTTCCTCTTTAGTTCTTCAAGATAACTCCACTCTTGACTCTTCTTTTTTTTTAATCTTTCCCCTGGTGAGACGATGCATAAAGTTGGGAATTTATGGTTGGAAAAGACTTTTCTCTGTGGTGGATTTTGAGTTTCTTGAAGTGCATATAGCAGGAGATTCACTTCTTACCCAAAGCACAAACTCCATTTGAGATGGAACATTCAGGACGTCAAAGAACCGAGAGCCAGACGTCGTCCATCAAAAGTGTCAGGAAGAAAACTTTGTAATGAAAGCCAAGGAGAGTCAAAAGTTGCAGGAGAAAGCTCTTCTCACAGCATTTCATTGTTGCTAGTGCAATTTTCATCCAAAGCCATCAGCCACAATTTCTCCGCCAAGAATCCTTATTCCTTATCAAGAACATGGACACATTTTCCCTTCACACTGAGGGATTTTCCACCATCTACAGGGGTTTGGGGGATTTTGTGCATGTTAAATTTTCCATGGAGCACTAATAGAGGCCATTTATTTACTTAATGCCACCACCAAATTGCCACAACTTTCATCTATATTTCATAAATTTCTTATTCTCCCATTCTTATCCCCCTCAAGAAATTTTCCAGAGATGGAAAAAAAACACCATGGCATAAAGTCAAGAAACGACATTTTTTTCCTCATTCTCTGTGGTTGTTTTAAACGACTTTTTTAACGAGGCGACCCATTAGAATTTCATGACAACATTGAAACACTTTTAACCCCAAGAAAAAATCAACCAAGGAAACAACTATAGAAGGGGGGTGGATGGAAAAAAAATACTCGAAGGGTTGCAGGATATTTGTGGTGATTTGCTTTGCAGACAAAATTTACTTCAGCAATTTCTCCCCAGAGATTCTCTCATTGAGTACGGGAAAGACGGAAAAACTCTTTGAAAATAATGGCTATAAACGGTTTTTTTACGTTTAAAGGGCTCCTAGAGTTGGTTCGATGGACTAGTAATGTTCCAAAATGTATAGATTTTGTCGAATCTTTTATTCCTGACTAATATCATTCAAATCTGTTAGATAAATCCAAAAATATGAAGTTTCTGCAAGGATTGATACAACAGCGCCACAAATGGTGAAGCTACGAACTTTCTATTTTACAAAAAGTTATAGATAATGCTAAACATTTTCCTAAATGGTCCAATTATTTCTTGTAAATGTATTGGGTAAGAAGTTAAATATTTAGAGGAATGTTGGCATGGTTCGCACAGAGTGAACCTTCAAACAACGCAAATTTTCTCATAGATAGATAATTATTAAACTAAAGAGACGAGATGAGAAATGGTAAGTCAGCTCTTTGCAAATAAAGAGAAAATTCATATCGTTTCAAGATTCACCCTGTGCGAACCATGCCAATATTCCCCTAGCAATGATTGAAGCAATAATTGCATTAGGGAGAAGTGGGACACCTTTGAAACTGGATTTTTTCTCCTATGTTTAAATGGAACTGAGCCATACCATAATGTAATTTAGCTTCTCAATCTGTTTGTGCACCTAAATTATTTCACGATAAAGCTCAATTTTCTTTAAAAATAGATGAAAATCCCAATTTCAAAGGTGCCACACTTTTAAAGGTGCCCCAGTTCCCCCTAAATGGGACACTTTTGAATTGGGGAACTTTTACAATAAGACCTTTTTCTCTTGTTTTTTAACGGAACTGGACTTTGATATGATATAATTTGGCTTCGCAAAGCAATTGTAAAGTTAATCACGTGATGATAAAGCTCAGATCCATTTAAAAATGGGAAAAAAACCTACAGTAGAACCCAGCTATAGGCCATATTTGGTTCCAGATTTGACACTTGGGTCGCACACTATAGTCCATGTCATTTTTTAGAATTATCAACGATTTTTAGTATTGAAATTGCTCGACGGCTTCCACTTTATTTCCGATTGTGGTACTTGTCCTCGCTCTCTTCATTTATGGATTACAATTACCACAACTAATAAATAAAGTTTGCCAAAAATATTAAAATAATTATGACAACATTTCATGTCGCGTACTAAAAAACATAACCTAACTTAAAATCAGTGTTTTGAAATCAACGGTCGATAAATTGTGGACTATAGAGAGATGGCCTATAGCGGGGCTCTACTGTATTTCAAAGGTGCCGCAATTCAAATATGCCTCACTTCCCCCTGTTCATGTCCTGAATAATAAGAATTACATATTTCTCATCGTTTTACTAACTATCCAGGGTGCGATTATTCATAATCGTATAAAATAAGTCCTTAATTAAGTACTTATTAAGCCTTTAGTTAAGGTATTTTTTGAGCAAAAGTAGAGGCATCTGGCGATGGAGTGGAAATCGGAATAGTGAACATAATATGGGCGCATACCAATCTTTGGTCAGAAAGAGATACATTAATCTGACTGACAGAGAATCATAACCCCAAAATGTTATCATATGTACGTCTTTGTTCTAAAAGTTGTGGATTAGTTTAATGATAAATCTATGTCCCGTAAACCCAGTGAAGTCTATGAAATCTACATTTAGATTTAGTAAGTTAAACCCAAGGCCCTTCCCTTAGTACCAATAAATTGTAATTTGGGAATGCAATTATCCCCACAAGTGTTCCAAAATTTTATCAAATACCTCCTTTAGTACCTTTTGCGATCCGAAAATGCATATTACCCACGAAGTTCTCAAATTTTAATAAATCATTTCTCTAGTTCCAGCACCATATAAAATCTGGAAGTATATGTTGCCCCAAAAAGCATCAAATTCTGATATAGGGAAAGCGCTCATAATTTTGGACAGTTTCTAAATTTGGACACTCTGAGGGTAAAGTTGGACACTAAAAATTAATTGAATTAAATTATGGATTTATATCCCAATATTTGATGAATAAAGAATTCTATCTAAATATTTGTTCTTTTTGGAAGATTTTAACACTAAATACGCTAAATTTTGAATATGATTTGAGTTAACATTGCTTTGTTGAAACTTCAGTGTGAGCAATTGTCAAGCATAGTCAAAGACCTTACTTCTGATTACGATTTCAAATTGTACTCTTACTTGAGCAGCATTTTACTGAAATATCTTCAAATCTCATGCTGTTGAAAAACAATAAGTGCACTTTTGTGTGTTAATATATGTATCAAAGGAAACTTATCAATTAGTCGCTTTAACATTTTCTCCATTTAATGTGAACTATGTACTCGTATCTGATGGCAGCGGTTATTAAGAAGTGCCGGAGTCTTAGGAATTCTTTTAAAAATTCCAAAAAATTATTTTACACCTACTTGAGGTATCTTCTAAGTTTTCTTCAAACTTCTACTGGTAAATATTTATTTCAATTCTTTAAAAAAAGGCGCCACACAATTTTTCTAGTGATCTATTTTAGAATTTTCTCCAAAAATTTATTACTTCACCAAGAAGAAAGTTCACCTAAAAATTCACGTATTTTTTGTTAAAAGATTCTATTCCCGAGCTCTTCCATTTAGCCGCCAATTTGTCATTTCTGACGAAAATAATCAGACAGGATTACAAGATAAATCGTCAGGTGAGCTTACCTCCTCAAAATGTTAGCAAAATACTCTCAAAAATCCACACAGAGATGAGAGAGATGGGGGATGAAAATCCACCACCCCCGTGTGGCCTAATAAATTTATTTTCTCCTTCTCAAATGTGTCTAATTACGTGCGTGAAACCATCTTCCGATGTCTTAAGAACCATATTTTCCACTTTGTCCCCTTCCCAGGCGCGAGTAATTGAGCCTAAAAAAGGCTGTTAAGACGGATTATGGGCCAAGAAAAAAAAATCCATTGTTGAAAATGTTAAGAGAAAAAACCACCCAATGTCAGAGGGTTGTTGTATGGAGGGAAATGTTTTTAATTTGAATTTGTGCGCCACGCATAATTAATTGCATGACATCTTTGGGGGCCACCTTTCTTGGGAAAATGGTTGGGCACCCGCCCACCCAATTTCCCAAGTCAATGGGTGATATTTCCTTAGTTGCTTTTAATTGTAAATTAGGTGTGTAGAGTCTGTGACAAAGTGGTTTTCATTAAACATATTTAAATTGGTGTCCATGGAAGAAATTGAGCGGGAAATAAATGAGAAATTCCACCAAATTACTGTGTGACTTGTTGGTGGGAAAACTTAAGGGTTGATAAGTAATTTAGACAAGACGCCGTGCTATTTGGAATAAAAATATTCAATAAGGAATAAAAAATTCTCTCAATAAAATTGAAAGAACGATTTTTGTCTAAAATGTTCTATTGATATTACTTGTAGGGAAAAAATCGTACTCATGAAATATTTAGTAGCTTAAAAGGAGTTCAGACTAATTAAGGATTCCAAGACCTTGTAAATAAATCTACTTGCCAAAATGGGTGAGAAAAACCCTTCGTACAATCTAATTAACCTTTGCCCTTTGATCTGTACGACATTTTTAACCTTTGACCTTGAAAAATTGTTTCAAGGATTAGTTCAAGGTTATTTTTTAATTGAACTGCTTAAAAGCAGTTTAGACTGTTTATAGATTCCAAGACACTGAATCAGTTTGCTGGTCAACATACTTGCAAAATACGCTTTCTGTAATCTTTTTAATTTTTAAACTTGATGAACCGTTTCGAAGAATAGTTCAAAGACATTGTTTCAATAAATTGCTTAAAAGCAGATGATACTGATAAGATATTCCAAGATCGTCCAATTTAATAAGTTGGCTTGTCAAAAAGTTTGAAAAATAAAAGGTTTTCTATAACATTATCACCTTTCGATATTGAAAAACCGTTTAAAAGGAATAGTTCAAGGTTATTGTTTTATGAAACTGGTTTAAAGCATTTCAGCCTGTTTATGAATTCCGAGACCTTTCAACTACAGCAGTTTACTGATCAAAAAATGCTTAAAGAATAATAGGCTCTCCACAACATTATCAACATTTTAAACTTAAAAACCGTTTTAAGAAATAGTTCATAGCTATTTTTTAATTGAACTGCTTAAAAGCAGTTCAGACTGTTTATATAATAGTTTCCAGAACTTTGAACTATATCAGTTTATTGGACAAAATGCTTAAAAAATACGCTATTTTTAACATTATTAACATTTGACCTTGACCAACCGTGTCGAAGAATAGTTCAAGGACATTTTTTCAATGGACTGCTTAAAAGCAGATCATACTGATAAGAGATTCAAAGACCTTCTAATAAAATTAGTTGGCTTACCAAAATGCTTGAAAAAATAGGCTTTAGGCTTTCTACAACGTTATTAACCTTTGATCTTAAAAATAGTTTCGAAGAATAGTACAAAGTTATTGTTTCATTGAAACATGTAAGAGCAATTCAGATTAATTGGAAATTCCAAGACCTTTCAACTAAATCAGTTTACTTGTCAAAATTTTTGAAAAATACGATCTGTGCAAACTTTTTAACCTGTGACCTTGAAAAATCGTTTCAAAGAATATTTCTAGGACATTGTTTCATTGAACTGCTTAATAGCAATTAAATTAGCCTGTCAAATAAATGAGTTGGCTTGCCAAAATGCTTGAGAAGTACGGTCTATACAATATTCCTTTTGACCTTCAAAACTGTTTCAAGGAATATTTCAAGGACATTTTTTGAAAAGGAGGAAATTTTGATCTTTCGAGGAACAAGGTTACGTCGAGTTCTGTAAGATATTAATCCCAATTTGTTTGATCTCTGGTTAGCAGATCAGTTAGGCACATGAACTAACTAAAAAGTCACGAGTTCAAGCATTCCGCTTTACCGCCTTCCTTCCAAATATTCTTTGATTAGCTTTTTCAATTTTAAATCAGACGATAAAATATGTCTCAAACCACATGACTGATCAACCTTTTTCAAGTTTTGTGTTCTTGTTTGAGTGGCAGAAAAGAAGAAAGACAAACACAAGTCCTCTAGTAATATTTAACACAGCAAAAAGAGTTTTCGAGACAGGGTTTGTTTGCTACAAAATAAATAATCATGCAGAAATAATTACCAAGCCCAGGGATTCTGGAATGCCAAACTCCCGGAGTTTGTTGGTGCCACGCACTGAGTGGAAAAACATTGGAAAAGGGGTCAAAATATCATTTTCACTGTCAACCCCATTCTATTTGCACAAACATTTTGCTACAGTTTGGAATGTGACGAGAGGATGAGGATTGTTTTCCCATCCAAACTCTCGAGTTTACATTTTTGATGATCAAGAAAGATTGTCGGGGGTTTTTGGTTAAAGTATTCCGGGAGTGTGGTGAGCAATGTATTGAAGCTCTGGCCTGGAGGGATGTCTGGTGGTGTGGTGTCTCCTCACTTCATCCCTGACCCGGGGTTCAGGGTTCAAAAGATGATTATAATCTTGTCTGTTTGGTCAAGCGGAAATACATCTTTGTGAAAACGCTTTTAATATATGGCGAAATCATGTCGAAAATGGGTGATTAAACAATTTCAATTTGATTTCATCTATTTTGCATTGACTTACCGTCTCATGTTATAATCTCTCTCCCAATCTCTTCAGGAATTTTCACTTGGAGAGAAATGTTTCGATTTTTGCCCCTTGATACACTGAGAAAAATCAGGGGTGAAACATGCACAAATGGGGTGGGATTTTAACACTAAAACCTAACCCTGATTGAGAAGCCTTAACCTAGGCTTATCCTTAAAAATTGATCAAGAACATAGTATTTTCACGATCATTGATCTTTAATCTTGAGGCCACCCTTATTCATATTGAGTTTATTCATATTCATGAGTTGGTTTGTGTTGAATGTGCAAGTCCGAAGTGCTCCCAAAGAAAATCCTAATATTTCCCTGTTGTCTCTCAGTAGGAATAGATGAGTGCAGAAGGACAAATTTTAAAGACAAAGAATCACGGTTTTGACCACTGAAGAAGGCGCACTGTAGCGTCGAAAGCCTTGGCGAAAAAACATTGTTGTTTGGTCTCTGAAAAGATCAGCATCCCTGACGCACCCGGAAGGAGGTCATCTCCCTATTGCGTAATACTTATTCATATTAGTTGTGAAATAATTTTAGTGAAATGTACTTATACTTTACCGATTTCTTAGTCCGCGATGTATCTTGTGTGTACTTTGGGCATGAATCAATAAATTATGAAACGATGATTAATGATAATAATAATAATAATGCAGGCACAACATTCCATGAAGGAACAAGGCCTTCCCGCAAGGGGATTTCTAGACATGTATTATTATTTTTTGTTGTACGGGATGAGGTTGTCAGTCCCATGCCCCGTAGAATGAAGTGCAATGAAGCTCACTGGATGCAATCCGAACACCTTTAACGCTAGAAAAATTTCTGGTGACCTAAAGGGGATTTGAACTTGGGACACCTGCATCATAGAGCGAGTGCTCTACCAATTGACCCAACTGCACTGAGGGCAATCCGAAAAAGTTAAAATAACATTCCGGAAATGTTAATTTTCCCTGCAGTATTGATCCTAAATCGGTGTAATTATTACCCTTTTTAGGTGTATTGGGGGTTAAAGTTACCTTTTCTCATGTTAATTTTACCCTTAAAAATGTGTAAAATTAACATTAAAAAATGTTGATATATTTTTACACCTAAAAAGTGTTAAAGTTATGAGGAAAAAAAGTTAATCGCACCTTTTTTTTCTGAGTGTGTATCATGTGCTAAATGCTTAGCTCCTGTTTATTCCAACGATGATTGCCCAAATCTTATTTTTACACTTACTTCAAAACTGCTGCCATTGGATCTTTTTCTCTCAGTGTAGAAACCAGAAAAGAATTTTCCTGTGAGTCTGCATTTGATATGGGAAAGCTGCGGGGACACGTTGTTGGCACTTTTTCGCCCCCCATCCCCTTCGTGGTGGAAATTTTTTGATCTCAAAAGAAAAAACAAAAACCAGGTAATTATAAAAAATGCAGAATATGAAAATATTTCACCAACAATGCGTGAGTCTTTTCCTTATTAATTTCTTTCCGTCCTGCCAAGGTTCATGAGGACGCGGATTTGGGGGAGGTTAAGTTAAAAAAAAAAACTAATTAAGGTTTGAGGATAAAAAAAGCATATACACTGACTGGAGGAACTTCAAACGGATTCCTTAAATAGCTCAATATCCACGGGAGAAAAAGGCGGAATCCTTGGTTGGGGATGTCTTGAGGTTGTGCCATAATGTTTGCTCAATGAATTATATTTTAATTTAAACGGACGAAAGGCAAAGTCGCGCATCACTTTGTTCTTTCAATTTCATCATCTTTACCATCGGAGAAAATTCTCCTGGGCCATTTCTTCTCCGACATCACCAGAGAATTTTCCTCTCCTCCTCACCAGTTCCTCTGCACATAAAAGTAGGAGCATGAATTTCAATTTTTCCCAAGAACCGAAGCAATTTTAATGTTTATGCTGTCTGTGGGTTCTTGTGACATAACACTACTTGAAATGCACAGCAGAGAAGTTGTGGCGTCATTTTCTAACCCTCAGCAGTGCTATAAATTGCACCCCATAAATGTTCTTGAGGGCAATATGTTGCGACTTCTTGTGACATCTTGCAAGGCGAAAAGGGGGCATAAATTCGCCTCAATGATATTCATTTCCTTCCCTTCTAGCGCCCTTTTCCACACCATAAAAATTGTCACTTTTTCCTCATAACTCTCCCAACGGTCCAAATTTAATCGGCGGATTTCCCCAAGGATTTAAATCTTCCCAAAATAAGTGCTATATTTCACTTTTTGCAGGGATGGAAGAGCCAGCAGAATATTATACATTTTAGAATTTTAAATTAAAAATTTTTTATTGTAGTAGGGGGGTCACCAAATTCAGGAAAATAGTATCTGAAAATGCTTGGCTTTTGAGCTGATTATTATTCATGTCGATCAGTCAATCCTCGGGGACTGTCCAAGAGCACCGATTAAAAATTAAAAAGTCCTAAATACACATGTGGGTCCCTTCCTTGCGCCCTTTTGAGCTGGTAAGAGACGCAACAACCAGCGCTAAAACGGTTTAATATAGACCAATATTTTTTGGATTTCATCTAAAACATTAAGTACTCATTAAGAACTGAATATGTTATTAATTTAATGAGTTAGTTTTTGAAAGTCTTAAGACATCCAATTACTTAAAAAATTAGTCAAAACAAGTAAAACGTCAGGTCTTTTTGAAAAATAGCGAAAAAAAGATGGCATGCTTAGGCTTAACACTAAAGGACGTAATTAAGGACTTTGTTAATGTCCTTAATTAAGTAGTCCTTAATTAAGACATTAAAATAACTTTACACTGTAAGTGCTTAATTAAAGACTTTGGACTAAGTTTAAAAAAGAGGTCTTTTTTTGTGCCTAGAACTGGGCTAGAGGTTTAGCCAAACTTCCGAAGATGTACTGTCAATAAAATTTTCCCGTCCTTTCTTTTTAAATCTTAATTTGCCCTTAATAACCCAATCATAAGTCACAATATTCCAAAAAATCTTGACTAATAATGAATTAAAGAAGTTAAGCCATATGGCTAAGTCTTAGGTTTAAAACCTAAATAATGAACACCTTGTTCCGAATTCTGTTACTTAGTCCGGAATCAGGTCTTTTTATTTAGCTGTCTTCGAACGAGCTCCTGAAATTGTTTTGAAAAAAGTTCTAGATGTGTCTATGGAAGAAAAAAAATCAAAAATATGATTGGTTACAAAAGTAATAATGAAAATTTAGAAATATTTATATTCTTGCTGTACGAATTTATGATATTAATGGAATAGTAGGGGAAGGGCTCATAATTTGGGACAGGGTACTTACAAGCATCAATGTTTTAAATTTGAAGTGAGATATTTTCAATACTAATTGATTTTTTTGTTGCTGTGTATTTAGAAGGGCTGTTTACAAACTTGGCAAGCTGTTTATCGTCTTTGTTTTTACTAAAATTAGTCTTAAAACGTTTAAAAATGAATTGATATGTAAAGGTGAATTTAACTCAAATTTTGGACACCTTAGTTGTAAATTTGTACACTTTGGTTGTAATTTTGGACAGCTAATCCGCCTCAATAGGATGCCATTGTTCTCCATTTTAAGAACTACAATGATATACTAAATAAATCTATAAAATGTCTAAGCTCAATTTAAAAAAAATGACATTTGATGGACGATTATGACATAACATAACCTATAAAAATTTAAAACATTTTCCTGAAAAAACGAATGAATTATTATTTGCACTCGAAATTACTCTGGCTTCGAAAACTTTATATACTTCTTATATTTTTTTAATGGATTTAACAAATTTTTCAGGAAACGTGTAAACTTAATAACAACTTTTAAAATAAGCCAGATAGGTCAAATTCTTCAAAGGAATATGGAAAAGTATGAAGTGTTCAAAGCCAGAGTGCGTTCGAAGCCTGAAAGCTTTTTGCTACTGGGATTAAAATACCAGTTACAGGCCCTGTCAGTGACTAAAACAGAATAGAACTCGAAACGCTTACGTCATGAAACGAACGTTTTGTATTTAACTCATTTAGTGCCATTCAAAGAATCAAACCAATATATCAAATATATATATACTAAGCCTTTATAACTGTGTTATCACACTTGCTCATTAAAATTTTAATATGATTCACATTAATTGTCGCTAGTGAGAGTCTAAATGTGTAATTTGTGTGTTTGAATAATTTTATGTTCAAAATTTGATCTATTTGTTGATAAAAAGATAGACTTGGCCCGCAAAATTTGATATAAATTGATTTATAGCATTAATGCGAAAAATTAATGCGATTTTCTCTTTAATATTTTAATGTGAAAAATATTTTTGCTTTAGGCAAATTTAAACTTATTTTTGCAGGCCAAGTCCACTTCTTTATCAATAAATAGAAAAAAACCCAAATATTAAGTGACTCAAAGACACAAATAACATATTTGAACGCTCACAAGCGACAATTATTGTGAATCACATTAAAATTTTAATGTGCAAGTGTGATAACACCGTAAGACTCTTTAATTCGCTTTCAATATTTACTATTTTAATAAGTGTCTTAAGTCGCTTTCGTAAGATTATGTTGCCGTGGTTTTCAGAGCAATCTCTATCGTATGCATCGTATCGTATCGCATCGGATCGTTTTTAAGAGCATGCCTTAATATCACCAGAAACCTAGGCACATTTTATGTAAAGCTTTTAGGAATGGACGTGAAAGCAACACACGCAGCAACAATAAATGAAAATCTACAAATCTAATCTTATTCCATTATAAAGCGCTCGAAGACACCGCCATGGATAAAATGTGATCAAAAATCCTTTGGTAATAGTTTTGAAAATTATTGGCATACGATCGCGAGACTGAAGAAATTTATCGATTCAATTCCGTGTGTCTGGGAGAGAGAAGGTGCCCTATGTAAGAAAATTAATAACATCCATTGCTGTGTGATTGATGAAATGCCGGAGCGTGACAAGTGTGGAATGAAATTGGTGCAAATTGTGGGTATTTATTTGAATATTGAGAAATATTGTTTCATGTGGAATTGCTGCAAGTGCTGAAGAAAAATCTTGCCGTTGCGCTAAAAACAGAGAGTCTCAGCTGGTCAGGGTGCCAAAAGTTCTTCCAGGACTTGAAGTTCTTGCTGGAAGAAACTCAGCCAGATGACGCCTTTCCTTTCTTTTTTTCCGGGGATAGCTGTGTGGGAAAAAGAATGAGGTAATTAGTGGGTTGGATGAGGAGTGAGAACCCTAACAAGACATCTATCATTCTTATTTGAGGATTTTTTTTTGTGCGCCTCTCTTTGCTAAATCGTCTAACAAGATTTCTACGCTGCCCTTTTAATTACTACTCCCGCAACCCAAATAGTGTCTCAGAGGATTTTTTTCCTGGCTCTTGTTCCTGGGCGACACTGAGGAAAATGAGGGATGTTCGAGATGATTTTCTCGCCAGCAAGGGAAATCTTCTGGAGAAGAAAAATATCTACCCCTGTCCCAGAAGAGGGAAGCAAGAATCTTTCCCATGGGGTGAAATTAAGCAATTTTTCATTCAGCCAGAAAAGAAGTCAGGAATAAAAGAAGAAACCTCTTGAGCTACGAGATTTCAATCCCATTTCTCGCATCAATAACACTTCATGGAGATATGCCGTGGATACTAACGATGGACACTCAGAGCAAACTAATAAAATTGATTGAGATGATATCATCGCCTGGTATTTTTTTTAGTCTTCGGGGCCAATTCCATGTGATTCCTTTTATCTAAATTGTGTCATTCTTAATGCTTTTTTAATTTAATGATTCAATTAAATTTTTTTTATTTTGGCCTTCATGCGCTTTTGTGCTTCACTCACACGTTGGGACCACCAACAGAAGTTCATGACATGGGTAAGAGGAGAACATTTTGTCAGTAGCATTTTCACATGGCGTCTCCCTTTCAGAATCCCAGACGATCTAGCTGCATCAGCAATAGCAGAAGACATGGCCTTCCAGAATTTAAAATTAGAGACGAGCCCTGATAAGCTTTTAGTAGGTGGGATTTTCCAAGAGAAAACTTGAAATGTGAGAAAATTCGATATGAGACGTATCCCAAGATGCAAAATAGCTGCCTTATAGAACCAAGTATTAGACAAGTCTTTTAGTGCACTTTTAAAAGACTTAAAGTGAGGATTTTCTGTTGAAATTCATATAGAAGCTTTTAAGATCCTTAAGAGTGCGCCACTTTACTTATAATAATCTCAGTGATGGAACCAAGAGCGTTATAAGCAAATAAAAAGATTTTTAGTTCTATAGTGCCTTACTTAGGGAATTCTACAATACTACATTAAGAAAAAATTGCTTTTTGGGATACTTCCTTCTTAGTATGTTCAAGGTCAATTCAGGGACAAGATCTTTAGGACAGGAAGAAAATCTTAAGATCCTTAATTATCTTAAATATTCACATATTTTCCTTATTTATGCTCTTGAAGATTTGTAAAGTAAACACATATTCTTAAAGAAAAATGGAATCAAACTGAATAAATTAATTTTAATTAACATTGTAAATAGTTAAAATCGGTTTGATAAGATTATTTTTCAAGAGGTTATCCAAGATCGAAAAACCGACACATTTTCCTACCAGAATCCGTAGAAACCATGGCATCGTTCAAAGATCCCGGACGAATCCGATATGGAATATATGATACGAAGTCCAGAATCTTTAGAATCAAAGGGAATCACAGAATTTAATTTTCGCTATACGCTCATACTGCTAATAACTGATAATCAACGGTCAGTCAAGTACTCCTCCTATTCGGTTGCATGGGACAGTGTTTAAAATTCGAAAATTCGCAAAAAGGAATAAATTGGATCACAATCGTAATAATACAGAATCACGGAATACCGAGTTGAATCCTCAAAAGAATCAAACATTTGGAATACAATGAAATCACAAAGAACAAGGGAAGCCCTTGATTATTTCCATAGTTTATTTATTTGTTTTTTTAAATTTAACTCACAAACAATTTTATGATCGTTTCTATATATAGTAAAAGCTATTTAAAAATCTACATTCCGAAGCATATTTCAAACTTAATAAATTTTTCGAATTAGTGTAAATACGTTAAACTCGGCTGCAGCCAAAATCCCGAAAGCCAAAATCTCGAACGCCAACATCCGGAGAAAGGCCAAAATCCCAAAAGCCAAAAGCCTGAAAGGGATGAAATTATATAGAGGAAAATGTTTAGAATAATTTCCTAAGATACAGAAGATTTCCATTTGCCTCCAGCAAGCGCCGGCCGGTACAATCGTGGGAGTAACTATGATACTTTTAAGAATTTGGGATTTTGACTTTCGAGATTTTGGCTCATTCGGGATTTTGGCTTTCGGGATTTTGGTTTTCGGGATTTTGGCGTTCGGTATTTTGACCGGGACCCCCTTAAACTATATCCTAAATAGGTTTCCAGTCGATGTTCCATCTAAACTCTAAAATCCGAATTTAAATTTTCAAGTTATTTTAAATTATTGAACAGACATTTTCTTTCTATACTCTCAGAGCCTTTGTTTCATTCTTCAAAAGTGTCTAGGCTAAAATTTAAATAGCTTCTATTTATACAAAATTAATGTACCAAAAATTCGAAAAGAACTTAACTCTCGAGATACACAGAGGTCTCAGATATTCGAGTGACAGCTGTCAAACACTTGTCAAGGGTTCTTCCAATTTAGCTGCAATTTCTCCCTGGAGTATGCGGTGAGGAGATCCGGGTATGATAAAAGGTAATCCATTTATTATAACCTAGAGGCAGAACTAGAACAAGGTGCCTAAATCAAATTCAGGATCTTGCCTTGGAGCATCTTGGGATTAACTGTGAACACCTTAGGTCTAAAGCTCGTATAAGCTGTCAAATATATGAAAAAGTCAAAAAATGTCCCTTCTTGCATGGGGTTTTATCTGTCATTTTCGGTCTCACTCACCCGAATATCAAAAAGTTCTGTCTGATTCTGTCTGGTTCTGTCTTTCGAAATTCCTACGGGAAACTACATGAGCCATCTTTCCGAATTAGCTCAATGTCAAAATATCTTTTCCTTGGTTCTTAAAGGCAATCCTCGGCTTTTTCGAACTTCGACTTTGAACATATACAGCTTCTCTATAACTGCAAACATCCTTCAAATAACGTTTTGCTTCTTCGAATCTATTAAAAAATATAACAAAAAGAATTCATCTAAAAATTGTTCGATCTTCGAAACTTTGAACCCTTTTGAACCATTCAATACTCAAAAATATTTTCGGAACAGTAGGATCAACTTTTTCATTAAATTAAAAAAAAACAAATCAAAATAATAAAAAAAAAATAGTGAAAGCGTAAAAATCGCTTGGTCTATCTTGGATAATTCACTAGATCTGTGTGATCTAGTGAACTAGATTCTTAATATCGAAAGTTCGAAAACAAACCAATGAAACCGTTCAAGTGCCGAATATGTTAACTTCAACTTTAAACTTTCAAAAGATCTTTGGAATAGATTAAGCTTAGATTTCATTCCTCGAAAGTCTACTTTCTACCAAACGAAATCATCTTGGCGAAGACACTTTTGGAAAGTAAACCCTATGATTTACCGGCCGATCGATCGAATGTATAATATAGATCAGAGGGACAAGCGGACAGGTAAAAACATTTTCAGTATTTAACATTAATCAGACGACGATACTTACTTACTTATTTAGGTGACTGCAATGGCCCTTTAACGGACTGGACCTCTCTCATTAACCTATTCCAGTATTGACGCCTCTCCGTCAGCTCGCTCCAGAACGTAGCATAGGTCGCTGTCGTAAAGCTCATCCTATTGGTGGCTCCTTGCAAGTTTTCGTAACAACCTTGCTTTTACGGGGAGGGGCTGTCAGCCACGCGACCAACCCTATCTAGAAGGACCAGATCCTTTGTTCGTTAGCCTCAGAAACTCATCCTCGAAACTCTACTTTTTACTAAACGGAATCATCTTAGAAAAGTTACAAAGCATTTTCAGTGTTAAACATTGATCAGAAAAGGATAGGCCTCCTCAATGATCACAGAAGCTGTGACTAGTAAAGCATCCCAACTCAAAAAGATGATGGATAAAGAGGAGAGTTCAGTGTCGCATCAAATCTGTCATTCTCAATTTAATGTGTGTCTCTCTCAAAAGAATATAATGACGCTTTAGTGACAATTATTGGCGGGAACCAGTTTTTTTTATTGATCTCGCGGGATCTCAAGCAAGAAACCACCCGGAGACAGACACAAGGTTGAATATACCGAGATTGCTACCTATTCTTCATTGGCATAAAAACTTCTATACAAAAGTCAATTTCCCATTTTGATATTTTAACGGCTGGTGCACCCTGTGATTATTTTTACGACGTTGTCCATGGATGTGACTGAAAAAGAGTCACCTTCAATTAGGGCGAATTCAGTGGAGCCTGATGGACAAAACGACCGCCACCGATTTCAGCTTCTTGAATTCAATCCAGAGTCATCTTGTTCTCAGAATCTTCCACATCGAGATTCACGTCAATTCTATCCATCTCCACCTTCGATCTCTTTTTCAGGAGGAATTTTTGCTCAGAGAGGAATTTTCCTGCCCAGGAATCCAGCGAGCAAGTATTTGGCGTATTTTTTTTTGGTCTTGTCGTATTATGAGACACCAAATGCCAGTGATCTTTACGAGTCACAAAATGCCTTATCGCACTCTCAAAGTCACTTAATTATAAATAATCTAGAATTTTTACGATCCCCATCAAATTTGGGACACCAAATGGAGGAAGTGTGTTTCGCTGCTGTTCAAATGACCACATTAATGTTACTCCTCTCACTCCTTTTACCCAAAATAGTCCAAAAAACGTGTAGATGGCATTTGAAAGGAACCCTCGCAAATCGACTTCTAACTTGTGAGAACCCATAACGCATTTATTTCCCTAAGTAGTTAACATAAATAGTTGGATCAATAAATGATGAATTATAATATAAACGACTTCACTTAAACGTTTTATGCGTCTTATGCACATTAGAAGCGTTACATAATGCTGGGTTAAAAGATTCTTGCTGATTAAACATTACGCAAGAGAGAGTTACAAAATTCCAAAAAATATTAGAGGAAGAGCTAAACGTTCAGTACACAGGGTATGGTGGGGCAAATTCGAGTACAACAATTGATAGCTCAAAAATTCAATATTAGTAAGAGGTACTAAACTTTTAGCACATGCATGTACTACAGTAAATTTTGCAACTATTAATTGTTACTACTAATCTGTCGCTTCAATAGATACAGTTTCTGTAAGACAATTAATAGTTGCAAAATTCAAAATTATTAAGAGGATCTAAACATTTAGCACATGCATGTACTAAACAAAATTAGAGAATTGAAGAAATTTCTGTTTTACGAAATTTTAAAATAGTGTTATATGAGTAAACCTCTATTTTATCTTGCAAAATTCCAAGTGAATAAATAGGAGCTAAACATTTAGCACATGATACATGTTTAACTAAATGTTTAGCTCTTGATTATACACTTGATATTTTGTAAGATATAATAGAGGCTTACTCATATAACTACTATTCTAAAATTGAACTAAACAGGAATTTCACAATTGTATAATTTTGTTTAGTACATGCATGTGCTAAATGTTTATACTCTCTTATTATTTTGGATTTTGCAACTATTAATAACACTATATAACACTATTATAATGATTGAGTAAACCAATAAATAACTATGGCATAAACTCTGATAAATTCTCTTCAGTTCTGGAATTTTAAAATTAGACCTACTTCAGAATAACACAATAATCTCTTACAAAAATTCAAATATAGAGAAGAATAAAGTTTTAGCACATGCATGTACTAAACCATAGCTGGATACAAATTTACGTTCTTATGTAAGACTATCACTTCAGTACATACATTCTGTAGGACAATTTATAGTTACTGTATTCAAGATTATCAAGAGGAGCTATATATTATGTAGCACATGCATGTACTAAACTAAGTTAAACCATAGAAGAAATTCCTATTTTTATACAATATAAATGTATGTACTCTATCTTTCAAATTCCAAGTGTATATATAGGAGCTAAACATTTAGCACACGAATGTACTATATGGCATTGTAGTAATATAGAATAAACCCTGATAAATTCTCTTCAGTTCTGGAATTTTAAAATTAGACCTACTTCAGAATAACACAATAATCTCTTACAAAAATTCAAATGTAGAGAGGAGGTAAAGTTTTAGCACAAGCATGTACTAAACCAATTCGAAATAATTTGTTTTTATGTACGATTGTGAAAAAAATAAACAAAAAATATGTACTTAATAGGGTATTAGCACATATTCTGTGCGAAATTGTCAGACCATTACTTTTATTACATGTTTAGTTCAAAGGTACAACGTATTAAAACACTAATATTAAGAGAGATTCAATGAATTTCTAGATGGTTTGTGCTGGAAATATACTGAAAAATTGTAACTACAAATTCAAATTAAAATTGAGAATTATGTTAAAAATTTAGAACCTGAATGTACTAAAGCAATTTACAGAAAAGATTTAGTGTTTTTACATTCTAATGGCAGCAAAATACGTAACAAATTTTTGGCATATCTGAAATGAATATAAGAGATGTATTACAAATTTAGTTATATTTTTTAGTACACAACAAATAAAATTTTATTAGAAATTTTCTTAAGAAAAATGACCTTTACTCTTGGTAACTCTAAGATTAATACACCTATTCCAATAAAAAAATGAAAGAGCAGAACTTTTTACCTGAACATCTTTTTTTAGTACATGACATTCTTCATGTGCTTCTGCACAATCTACTTTTCTTTGCCTTTAGTTTCTCTAAAATCATTCTTAACACATTTTAAAATTAATGAAAATGTAGACGTAGCTTTGGTAGCCTATTTCGGCCGCCTTCATTATAATAGTTCCTTTCCCTTCCGGAATTCTTTCAATGTCTTTTTCGCATCGTCTTGTTTGTCCAGCGGCATTTTTTATTATTTTTTGCATAGAGTATGCAAAACCTAAAAATTCATAGAAATCCGAGCCGAGGAATAAAAAAAGTGGCCGGAATTGCAAACAGGCCGAAATTTGGCACATTTACCCTACTAAATTCTTAATTTTCTTTTTTTTTGAAAATTTGAAAATAACGTTCTTTAACGTTGTAAAAGAAGAATTGCAACGGAAACAATTCATCCACAGAAATCACAAGTAATTTTTCTTTTGACCTGTGGGTAAAACAATTACATTGATGATGGTATACTTAATTGGTCAAGTTTGACAGACAAGTAATTGAGCTGTCCACCAAAATATCTCAAGATAGCATCTGTTTCAATTTATAGTTGTGTCTTAAGTGAAAGTTTGACTTAAAAACTTTTGTCCACGAAAGCCTAAAATGTTAAACGCATCGCTCTCAGGGACACTAATGATAAGTGTTGAGTGAAAATGTGCTATTACATTGGGGATAATTAAAATAATTCCTGGACATGAAGACATGACAATGCGCGAAAAGAGTGGCGCTCAATAGTGAATCGAAGATGGATATTCTTTGTGATCAATTTGTTTACTTTGGGCAAGATTGAAACCTGCCCTATTGTCATGAAGTTGACATGGAACAATTATGCTCGGGGCACGACTGAGTTGGGTTTTGTGTTGTGCGCGCGTGAATTGGACGGGCTCCGGCGGTTCATGCACTCGACGCGATCACCTGGCACCACGGGGAGCACCTTCACGAACTGTCAAAGACTGTAGAAAATAGGAGAAACACATTCTCTCCAATGGCTTAACACACCATTCGACTCTGTGTCTGTCGATTTCCCGCCAAATCACTTTGCCATTCCCCATCCTCCTACCCTCATATCCACCTTCATCTTTGCTGGCGGGATGGATGCTCTGAAACAGTGCGCTGGAGATGAAACAATTTATTCCAAAGTGCAAATAATTGATGGATGCGTCTGAAGTTTTATACTCATAACATCATTTTAAGATGCCATTTCAATGCTAAATGTATCCTGCCCTTCTTTCACCATCTCAATCGCTCTTGCTCTCTTTGAATAAGTGAGAGAAGTCATGTATGGTCCATCCATATGTCCGACAAAAGCCGCTCTTTTTCACCCCACTCAAATGGAGTCCCAAAAGCTCCCAAGACGAATATATCGCAACAGGGCAGAAGACCAAGACCTTGTCCAAAGAAAAACCATGCGAATTAAATTGTTGGAAGTAAAGAAATAAACATTTACTTGCGGCATTGTTTTTTTTCACACTTCCAACCGACACAAACAGATTTATTGCTAATCGAGCGCCAAAAGGGCGGCTCACGATGACAAACGCCGAACTCGGCGGGAAACTTCCAGTGCGGGATTCATTTCCGTGATGTTCCGCCCAGAGACATCATCATTGATTCCCGCATGGGTGCCTTAATTGCCTCCCTGTGATCGCTTGCAATCTCGCGAAATCGATCCATGCCATAAATATTGGAAGATCGAAGAAACAGTTTCTCAGGCTCTTGGACGATTCCAGCGATGCATGTGGCTGGAAAGGCCTATCTCCAGGTGTTTCAATCACCCTCACTTGTGTCCTTTTCTGCATCTTCTTCGTGTACTTGCCTAGATCGGGGGAGAAAAGATGCTTAGTGGATCAAAGATGAAAACCAGTCAGTTTGAAGATTGCACCATGTCCTTGGAGATGCCCAAAGAAACGTTTCGTCAAACTCGATAGGATTAAATTTGCAAAGACGGAAACTTAAGAAACAGCTCGACTTTACATGCACTTGTATGCTAAAGCAGCCTTGTGGAGTGTCTGAGTTAGGGGAAAGTACTATCCCTTCGAACGTTCATGCCTTCGAATAATGTGAATTTTCTTTTACATTTCCTAGCAGACTTACATATTTCTATTAAATATTAGTTAGCTTATTATCAATTATTATTAATTATGTAATAATTAAGTAACATCTCGTAGGAAAAATTAATGGAAATTCGTATTATTCGAAGGCATGAACGTTCGAAGGGAGAGTACTTTCCCCTACGGAGTGTCCTACTTTCAGAGTGTCCGATATTCAACACTGTCCGACTTTTAGAAAATTTTCCTACAGTAAATTTTGGAATAATCAACTTAATATTCGAACAATTTTCTTACAAGTTGACGAAAAATCAATTAAATAATCTTAGGAGTACTCTTGTAGGGGAAAGTGCTCTCCCTTCGAACGATCATGCCTTCGAATAATGTGAATTTCTTTTGTTATTCATAAGAGATTTACACAAAATTATTACAGAATTATCAACAATTGCTGATAAGCCAACTAATATTTGATAGAAATGTGTACGTTTCTTAGGAAAACTAAAAGAAAATTCACATTATTCGAAGGCATGAACGTTCGAAGGGAGAGTACTTTCCCCTATTGCATAGCAATTTTATTACTAGCTTAGCAACGTCCGAACTTTTAATTTGATTAGTCCGGAATACCAAATTCTACCCTACCCAAGGAGTTCCTTTAGATAGATAAATTGATATCTTTTAGATGAATTTTCGGTGTAATGTGTTGTAGCGGTTGTAGCAGATAGTGAACGGAACAATAGACCTTTCTTGATTTTTCCTCTTTAATTCTTCACGACTTTTCGAGGATGGAAGTCTTCTTCATCATCTAGTGCTATATTTCGACCGTATACGTATACAAGCTGAAGTCAAAGTGGGAAATTCGGTCTAATTTTTTGTTCTTCAATTTGACTCTATTTTACCAACGTTTTGATCCTGTATGGGATCTTCCTCAGAGCCTATTAGGGGAAAGTACTCTCCCTTCGAACGTTCATGCCTTCGAATAATGTGAATTTTCTTTTAGTTTTCCTAAGAAACGTACACATTTCTATCAAATATTAGTTGGCTTATCAGCAATTGTTGATAATTCTGTAATAATTTTGTGTAAATCTCTTATGAATAACAAAAGAAATTCACATTATTCGAAGGCATGATCGTTCGAAGGGAGAGCACTTTCCCCTACATACAAATTGAATCATTTACTAAATAATTCCTTGCACAATTTTTAAACAATTTCTTTGGGACTTTAACTCCCATCAAAGTCCTCTTCATCAGGTTTTGAATGTAGAGGAAAAATTACGTACAGGTCGGAAAATCTGCTGCTGCACTGCACTTGGACTTTTTCACAACTCTTCACTCTGAAGTTCACCATCCAATGAACTGACATAGAATGTATTTTTTGGGCAATGACCATTTATAAGATCGACGAATTGCCACGTTTTAGCAGTTACTACGTAGGTTCATTAGATGGTCAACTGAAGTGAGTGAAGAATTGTAAAAAGTCCAAATGCAGTGCAGCAGCAGATTTTCCCACCTGTACGTGAATTGCACCTACACATTATAAACCTGATGAAGAAGACATCCATCCTCGAAATATTCGTGAAAAATTAAAGAGAAAAAATCAAGAAAGGTCTATTTTTCCGTTCACTATCTGACAAATTGATAGTTTCATGTGTGGCAACAAGTGGACACATAGTTGTCGGTCATGTGGTCAAGTGGTAAAGCACCCGCTCTATGATGCAAGTGTCCCGAGTTCGTATTTCCTTTAGGTCACCAGGAAATTTTCTAGAGTTAAAGGTGTTCGAATTGCATTCAGTTCCAGTGAGCTTCACTGCACTTGATTCCACGGGGCATGGGACTGATAACCACATTCAGTCCGTCTACAGCTTCAGCTTCAGCCGCTCCACCCTCCTCGTACGTCCTGTCCTCGCCAACTCGCCCGCAGCATCCAGGTCTCCGTCTGAGTTTCTTATGCATCTCCATTTTTGATTGATCCTTTTATTACGGGTTTTGTGTATTGAACCAGTCAGTTTTTCAGATTAATTTCATTAGGCAGTCCGGCTTCAGTTTGGGACGATCACTGGGATAGCTACATGCGTAAAGTAAGGCCGTTTCCTCAGAGTTGCTAGAATCTTTACAGGTTGTACTACACTAACGCTCAACACCCAGACTGTCGAGGCATTTTTAGGTAATGTCCGTTTATAAGACCGGCAAATTGCCACGTTTTAGCAATTACTGTTTAGCAGATACTCCGTGCTTTTCCTGTCCACAAGTATGGCATGAACAGTCTAGACTATACACACGCGACGCAACAGTTGTCTGTGGCCGGCCAGACCGCTTGGTACCGCTCAGACCGCACAAGTAAATCCTCCTTAACGATAGTTTTCTTCATTTAGGGGAACACCTACGATAGGGCCTTACCAATGAATTCGGTCTTGGGTACTGCCAATGCGAGGTGGTCGGCTGCTTCACTACCCTGATATGGAAAGTAAAGCAGCTTTCCTATCAGAGAATATAGGGATCTCAGTGGTGTAATAGACAAAAGCGTTTGTTCTTGGGTGGGTAGATCCGGGGCTTGACTCACAATGTTGTGAGATTAAGTCCCGCCTGGTGGAAAAATCTGAATGTCTAGTCTAGGACTTTTAGGACTTGGCATAGTTCACCATTGCTGTGCCATTAAGTTGCAATGGTTCACACAGAAATGGACTAAATTCCTTAATGAAGCAGAAGTATTTCGGACCCTCTGGGTCTGTTTCAACGTAGGTAGAAGTATAAGACCACCCTCTGAAATAATCCTAAACAGAAAAACCTATGCAATAAAAGTTGCAGAAGAATAAAAGAAAATCCTTTCACAAAAAAAAACTTTAAAACGAATTTATAAATTTTGGAAAATACTTATGAAAGTTAGTTCGAAATCAATGGACCCCGAGAAATTTTATTAAAAAACCAAGAAAAATTTCCTGAAATTCAATTAGCAAAACCTGTAAAATTAAAAAAAAAATAATGAAATTCAAAAAATAGTTTGGTAAACTTTAAAATTTTAAAATCGTATAGGAATAAAAGAAATTTAAAATTAAAATTAATAAAAACAAAAATTAAGAAAATATAAAAAGAAGGCATAATGCTAAAATTTTCAATATGAGCTGAGACACATTCTGTAAATCCTATTCTAAATGAAAAGAAGAAGAAATATGATCGATAATAAGTAAGGAAAAGTGTGCTACTTTCGGACGACTCAAGCTTCCAACAAATCAAGTTTTTCTCTATGTTCCTTATGGATTTCACCCATGAGGATGAAGACTTGGACTAGCTATTAAAATATTATATTATGATGGGCCAAATTCATTAATAACAAATTGAAAAAAAATGATTTGTACGAAGCATAAATCGTCTGAAGGGTTCGAAGGCAGCGCGCTTTCCTTTACTTAGCAGTGATCTCTAGCGAGAATATTTTTCGATTGTGGGCATAATTATTTTTTATCGGCGCGATTAATACGATGATGGAGACTGCTCATTAAACATCAAAAACATTAACATTAGATTAGCATTAAAAAGCAACGGTTAACGTAATTATAATCAAAATAATGTTCAAATTACATTACCATCAGTTTCTGACTGATCCGTCTCTAGAATTAGTTATTAGAAAACTAATAGAAATTTAGTCACAATATTATTTTGATTATAATTACATTAGGCCATCTCTCTGCTTAATGCCCAGCGCACAATAACTTTTATTTATAAACATGTTTTCATAATTTCCCATAAGAGTGAGCGAGATGACTAGATCAAGATCTCACTCACTCTCATTGAAATGTCAAAAATATGTTTACAAAACAAAAGTTATTGTGCGCCAGGCATAAGTCGTAAGTGTGTCTAGAGCTTGGTCTAAGGCATTAGCTTCTAGAAAATGTTTAATCAAAAACTAGGTAAAGGACAGTATGGGACAATTTGGTACTCAAACCGTTTACAATTTAGACAGGTTCAGTAAAGACGTTTGTGTCTAATAAAACTAAGATACCGCTTCTTAATACAGTTCATTGGCTTATTCTCCCTTGTTCTCCAGATTAACATAAATCTTCAAACAATATCATTCTGCAACTCTGTACAGTCAGGCAAAGATTAAAAGTTAACCAAAGAGATAAATGAAGAAATATTCAATTAACCATCAAATGCCAATCAATATGAGACGATTTATTGACGATGGACAGAAAATCATCTAAAAATATGCGTGTACTCAGTCCTCGGCATCTTCCACTCTCCTGCCCAGACATTTTTCTGTCGCTTGCGATCAGCAAAGAAAACATCTGGCACGGGGAGAGTCACAGCATTGCTGGTACCAATGTGATGGCCTATAAACAAAACATAAAACGGTGTGGCGTAATTCAATATTCATAACAAATCTGTCATTTGTCACTTTTCACAGGAGGAGCAAAAAAATAAACGACGCTTTTAAAATATTTTTCAGTTAATTTTAGCACAGATCTCTTGAGCTATATGGTATCACCAGACGTTGGAGAATATGAGGCAAGAAGATGCTAAGGCACTCTGTGGCAGAGAATGCTGAAGATGAAAGTCTTTGCACCGTGAATTAATTCTCTCTCTTTTTTTATTCTTTTCTTTTAGCCCAAAAGGCAAAACAATTGCTACGTTAACACGGTGTATTCCCTGGGTGTATGGGTCAATTAATTTATGTAAATTCTTCCCCATGCTCCGGACGAGGTCACGGGATCAGTGGGAAAGAATTTGTGAGCGTGCGCCTCAATGGAGCAGAGTGGCATGAGAAAAAAATCTTTTGACATAACATAAATCATTTTATTTGGTTATTCTCCAAAACAAACCATTTAAATAGCTAATCGAGCGGTGAGCTCAATCAATATGAAATTTTTGTCTCTCCATGGGCTAAAATTGTAAAGTCATGAAATCCGCGTGTTGTCGCACTGAAAAAAAAGCACTAGATTGTAATTTTAAGTCATTGCATAAGTTCTGTCCTCTTTTTAGTAAAATCATGTAAATTTACAATAAGATAATGAAATTTTTATTAATTAAAATACAATCAAACAAACATATTGCATTCAGGACCAAGCTTTCGAAAATTGGAATTTTTCGAAAATTTTTTCGAAGTTTGTCATTTGGTTAGCATTTTTTGTTCGAAAACTGCTGACCGGTCAGCATATTTTTGCTGATCGACTCAGCAAAAATATGAAAACGCTGCTTTTTTCAGCTAACTGGGCTCGCTAGGATCTTCGAATTCATTCAAACCATTTTTCACTTGTCAAATATATAGAGTGTTCGAATATCACACATTTAATTTATCAATTATTATATTTTCGAAATTGTTCAGTTAATTTCGAACAGTTACACTTGCATGTGAAGACATTTTCGCTTTTCGAAAGTTCCTTTTAAAAGTAATAGTATCAGTGCTGAGGCGAGCGATAAATTCGTTGACTTTAAGATTCTATTCGATCTCGATTGTATTTACGAATGAATTTCTAATTTAGAATAGTAATCATGAACACAAGAAATTTGTCATTAACCACAATAACAAACTCGACAACCAAATTTTATTATTATTTAAGCAAAGAACGATATACGAAAATCATGCATGTAATTCCTCATTTTTTAATCAATTCACTTAATTCCGAAATGTTAATCTTGAATATGAAGATCTTGAATATGATTATATCTGTCACAATCACAAATATCTCATGTACGTGTTTCAAAAATAAATATTATCAGTACTAAACGCCAAATATGTCAACTTTAAGCTTCTATTTAATTTAAATCGAATTTTCGAATTTCGAATAGTACTCATGAACACAAGTTGTTTGTTATTTTCCAAAAATATTATAGAATATTCGACAAGCAAATATGATCAGTATTTCAGCAAAAGACAATATGGGAACGTCATACTTACAGTTTTTCAGTATATTTTCGAAACAATTCATTTAATTTCGAGTAGCTAAACTTGATTTTGAAGCTTTTATCACTTATCAAAAATATCTAATCTATGTATTTCAAGAGCAATTCCTACGAGCAATAGAACATGCAATATGTCAACTTTAAGCTTGCATTTGATTTCAATTCCATTTTCGAATAAATTTCGAATTTCGAATAGCACTCATGAATACAGGAAGTTTGTTATTTTCCAAAAATATTATCGAATATTCGACAAGCAAATATGATCAGTATTTAAGCAAAAAGCAAAATGTAAACGTCACACTAACAGTTTTTCAGTATATTTTCGAAATAATTCATTTACAATGCCCGCTTTGTAATCCGGATGATTGGGAGACAAAATGACAGATGTCCGCTTCGTAATTCGGATAGATTTTTTGAATTTGTTCAACGTCTCGAAAATATAATACAAGATTTTTTTTGTAGAATTAGAATAAAACTTTTAAAGAAGATTAAAAAAAAAATCCGGATTAGAAAGCGGGCACTGTAATTTCGAATAGCTAAACTCGATTATGAAGCTTTTATCACTTATCAAAAACATCTAATGTATGTATTTCAAGAATAATTTCTACCAGCAAAAAACGCACAATATGCCATCTTCAAGCTTCCATTTGATATTTCAATAGAATTTTAGAATAAATTTTGGATTTCGAATAGTACTCATGAACACAAGAATTTACTAATTTAAAAAATATTATAAAATATTATCAAAAAAATATGAGCATTATTTTTCCAAAGAATGGATACGAGAACAATCATATTTTCGAATCAATTCTTTTAATTTCGAATCTTGAATACGAAGCCTTTTCTTCGGACTGGAACACCAAATATGCGAACTTTAAGCTTCCATTTAATTCCGAAATTCTAAATTGCGAACTTCGAATAGTTACTCTTGAACACATGAAGTTAATTACTTGCAATAATTTTACAAAATGTAAATAAACAATTTATTATCAGTACTCAAATAGAAGTTCCTTGAACTTTAATTAAGACTTCATCACTGCTGAATCAGAAGAGTGATCTACTTCTAGGTTTTCGAACGGTTTTGTAACTAAAAATTAATCGAAGAAAAATTGAATGCATAGTAAGTCTAATTTTATTATTAACTATTTGTGATATAATTCGGGTTCCCGAATGGTTTTCATCCCGATTCCTGAATGTTTTAAAAATCTTGAATAACAAGCAATATTACTGGTGTCTCAGGATTTACCCTAAATATCCGATCCTTAGTTAATATTTTCCAAAATATCTTCTTTGATAAGAAATTAGAGTAAGCTAAGTCATCTTACGGCCGAAATAGACTCAGGCTGATCCTCGAGAAGACTTAGCCTGAACATTAGGCCGTAAAGGATTAGGTGAAGGAAATTTATGCAGCGAACCTCTATCCAATGATCCGAAGCCCTTAATGTATGATAGTTCGGGATAAACCTTCACTGCTAAATTTTGCAGGCTAAATATTCTCAAGGATCAACCTGAGTATATTTGGATTCTTAGGTCTAAAGCCCATATAAAAGTAAGTACAATCAGCATTCAAGTAGACAATACTAAAAATGCGTTTGTAACTTCGAAAGATCTTCGAATAAATTTTCGAAAAAAATTGCAAATTCGAAGAGCAGCTTCTGAATACAAGGAATGAGACTAGTTCTCAGGTTACTAAAAAAAAAGCTCCGAAACATAAGTAGCAACCCATTAGAAAAAGGAATTCCAAGAGTTCTTCATCACAAATCGGTTTCTCTTGTCGCTTTATACCTTCGAATGGTGACCTTTTTCAAACTCATTGGATTTATTGGAATGAAATTGTCACACTGTGGGGTATTTTTTGGTCTGATCCACCTTCCATGGATGATTAAAGAGTTTCCGGGAATCATAATTCAAGAGAATTCTAATTAGTAAATTCTTTTTGGTGATTTTCTCATGAATTTCATCGTCTCTCAACTATGACACAATCCATTTAGTTGGTCGTCCAAGACGAGAAAAAAAAAGAAAGATGAGGACAGAAGTTGGTTGAAAAAGTGACAAATTGTGTGACACTCTCATTACCAGGCAAAAGACCTGGAAGATATATACTGTGGATCCAACCTGAGATGCATGAGAGAGTCTCTTCACGAGCAATTAATTCATCAAGATCAGCAATGGTACTTTTTTATGTCCCAACCAAAAGAGATTGAGGGCCAGGAAATGGCTATTGTCTCAGGTGAAATAAATTTGTCACATTTTGCGCGACAATACCCCAATAAATCTTCATGTACTTTCATCCCTCCTCCTGTCTTTGGCTATTTAATTGTAGACTCTCTGTGTGGCAAATAAGAACAATAATAACAAGAGAGAAGAAAAGACGACAAATGACTCAAGATAATTTACTGACTCTCGACCATTATTAAGACGCCCTCCGCGTCTTTCTTTGCACCATCGGACAAGAGATGGGAATTTATCATCATTCACCCAGCTGGACCTGGGCAGATTATAGAACTTGCGAGCGGCTTCCGCCAAAAAGGCCTCTCTTTTGATCGAAATCACTTGGACGACTTGGACGCTCCTCTCTCTCTCTCTGCAATTAAGCTGTAAAATGTTAATTAGTTCACACGGACGAAACTTTAATTGTGCTCTGGAATGTTTCCACCTTCTTTTCGGGTCACATGTTCAAGCACAGAAAATCTTCCTCGTCCAGCCATCTGCAAAGTGTCGTTCTGACCATGAGAATCTGTCTGACTGGAATGAGATGTCTGAATCACCGAGAGGTGTTGCAACAGACTAATCTTGATCCACTTGATTAAAGTTCTTATACCAGGATGTATTTAAAGTATCAATTGAAGCAGAGGCTTCGCTACTTCGAAAAAAATATTGATAGGGTACGATGAAGTAATTCGGAATCATGTCTAATTTGGAACTTTGAGGTTTCCTAACAATTTTAGATGTCAAAAGAAAAAACAACGAAGAAGTACCTACTCTCGAATGTAAAAATTTGCACTTCTTCGTGTTTTCCTTTTCTCTTTGACGATCTAAAACAGCGAAAAAATCTCAAAATTCCAAAATAGACATGATTACGAATTACTCTATCTTACCCTAGCACTCCAAAAGTTTGTCGAGGATGTTGTTCCATACAAATTATAAAAAACTTTTGCTAAACCAACGAAAGAATGTATTTACCTCTTAAATAAAAATCAAGAAATAGGATTAGAGGAAATTGCCCATGCTTCGTACGATCCCAAGTTTCATAAGGACTAAATTTTTTCTATGTTTCTGAATAAATGTGACTCCGCAATATATTTTAAAAACTGGAGACTGCCCCCTAGTTTTTAAAATATGAGTGCGATGGGTTACATTTATTGAGAAACATAGGAAAAATTTAATCATTACGAAGCTTGGGATCGTACGAAGCACGGGCACTTTCCCCTACAAACTTCCTTTCAAAACAGAGGTCATACCGTTCCGAACTTATATAGAATCACCTACCACTTCCCTTCCCTTAAATTACTTTTGGAATTAATGTTTCTTAAAAATATCGGATGTATCAACAAATTATAATATAAAGAAAAAAATATGTAGAATTCTACAATTGATAAAATAATAAATTCTTTGCTCAATACCCTTATAAAAAGTTCAAGAATTAAAAAAAATCCTGAAATTTACGATAATGTTTTAAATTAGTAAAACGCATTAAAAAATTAATAAAAATTCAATAAATTTTTGTTCTTATATGTTTCAAAAAATCAAAAAAAAATACCATCAAACTTTGTATAAAATTCAAAAATTACAGTTCTAAGCGGGGAAAAATAAAATTTGCAATATCAACCTTAAAATAAAACTAACTTTGAAAAAAAATTGTATAGAACACGAAATAAAAGTGACCAAGAAGTTATGAAAGTGCTTTAAAATTATTTAACTAAATTAAAAAAAAACTAGTTCTAATATATTTTAATTATTTATATTTGAAAAATAAATAAGCCAAATAACCAAAAATTAAGGAAAAGGTTTCACTAACTTGAAAGAATAAAATCAAAAAGAAATCTACTGTAGTTCTTTGGGAAAAAATGCAATCTCACCCCAATCACAACTACCAAAAATACCATAAAATTTTCTAAAAAATTCAAATATTATAATTCTAAACTGAAAAATATAAAATTTGCAAAATAAACCTTTAAATAAAATGAACTTTGAAGAAGATTTTGTATGAAGTAAATTGGTTCCAGAAGATAAAAAGTAAGTAGTTTAACACTTGTCCAAATTTTAAAAATAATAACATTAATAATATTTAATTGTATTTATTTTAAAATTAATTAATCCAATTCCCTAAAACTTAAAGAAAAGGTTTTATAAAACTGAAAGATTAAGACCAAAGTGCAATCAATTGTCTTTCTTTGAAAAAAAAATGCAATCACATCCCAATATTTAAATTAAAATTGAAAAAAAGACTTCAAATTCTAAATATAAAACCAATATTTTGAGAATATTTTGCTGCTTTTCAAGATTTTTAATATTAATTTTGAGAATGAAATAGGATCATCTAGAGATCTTACTATGTATGATATTGTTTCTTGTTTCGTAAGAGATCATAATAAATAAGTGTTAAATAATGTAATTATAAAAAATAAATAAATAGTACATATGTTTAAAAAACGGATAGGTAAAAAACTATACATGAAATATCGTACAGTTGATCTAGATCACCATTTTTCACATTTTCGTTTATTCTTACATTATTTACTATTTATTTTTTATTTCTTTTTAACTATGAATATTACTTAAAATTACAATAAAAATTGCTTAGATTTGAAAATAAGGTAAGACCATCTTCAGGCTAGAGGTTTAGCCTGTTCCAGATGGTCAGAAAATCTTAAACAACCAATTAATTTAGTTCTTCAGAATCCAATAAATTAATTGGATTTTATAATACAATTCTAAGTTAAGATTTTATGAAAAATCTTGATTAATAAGAAGTTAGAGAAGTTAAGCCATATGGCTCAAGCCCTGTAAGAATTTAACTCTTTAAGGACGATTGAGACGCCAGTTTCCCTTGAACAAAAACCATTTTTTCTGAGTATTTAGAGAACAAAACAAGTTTTAGTAAAGAAAAGTTTTTGTTTTTCCGACACCGGTATTCTATTCGTCCTTAAATGGTTAGCGGTACTGGCTAAGACTTAACGGACCAATTGATTCTTCCCTTAACCGAAAAGATCCCTGATGCAAACTCCAGTAGTAAAACCTAGTGAAATCTACATCCTTATACGGGCTTTAGACCTAGGGCTTAGCCATATGGCTTAATGGAGGTTTCCCCTAATTAGGAAATTAGGGAAGACTGGGGCAAAATTAGTCACGGATGCTATAGTTTGCCTTATAAGGAACATTGAGGAAACCATAATTTTAACGAAGTAAACACCTACTTCCTAATCTTTAAAATTTTTATAAACCTGATACTAACATTTTTTTGTGAATTATACGTAATAAAAAATTTCATTTGCTGACTAATTTTGCCAAAATCTCATCTAAAAACGATCCTGTTTTTCGAGATTTTTTTTGAAGATTAAAAAACGCCCAATCCCAATTAAGATAGTTAAATACATTTTTTTCGAAAAAAAATTACAAAATGTCAAACTTGGAGCGTCTCGTCGCAGAACTCCCTAACTGACAGAAATACTTCGAATTGGTTTTTAGAAATTTTCATGGTATATTTCTAGATAGTTTATCTATCGATTTAAACAATAAGAAACAATAAAAACAATAAAAAATAAATAATATAATTACTTCAAAAGGACTCGAGTGTAAGCGCAATAAATAAACAAATAAAAATATAGACCTCTTTTGACATTAGAATTAGGGGAACCCCTAACTTCAAACAATTTTTTTTTTAAAAATTACTAAAGATTCACTATTACAGGTAAATGATCCTTTATACAGACTTCAACCCTAAGGTCGGCTTCAGACTAGAGGTTTAGCCCAGTTCCCGAAGGTCTCACAAATCTTAATAACAAGCAATTTTATTGATTTTTCAAAATCTAATGAATCATTTGCCCTTAATATTCAATCGTAAACAAGAATTTCCTAAAAAATCATGCTGGATGAGGAATTAGAGGAGTTAAGCCAGATAGCTAAGCCTTAGGTCTGAAGCCCGTATAAGGCTTAGCTATATGGCTTAACTGCTCTATTTTCTTATCATTCACGATGTTTTGGAAAAACTTAACTTAGGATTGGGTTATAAAATATTAATCATCTGTTAGGTCCTCAAAAAGCAATAAAATTGATCAAAATTGAGCATTTTGAGACCTTCGGGAACTGGGCTAAACCTCTGAAGGCCACTTTAGCCTAGGGGTCGAATTGGTGTTCTAGCTCGTGCCATATGAGAAGCCTCTTGGCTGGAATTTGAACCTCTACTGATGTTGCTGAGGATGGATTTATGCATTAAGTCGTGGCTTTAATTCGTTGGCATTTTGCATCTCAAATTGCAGTCAATAGTTGAACGCCTGGAATAATTGCCAGTCGGGTGTCTGATCTCCCATCTCAAGAGGATTTGTCACTGATGCCCTGAGTAGGTGGAGGAGGCCCAAGAAGCCGATGAGACACGCTGTCACTTGCTCAGGTGATTAGAAGACAATGTCGAAGTGAAGATGTGAAAGGTGTGAGTCGTTTTGGCAATCATGCACTGTTTTCTTTGCCTCTTCATCTTGGTTGTTCCCTATAACCCTGAATGTTGTGCCCCAACCCATATGGCAGAATGTCTTCCAATTGTAAATGACACTGTGGCTCGCAATCTGACAGCTAATGAAAATTACGGTATTGCAGGATGGAGCAATTTGTACAAAAGCCATAGGCACCCTCCCATACCTCTCCTTGCCTTTCCCTGAGAAATGGTACCACGAGGAGTTGCACTTTAGAGAAGTTTCCAATGGTGAACCACAAGTAAATGTTCTCGGGTTCGCCTCATCTTGCCACATTTTCCAAACACAATGTTGTGTCACCAGGCAGAGGCAGGAGGATGAGGTGAATGGGAATAACTAATTCCGTGTCTCGAGACACAGTGTGAGGGACGATATGGTGAGACCACAAGTATTGATAGCGCGGCACAGAGACTAAGCGAGAAAGACACGGACATGAGGACATGGGACACGACACCATTAATTAACAAGATCGCACTGTGAGGTTTCTCATCTCATCCAGAGCTGCCTCAATCGCGTTCAATGAGGGAGATTTACGGGGCATTTGCCCATGCCCATGGGCTCAAAGGGTGACCAAGTTCGCTTGACCACTGCTACATAGATTAGCATAGATCATTAGATCTTTGACTTTAAGGTCCGATTCTTAGATCTATCTTACGTGGTCTAAAATTAAAAAGGTGCCTAATCGTAACGGATCAAGAATTCGAAAATCTTTGAATAACTTAATGATCCTGCGTACTTCCAATTTGGCATTTAGTAAATTAGGTAAAATAGATAAGGGCCCAAATCAGACTGATCCTCGAGAATATTTATCCAGTGGAATTTTGCAATAAAAGATTAAGTAAAGGAAATTTATGTAAAAGACCCCTAATCGATTATCCTGAACCTTGAGTGTATGACTGTTTTGGATAAATCTTTACTGCCAAGTTTTATGTGCTAAGTATTCTCGAGGATTAGCCTGAGTCTATTTAAGCCCTAAGGATCTACATCTAACTCGAATTTATACAATTTCAAGCCTTCTATTGTGTCGGATTTAGCCCTACACGGGTATAATGTAAAAAAAATTCTTAAAAACTTCGAACTCGAGATAATAAAGACCTCTACTTAGTTTTAAAAATCTAGGCAGGACTAAAATAATTTAGGACTTGACCGTAAATGTGTTAAATATCTTTTAAACCTTTAGATTCTAAATCAGAAACCTGCCTAACCCTACCTTAATCCTGGAAGTAAATTGAAGAGCAAGTTTGCCTCGTCATTAAAAGATGGAAAAAGTGTCTTGGATTAAGGAGAAATGGATTTGTAAAATCTCGTTTCCCCATATAGAAAAGTAACGAGATGTTTGGCTACCCCTGTCGTCATAGGGATTTTTGTAAAATCCTTTCATTTTCAACAAGATATCTTGTTGATACCGGATACTGCACATATTTTACTAAAAATATACAAAATCTTGTAAAATTTTTGTCAGTATTCTTTTTTTATTCACCAAAAATGACGATTTTGTAGTCGGAAATGGTCTCTAAAGTCCTATCTAACCATTTCCTGCAGACAGCATACCGGCTTATAATTGCTATATATAACAAAAAGCATGAAAATCGTGATTATTATATCCACCAAATTGATAAACAATTTGACAGAAAATATTCTAAGACCGTTTTGAGAGAAAGGGATAAAAATGAAAGAGAAAACGATATATTTTGCAACGCCATCTATTAAGAAATTCCCATGAAAACGAGATTTTGACAAAACTTTTACAAGAATTTTGTTAATTAAATTTGGTGGATTCGGTTTTAACAAGAAATCTTGTTGAAAATTAAAAGATTTTACGAGAATCCCTATGGCGACAGGGGTAGCCAAACATCTTGTTACTTTTCCATATAAGTTGACTTATTTTACAAATTTTTTACGAGATTATTTACGATATATTTTTTTTAGAGTACGAGACAAGTGGTACCGTCCATGGTTTTAACCAGGCGATCACCAGTAACTAATTTAATCTGGTACCAATCGTAAATTTATCGACTAACAATTTAAAATCTAAAAAACAGAAACTGCTTAAGCTGTCAGCATGACCTTAAAGAAATTGTCAGCCCCTTGGTGTAAATTCGAGAAGATCCCAAAGAAGGAAATTGGTGCCAATTTCACCTTCTTCATTTATTTTTCCATGCTGAGGCAGTCTCCTCACCTCGTAAGTGAGGAATTTCAAGCTCATTTCCCTCTCGATACGATGTAAAATAATTTCCTCATCTGGCTTTTCTCAAGCCCCCTTTAGCTTGATCAATTTTCATCATTTTGTGCAATTTCCCCGCTACAAATCGCTAAATCCATTTGGCTCTCGTCACAATTCACACTATTTGACCTCCCGCCACCTCCTTTGGTGATTTTGTGTCCAACGATCGCACATCGATTGGATCATAGACTATGAGGCTGGAGCAACTGAGTCCATAACCCTTTTAATGCAATACTGTTGTCGCTTCATACGAGAACCATTTAATTGGAAATTGTTCATAAAACGCGAGATCACGCCGATAACAAGGTGCTATACATAAAGAGTTGACTTCTTATGAGAAGAAAAGAGTCCTGGGCAACATGTGGAGTTGGGTGTCAGGCTTAAGAAGACTATCGACCTCGTGCGGTTGCTCGCCACTACAGACCATTATAATGTATTGGATCACATATGGGGTGATATATCTCTGAAAATTCCATGGGATTTTTCATAAATACTCTGTCAAGAGCAAAATACATCTCTCTGCTCTAAATTCCATGCACATTTTGCACCATCGTGGCTATTTTCAACCCAGATGCAACATTAAGAAATTTCTCCTTCTAATGTTGCCTTTGGTTCTGGGACAGATGAAAAATGCGTGGGTCTTCCAACCCAGACTTTATCTTCTGACCAGGCTGTGTAGAGAGTGATTTTCAGAAGCTAATGTTGAGTGGATGTTTTATCTGGAGCGGTGGCTTTTGATGTGATCATCAATGTGTGAGGCAAATTTCTCAAGCTTCTCTGTGACAAATTTGTCCAATGATCTTCATCACATCTTGTGTGAGCCACTCAGTCACAATTCCAACCCACGATCATCGAGCTACTTCTCTTATTGTTCTTGCAGTGTCCCAAACCTCGTGCCACTCTTCATCTCCACGTCAGGCTGCTATTCTTCTACATCTCGCGACCAGAAGAATTAATTTAGGGGAGGACGGGGCTGTGCTAAGGCTTAGCAATATGGCTTAACTTCTCTAATTCCTTATCAGTCAAGATTTTTTGGGAAAATATGACTTAGGATTGGACATTATGGGCAAATGATCCGGTTAATTCTGAAATAAAATTGACTGTTATTTTGAAATTTGTGACTTTCGGAAACTGGACTAAACCTCAGGTCTGAAGCCGGCATAAGTCTCTCAGGCAGCATGAAAATATCACATTACTCGAAGGCTTATACGTTCGAAAGGAGAGTACTTTTCCCTATAAGGGTATGGGTCAGGTCGGCCTTCGATTATTATAATTATTTCTTTTTTTTTTTCAAAGCAAAAATTATATTTTGTAATAAGTCTTTTCTATTAATAGAATAGAATTTTTCCATTGCATTTTTTTAAATGAAAAAAATGTTATATTCGGAAACCTACGGTTACGACATTTACAGGTTGATCTGTCATCATCTTCCTCTAAGTTTCTTCATTAAATCTTGAACAGATGAAATTTAAACCATCGAAAAGAGAAATTGATTTATGCGTCAATCCGGGAATATTACAATTTTCCGTAAATAAGCTGATATTCAAACCGAAGTTCCAGAATTTGGAATTTTGGATTTGCATAATACCGCACAAACCATCTTGGAAATTCTGATCTTGACATTGTGGTAATAATTTAGTAATTATACTGTCCAAGCTCCGCCTTGAGCAGAGCTCAGGCTAGAGAAGGAAATTATTCCGAATAGCTCAAAACAATTCCCTGCTCTTCGAGTGGCTCCAGGAGCTTCCTAGTCTGCGGATCCTGGTTGAGTTGTCCCCGGCGTCCTTCGACAGCCTCTAATGGTTGACCAAAAGGCCTCAGGTATAGGGCAGAAATGCCACCTGTTATAGGCAACAATCAGGTGCCTCTCTGGGGAAGGGCAGAAAAATCTGCACGCAACTCGGCTATGGGGAGCCTAATTGCAGGATCTCAGGAGAAAATTCACTAGGCATCTCTCTGAAAGCCGACTCTAAAATTGCCACTGGAGGCAACTGGAGCTTATTGTTCTAAAATAATCTAATGATATTTTCAGATTCAGATAACTTTTAGAATTTATTTGGATCAAAGCTTGGTGAAATCTAGCAACTAGTCACGAAAATATGAAAAAAAAATCGGATATTCAGTATTACAGGGGCACAACTCCAGTCACAGATTCACTTTCTGCGAAGGGGGTAATTTTTCGCTCTAATTTTTTACATTCCTATTTTCTACTTTTGCTTAATTTTATGCGTAAATTTCCTTTATTTTTTGCATAATTTTTAAACTATTTTGCCTAACATAAACTTTTTTTATAGAGTTATTTTTCTGTATATAGAATGCGTAATAATAATACAAAATTGTATGTATTTATATTCTTTAAGAATAATTTAATTCTTAAAAGTCTTATAAATTTAATAAAGTTAATAATTTAATAAAATTAGTTAATAAAGTGCTTATTTTCCCTTTCTGACAGTCCTTCACTTCCTCATGGAATTGCCCTACGGAGAGTGTAAAGAACTAATTTTGTTTTGTGAAACCGATTCAAAATTTATATTTGAACTGCCCCATCCTCCCCTACTGGCTTCTGGCTAAATTCTGTAAAGCGATGTCCACGAGACATTTATATGAATGTCGCCCCTCTTTTGTTGCTGCACGATCACCGATGATTGCGCTCATCTCTTAGGCCATTGTCTCCTCAAAAGCGGAAGATCCATCAGACAATGGGTGTCTTGTATTTCAGTGATTTTTGTCACTGTCACACCATGAACTTTTCACTTGGAAAAAGACTCTTTATGCCAAAAGTGAATGGCGAGAAATTAATTTATGCCTTCATGTCGCGTTCTTTTGCCTTCTATTCAAATTATGATTAATTGTCCATGGTGGACAATGGGAGTGGACAATTTCTTATGTCACTCTTGTCTCGTGTCTCAACCTCTGTCTTTTATCTCCTCAAGATGCACATAAAAAGCCTCTTGTGGCGGCTTCTGTTAGTAAACTACTGAATTCTCTCAGCACAAATCTCGCCAGAGAATTTTACTTTTTTGAAAGAAAAAGTAAGGATGGGCAAAACCTACGAGTTCCCCTCAATTTCCAACTAATTTCACTCGAAATCCTTAAAGTAAATATGTCAACAGAGGATTTCCCCAAACAGTTTGTGTTTAGAGTTGAAATGAACCCTCGGGCTAAATGTCTCTCCGAAGGGTGACTACTCCCAGTTGCTGAGTTGAGGGTATGGGGTGGAAAGTCGCATTTGCCCCCAAGGAGTGCTTCCTTGTGAATGTTCCAAAGAAATCTCCAACGTTTGTCAGTCCAAAACCAAGAAGGGTGTAATCATCCGATTGGAAAATCTAATTAGGAAACTGTTGTCTTTGATTAAAAATTGAAGGAATTGCGGTTGGATTTTGCGGAGAGGAGAGATACTTCCACATTTTTCCTGCTGGGGTGGTTTAAAACAAGATTGGATGTGTGGATAGGTACTACTGTAAAGGTGAAAATTAAACTTTTAAAGATTGAGTAAAAGGTGTTAAAGTCATCCGACATTTAGCCGAAATTGGTAATTGCAGAAACATTTTTGAACTAAAAATATTTTTATTTTTAAAGCGGTCTTCACACTAAAAGTAGAGCCTAATTTCCGATGGTCTTGAATTTCTAAAAAAAAAAAAGAAAATCAATTGAAGATATTTTTGGAAATCTGAAATAAATTAGTTGTCCTCAATATCCAATTTTCAAAAATCTTATTTACTTTGAATTTTAAGAAGTTAAATTTTATGGCCAAACCGAAGGTCACAAATTCGCAAATAGGGAGCAATTTCATAGATTTTTGAAAACCTATAAAGATAAAGATAGCATTATTAAAAATAAGTTTCCTAGGTTAAATTTTTCCAAAATTGTGATTCATAAGAAATTAGAGATGGCTATGCCTTCCGTCTGAAGCCCATATATAGACCTAAGCTTTATACGGACTTAAAACCCAAAGCTTAGCCATTATAGACGATTTTATCTTAAGATTTGGAACTTAAGGACAAATGGCCCATTAGATCCTAAAAAAATAATAATAAAAATTATTGATATTTAGGATTTTTAAACCTTATGGAACTGAGTTAAACCTGTATTCTGAAGCCCGTCTAATTTAAACTTCAAACAATAATAATGTTCTATAATGGGTCAAATTCATTAAAAACCTACTGAAAGGACTGAATTTTTCTAAGCTTGAGTCGTCCGAAAGTAGGGCGCTTTCTCCTAACTGTGTCCCACAAAATCCCATAATTTTTGGTATTAACTAAAAGAATCTACTTCCGGGTGAAAAGGTAACACAGAAATATATAAAATGTATAAATTCTGAATTCCGCGGTGCTTAGAAAAGTTCTTTTCATTTTACTAAACTAAAAATTTTTAGTTGGTGAAATGGAAAGTCCCGCAAAAACCTCAGGATTAGTCAAAAGAAGGAATTTTTCCGCCTCTGCCTCAAAAATATTTGTCGAGTGGCGCGGGATGTGATTGTTTGATGGTTAGCCCAACAATTGCTGTATTGTGAGACCCAGAGAGCCAAAGAGATCCAGATAGAATTCCAGTGTGAGATGCTGCGGGGGGAATAGTGGATTCCAAACATTATGGGGAACAGGCAAATGGTTTGTGCCTGTGGAGCGTTTTTTTTTTGTATTGAGGGACAACCGCGTGCGAGAGATCCCATTTTTTCACTTATGGACCATGACTTCTTCAAATTATGCACAGATTAAATCTGTCAGTTGCCATCAATTTTTTTTGGCATGTCATCTTGGTCGCGGTTCTCTGTCCCATTTTGTGGAGTTGTTCTTTTCTTGAATTTCCTCTCGGAGTGGGAGTGAATGACACAATGAGTGGCCTTTCTGTTGGAGAACCCCCCTTTTCGCGCGCAACACTATAAAGAAATTGGTCTCGTAATGTCGCTCTGATGATGCGATTAGACCACGATTTTGTGCGAGAAGAAGAAGTGACCTTATCTGATCGGCTTTCTTGTGCGGCTCATCTTTTTTTTTCGCGCTCGCGCCCCCCTGTGACCCCTATCCGCGGCCAACCCGAAAAAGACGCATTTCTTGCACATTTACAATCTGTCTCGCAGTTTGTCATTTTATTATGTGGCGAGTGCCCGAGACAAGACATCTCGAGAGATTTGTGTGAAAAAGAGATGGACCAACGGTATAAAGTCACTCGAGTTAACAATCGTTGTAACAGCACAATTGCAATTTTCGGATCTTTTTCGAAAATCGTTAATGTTGGAATGCAGAGTTTCAAAAGAAATATCGAAACTCTTAATTGCTTTGTCCGGAATTTTTCGTTAACACGAAATTCCATTTTTTCTTATTTTTCTTATTATACCAAGTTAAGATAAAATTTCCTCTGTCTGCAGTTTTCTTTCTTAAAATTGATATAGGGGAAAGCGTACTACCTTCGGACGACTCAAGCTTCGAACAATTTTTTTTTCAATGTATTTTAAAGTAATTTGGCCTATTGTAATATTATATTTTAATCTGGTGCAATGGCTCAAATTTCCAGAAAAGAGCTATGAGTAAAAATCATTAAGAATATAGAATCAAATTGAGCTGTCCGAAGCTGAAGTCGTCCGAAGGTAGCGCGGTTTCCCCTAATTTCATTTCGAATTATTAAATTTTGAATAGAAAAGTCTGTTGGAGTCGTCAAACACTTCAAAACATCACGATTTTAGACATTTTGTACCTGTAAACTATAGCATATTTGAAAAAAAAAGAATTAAAAAAATTTAGTGTGTTTTGTCGATGTAAGGATAACGGAACGAATACCCGCCTTTTATTCTTCCTCGTGCTGAAATATTTCTTCAGTTGGCTAATTTTTTCTGAAAGAATGCTCTAGCAAAAACTGAAATAAACCGGAAATATTTTCAGAAATCCACTTAGGAATAATTACTTATATCTAAAAATTAATTAAACAAATATAATACATCTTATTTTAAAAAATCATTTTTATTTCAAAACTTAACAGGATCCCTATTTCAAGTGGTACAGGGCTTGCTTTATGATTTCAGTATTCAAGGAATTCTGTAACAGTATTACAATGTCATATGAGAAATTTTCATGTTAAATTCTAGAGTAGAACAACATTGAAGCAGGGGCCTCTTGACATTTCATTTTTCCATACCTCTTTGAATAGAGGCACTGAAGACTATTGGCAAGTTTTTTCCTAAAGAGAATTGACTTATCAGTCTGATATATTTCGAAATCCTGCATTAAAAGCTATCTAAAAATACATATTTCATAATGTTCGCTGAAATAATACAAGAACTACGAGCAAATTTGTTTAAGTCGCGGTGCAATATCTGCAAAATTTTTACAAGGAAAAGTGAAAAATAGCTTCACTTTTTATTAGGCTTGATGGGCCCCTGATTAAAGCCTAGCGAACATCTAATAGCCATTGTAAAGCATCTCTGTGAAGCTCTAATTAGCAAATATGAGTCGGATCTTTAAGTAGTTCTTCCGAATTAATCACATAAAAAAATTAAAAGTTGTCCTATGGCATTGTCATAATGTTATAGAGTTACCTGGATTCATAATTTGATTAGATTATCAGAATTTTATAGAAGTAGGTGCTTGATTAAAAGTGCATTCAGTGAGCTTTTCTGCCTTTGATTCTAGAATTAGCGTTCATGTGAACCCGCAGCTACTTTATGGGACATTGTTCCGGGATTAAGAAATGTTAATCCCTTAAGATCTTTAGAAAATACCCTCTAGAAGAGTCTAGAAATTCCAGAAGGACTTACAATAAAACTTTTTATGTCAAACTTTACCAGCAAAGAAGTCATAACACAGTTACGACAATTGATGATACAAGCGACAATATATTGAATCCCATCTTCGAAGGCAAAAGTTCCTAACAAAAGAGAGACTTCAATTTCCAGTGAACAAACAACTCCTCCAAAAGTGGCTGATGAAAAAATTAATTGTTTGCCTTCAACGGAAAACTAATCAGTTCATTCATCTAACCCTTTTTTTCTACTTTACTCAGAGTCCGCGGTGTCCAACATCTTCACGCTCCTAACCACAAAATTTCATAATGTTGGCGCGCAGTAAAAAAAAGATCACTGATCGTGAATTTACAAATGTCACTCTTTCACACCAAATAAATCTTACAGAGAGATGCTATTATTAAATTTCTTAGGTCTGGACATTTCTCTCGTGGCGATTCTCTATCTTCCATTGTCGATCGTTGTGGCTGGGTGCGCGAAGATCGTGGCAAAATCACGAAATCGGATGACTTGGGAGCGTGTGGTAAGAAGGAGGATTCATCCATTGAGTGTATGACCAATTTGTTGGACTTCTGCTAGTTCACCTTCTCTGGTGGCACATTCTCAATTGCGAAAGAATCCCAACCACACCAAAAAGGCGGACTCCATCAGAGTCACGAACTTCATCACGCACAGAGAGATCACTTAAATTATAACCACTTGGCCACATTTCTCATGATCATCCGTGTGTTTTTGAGGTTTCTTCTGGGTGCTCTTGCCATTTCATCGCGGCTTCCCTTCCATTGACAATTCAGGAGACATAAATTTGTGATAAAGTGACCAAGTCAGGAATAACAAGACATGAGAGAATACTGGGGGATCGGAATAAGAAATCCAGTGATATGCGTAGATTAGCTTATTGTAGGGGAGATTCTTAATGGCAACCAATTGAAAATCCGCAAAATTCAATTTGGACCCAAAATTTAGATTATAGGAAATTGTTTATCAATTGTTATGCCTTCCTGAAAGCTATTTTTGAAGAAAGACTACCCAGAAACGCTATGCAAGCCATTGTTAGGAGGCATCGTCCTCGCGGCAGACTTAGGACAAGGTGGCTGGATCAAAATCAGGATATTGCCTTGGAGCACCTTGAGATCGAACCAGAACATCTTCCTGAAGTGGAGAAGGATCGACAGGCGTAGGCTGCCAAACTGGAAGTCATGGGCTTATGACCCCAATAGGGATAAAGGGTTGAAAATAATGATGATGAAAATCTATTTTGAAACTGTGAAAATTAATTTCTTATGCATTTAATTTGCACATTTAATTGCATTTAATCAAGGCCCAAAACCTTAAATAAATGTTTTATGTTGTTTGTATTTGATTCAAATGAATGGATTATAATGAATTCGAATATCTAGAAATATTTTTTTATAAGAATTTTGAAGATTCATTGCAAAAGTATTACTATAATTTTGATAACAAAAGCTTATTTTTTTTAATTCATGTAGCAAAACTGCGCACACTAATTTTTAAAATAAGGCGACCTATTGTTTCTTAAAGATCGAGAAGCATTATCCTAGTGGTTAAGGATATCGAATATAGAATGGTTAATTTTACTCCAAATTCTACAGAATGTTACAATTGATCAGCATGATCCTTTTAATAGAAATCTGTCTAAAAGATAGTGTGTGTGGAAGAGATTCAAGGGTCTGAAGAACTTATTGTAGAGACCCTCTTTTAACAATCCCTGAGATCATATTGATATGAAAATTTGGTTTTGTAATTAAAACGCCTAAACATCGCCCCTGCAAACTTTTAACGCCATGCCGGCTTCAGACCTGAGGTTCAGCCCAGTTACCGAAAGTCTAAAATTTCAAAATAGCAACAAATTTTATTGATTTTTTATAATTAACTGGATCATTTGCCCATAATGTCCAATCCTTAGTCATATTTTCCCAACAAATCTTGACTGAGAAGGAATTAGAAAAGTTAAGCCATGTTAAGCCAGCTTAGCTCTGAAGCCCGTATTATAGAAAGTTGTAGGCAGCTTATTTCTTGCATCCTAAGTCATCAAATTCGGTTAACGGCCAAAAGACTCAAATCGAGATTATAATGCGGGCTTCAGATTTGATTTTTAACAACATGTTTTAAGTTATAAAATTTCAAAATAGGTAAGTTTTTTAGAAAAAGTTTAACTTACATTGATAGAATAAGTGCAACCAATACTTCAAGTTTTTAAAATTCAGTGCTCATACTTTTTATTTAAAAATTAGGGGACATTCGGGAACGAGATCAAACCTCCAGTTTAAAGACCATCTTAGAAAATTACCGAGGTCAGATTCCTTAAACTTGTGAAAGATTCCTTAGAGGTTAGATTTCTTAAAGCGAATTTAAATGTGGGGGGAATAATGCTATATTTTTCCCTAAATTTCTTTGTTTACAAAGGATCTGATGCTTGTAAAGAGGATTGGGTGATGAGCTAATAACCCCTTTCCGTAAAAGCAAGATTAGGAGCTTAGTACGAGAGGTCCAATCCCTTAAAGGGACGGTGCAGTCACCTAAGTAATTAGGTTAAGGATTAACATATCGAATTTGGTATATAGGTCTCACATTTTTCGTTCTGCAATCGATCTTTATTGGTCAACGTATCGGTCCTTGATAGGGACCTTCCTCAGGTCCATATGCAATAACCTTGAAACATGTCCAAATCAACGGCACTCGATGGGTCAAGTGGTAGAGCACTCGCTCTACGATGCATCTGTCCCGAGCTCGACTCGAATCGTTTTTAAGTCACCTGGAATTTTCCTGGCATTAAAGATGTTCGGAGTTCGGATTGCAACTCCATCCCTGTAAGAAAAAATACAATGTGCGTACCAAACTCCCCTTGTTGAAAGGCCTAAGTTCCTCCATGGAACGTTGTGCAATCACTATTATTATTAAGGCCTAAATCAAGGACCGAATCGTTGGTCATTAAAAACCTATTGCAGAAAAAACTAAGACCGATATTCCAAATTTATCATCGTAAATTTCCTAAGGGCCTTAAGTAGACTCAGGACACAAATATTTAACCTATAAAATTCAGCAGTAATGGATTAGGCAAAAATAATTAATGTAAAGAACCTCTAATCGATGATCCTAAAGCATTCAATGTAAGATAGTTTGAGATAAATTTTTATAGGTTTTAAAATTTTTAAACTTTACAGGTTAAATATTTTCGAGGATCAGCTTGAGTCTATTTGGTCCTTACTGTCGACCTCCAACATTAAGTTAGAAGATTATCAGGTGTCTTTGTATTAAGGGATGATAACTGTAATAGTATGGTCAAATTCAGTTCAAGCAATATTTCAACAGGAATGATTTTAAAATCATTATAAAAGAACGTGGGCCTCAAGGCAGACCTAAACGAGATGGCTAAAAAAATCCAACATCTTGTCTGAGAACGTCTTGGAAACGCATCCGAACACTTTTCTAGAGGGGTAGATGATTAAAAAGCATGGAGTAGTAATATAGTTTAGGTGTTCTCAATCCACGACCGCATTAGCAACAATCAGTTGAAAATTAATAAGTCAATAGAATTGGATGTAAAGACCTTGACAGACCTGATAATTAGCCGAGAGACGGCTTAGCGCTATATTAGAAATAATGGTTGAACTGCATTTCCATCATTTTCCACTAAGTCGTCTCTCGACTTAAGTCGTAAGTGTGTCTAGGGTATAAGAAATATTGAATCTCGTAAACTTTACGCCCCATATCTCTTATTGTATTGAAACATCAGGGAACCTTGGACACTTTCCACAATAAATCTGTCTAGGAAAAAAATGGTTAAAATATAAAATAGAAAAAGAATTATTACCTTATTGTACTTTTAGATCGTGTAAAGTATTGTAGTAGGATCGGAAAAGTTGACCCATTATGCATGATCATGGAGTTACAAAGAAATGCTCTTCGGTAAAGTTCGAGCTTAATCTGAGGACATGAAATTTTGTAAGAATTGCAAAATGGAGATTTAAAAGAATCTTACCTAATAAAGGCTAATGTTTGCGACACTTCTTTTGAATTACATGCACTCAATTTAGCATGCGAACAGTGATCGCGAGAGCCGCAAGTAATCGCACTAAAGATCGCCAATGTGTGCACATTGTTGGTTGGAGAAAAATTGTCCAAGAGGAGAGATTGACTTACACCTTGCTCCCGATCGAACATCGTTTTTGCATTAATGTCCACTGATAAGGATATATGGCGATAGGGTCTTATCGTGGACAGTGAGTCTGGGCGTTGTGATCTCCCCCCTCAAAGAGCGGAGATTCCTATTGATCGTGCTCACTCCCTTTTATTCCCCAATCCATTGGAGGGCACAATAAATTCCCTCGTTCCTGGCTTCTTGTGAAATTCCTCATGATGTTGTGTCGCTCCGAGGAAGAACCAATAAATGGCTATCGTGTTGATCTCTCACCATCACTCCGCTGATTCCGATAGCACTCTGGGTGAGCACCCCTCTTGGTCTCCCCAGCCATGAGACCCGCGCATTTGTGCCCGCACTTGGGGCTCTGATCAAAGCCAAATGCGTCTCAAGTCATTTTGTCCGCGTTCCCTCTCGGAAGATCACACGGACACAAGGAGATCGTTTATTACAGCATCCCAATGATGGGTGTGCGAAATCTCGCCGAATATAGTGCTCGACTCTTGCGACCCGCCCGCACCACGAATGACTAAGTGCAGTACTATTTTGCCGCGTCTTTTCACATGCCTTGTGAAATTATAATAAGCATACCACATACGAGATGTAACTGAGCCGCTGGTACAGCAAATTATTGTCTATACGTCCACTTGATCGGCTTCACAATTGCTTCTACCTTATGATCACCGTCTGATCACCGATGATGTTGTTTTGAAGGAGCACAGGGTGATTTTGCAAATTAATCTACTGCTGGGATTGTTATAAATTGAACTGAGTTTTGTTATCGGGGGGGGGGGGGGTTATCGTATTTGTTTTTGATTTAAACTTTGTCATATTTAACGACCGAAATGGAAATCTTCAGAACTAAAATTTGTTTTTATTCTGAGGATCAAAATATGAAATAAATTTGAAGATGAAAATTGAAAACGAAAAAAAACCCTGCTTTTGAAGCTTTTTCAAATTAAAATAACGTAAAAATAAAAGCAATTTATTAGAAATGTGGATTCTCAAAAGAAAAAAAGTTTTTCCACTAAACATATAATTCATGTGAGCAACACATATGCGATTGCAACTGTAAACAAAGCAGTTTTGACTATCGTTTTCTAATTTGACAAACAAAACAATTAATTATTTAATAAAATTTCACAATTACTCTATTAAACCCCATAATTATTAGAAAAATATTTTGATCTTAAGCTACTTAAAGCCTTAAAAAAGAATACTCTACTAAGTGATACAGACTTATTCAAAGTTAGATGATATATTTGAAAGTGTTGAATTGTTACCTAGTTTTAAAAGCTTTATCGATACATTGTTTGCAATGGATTTCAGAAGGAATCAACGGGATCAACCAGCTACCTCTACTGAATTTTGCGGTAGAATGTCCTTTTCATCCTAATCAATTCTATTCATGATGGTATTTTTGCTGTCTTTATCAGACTTCCAGATGACCAGACTTATCTTTCATTTCTTGAAGAAAGCATCATCATCGATTCACGTAGAACTCTTTCATCTGCCGAAGAAATCAATTTATTTATTTTATTATTTAAAATTTTATTCCCTTAACAAGTTCACTTTTGACGTTTTGACAGAAGTAAAGTTGAACACAATTTTGTTCAAAATAATTTTAAAAAATTAGAAAAAAGCTGTCTCCATCCAAACATCTAGAATCTAGATTTTTTCGGCACCGAGTTGGACTCTAACTCATAATTGTGAGAACGAGCCAGGGATCTCTTCCGACAAAGAACTGACTGACGCTCTTACCAACTGCTCCATGAGATCCCCTGCTTTCAATTTTCTAAACAATCTTTCACAAGTAACTACGGACACAAGAAGAATAAGGAAGATCTTCAATGACGTAACGGTCATAAACGTTAATGAATAAGCATCTGGTCACAAGAGCCCAAACAGGCTCAGACTGATCCTCGAGATTATTTAGTCTTTAAAATTTCTTAGTAAAGCATTAGGTGAAGAAAATTCATGGAAAGAACGTCTAATCGATGGTCCTAAGTCCTCAGTTTAAGGTAAGTCTTTACTGCTAAGTTATAAAGGCTAAATATTCTCCAGGATCAGCCTAAGTCTATTTGGACGCTAAAGCTATATCAACTTTTACTTACGTCAGAACTGACTAAGATCCTTTTCCATTTGTTTTTGCTCGTTTTAGGAGAAATACGAAGTCAAACAAATCTTGGTACTATTAGTTGATGTCTAAGAAGTATGTCTTATTCAAATTTTTATTTTTTTCTTGTATAGCGTACGACCTATTTGACAATTGTGATCCCAGTCCCTTATCCCTAAGCAGGTGTTAAAGATTCTGGATCTTGATCATAAGACTGATAGCCCCGGTGGATAAGTGTGTGCGATATTGGAGTTATGACGCACAGGTCTCTCCGTTCCTAGCGACATACCTCAGTCAGTACTTGGATCTGGTCAACCTGTGCCACTGTCCACAACATAATTTATGTCCTCATGTACGGCTTAAGTCGAGAGACGACTCAACGTAATTATAATAAAAATAATGATTAGACTACATTCCGAATAGTTTTCCACAAAGCCGTCACTCGGTTTAAGCCGTAATGCCCTAGTCAGGCTTACTCACACTGGGACTCCACACAAAGCCATCTCTCGGCTTAAGCCGTAAATCTGTCAAGGTCATTACGGCTTATACCGAGATATAGTTTAGTGGGAAATTGATAGGAATGTAGTCTGATCATTATTTCGATTTAATTACATTAAGCCATCTCTCGGTTTAACACTAAAACGACCGTTTTTGCTCGTTTTTTCTAGCGCTTTCGGTCAAATGACAAACCACGGTAAGGTAGGATACTCAAAAAATTGTCTTGGAAAAGAGAAAAAAAAATAAAGTTTAAACACTGAAGAATATATTAAATGCATAGTTTAATAAATTCATAAATTTTGATAGTGACATATTGTACCGTTTAAATGTGGGTTAATTTTAAAAAGTTTCTAAACCGGCCTATTTGACCGGATCTTGGTAGGTTTAGTGTTGAACTGTAGGTCTGTCCAGCACATTGGTAAAGTGACACGGAAGAAGCATCTCCATCCAAAGGTAGCGTTCCTGGGCAGACGAACGAACGGAGGCTTATGCCCTAGGCACACTTACGACTTAAGCCGAGAGACGGCTTAACGTAATTATAATCAAAATAATCATTTGACTAAATCCGCATCAGTTTTCCACTGACTCAACCCGTATCTTTTCTGATCATTATTGTGATTACAATTACGTTAAGCTATTTCTTGACTTAAGTCGTAAGTGTGTCTAGAGCGTTACTCACTTTATCTTTAAATTTATGATTAATTTTAGAAACCAATACGCTTTTCAAATGCGATCAGAAGAAAATTTCGTTTCGTTAATAAATCCGAAGAAATACGGTTACCGTTTACCACCTTACGTTGACGTCAAATTCGGTCCAAAGAGAAATAAAAAACGTAGGGTGAAAGGAACGTCTATTGACACTTTAAGAACTCGTGTCAGCACCTATTGACACCCTACTCTGTACTATAATTTATTTGATAATTTGAACATCTCTTGTTTATAGTAAAAGGTATATTACAGAAAAACGTTATATTACTTATATTTTACTAGATACATTAAATAATTTTTAACATTGTGACAAAATTGTCAATAGGGGTTCCCTGTCGAACAGACGTTTCTCCGACCCTATTTCTCATCCAATTTTGATCCAAGTTTAAATAGGTTATGAACAAAATTAATTTTTGATAGATTAAGCTCCTTACTGATCCAATATTTCTAGAAAATCATCTGCTCTTCTCTATCACTCTAGCATATGCCTTCGTCAATTATGTTTTCTGATGATTGCAAATTTTTTTCTGCGAATTACCCTACAGTAGGAAGAAGGTGAGAGCGATTGTAATAGAGTGGTTGTATGTTGATCCCAGGAGAAAAAACCTCATCACATGAGACCATAAAGAGCATGACAGTGTAAGAAGTGAATTCATCTCAAAATTTATTGTACGATCCCCTATTTAAATATCCCATCTTGTCGTTCGTGTCACGATTCGCTATTGTTGACGTTGCTGACAGTAACACGATGATCATTGGGTGCACGATCGTGCGTTTCATTTCAATTAAAATCCCAAATCTCTCAAATCACATGTCATTTTGTCTCAATCAAAATTTCCGCCAAGAGTCCAAATGGTGCTCAATCAAGGCGCGATCGCGGCAAAGCCACTCTAACCAATATACAGACATTATCGCTATTATTGTTATTTAAAAAAAAAAAATATGAACAAGAGAGTGGCAATGCGAAAAAAAAATTTATTAGACATTAATTTCATGCCGTTGGATGATGCGATGAAAAACAAATGGAAACATATCATGACACGATCATCTCACGATTGCCACAGTTATTTCCACTTTTAACTTTATTGAATTGTTAACAATGCCATAATTTTGCACTAAATCTCTTTCTCTTTGGCTTCCCTTTCGTGGCGTGGGCTTTTTTCTTCTACTTGGGATGTCTCTCTGTTGTGGCTTTAAGGAGGAAAAGAAGAAAAAAAAATTACTAATAGCACTAAACACCACATTCATCTTGGGAAAAGGAGAAGCTACAGAGATGATGATGGCTTAGTGGATGAGACCCTGGGTGCGCTATCTCAGTCTCACCTGAGATTACTAGATGCGATGTCTCTCGATCACTTTAGAGATCATCATAAATGCACCTTAATTGCATTTTTATTTGTAGTCTGCATCTCATTTACACAGTTACTTACAACTTTGTGTCACTATCATGTGCATTGTGATTGGTATTTTCCCACTGGATCCCCCTCGAAGATCACTTAGTGATCGTGCACTTGAGATTCTTCAGCTTGGGAGATTCTCATCAGCTGTTGACACAGTGAGATGGCATTATTTGGTAATTTTTGTCATACAAATCACTCTCAGGGAATTCAATATCACACGCAATTGTAGGAATTCCTAGGAAATAATCCAGAGTTGTGATTAACAATGATCATCGATGTGAGATCATTTCCGCGCAATTTCTTTGTAAGATTGCATGTGATCTCCATATGCCCAAACTCTCGACAGTATCTGCAATCTGTGTGATTTAACTCTTCATCCATCAGACTTGATCTTTCGACCCAAAGAAGCAACATCAGTTGTTTATTGACATGATCACAATGTACCTGGCGATCGAGAGGGAAGAAGTAAACTTCAAGGATGTTAATTGTTGCCTTGTACAGGTATAACATGCCAGCAAGAAAAAAAAAGAGGCGAGGTCTGAAACGGAAGAAAGAGGAGACTTTCAATTAAATGTTTCTTTAGTTAGTGTTTATGCTGGCAGAGACCAATAGAAAACACCTGATAGTCTTTTCGAATTGATAGGCATGAAAATCGCTGGTGGATCAATATAATTGTGGCGTTTTTGAAGTTGCACGAGACCAGAAATTGCTCATTTTGGGCCCCAATGATTGTACAATTAATTTTGACACATGGTCCCGTAGTGCGACTCTCGGTCTTGGAAAGATGAAGGAGGAGATTTCCATGAGGAACGTGTCCTGATCACTGTAATTTGGGATGGTGGCCTAAATGTTCCCAAATTGCTCACTTGCAATTGGGTGATCTTTCTCCACCAAAAAGTGTGCAGCTTGTGACGCAGAAAGGACGCCAATTTTCGATCAATACACTCCCCTTTCTCTCGTTCCATTGCTTTGTGATCTGGATAAAGGGGGCAGTTTTGGACAGTGCAATTTTCTCTCACTATTCTTAGAAAGATTCCTCAGAAAAGCTATGCAAGCCATTATGAGAAGATCTCGATCTCGAGGCAGACCTAGGACAAAGTGGCTGAATCAAATTCAGGATCTTGTGTGGGAGCATGCTAGGATCGAACCTGAACATCTTCCTGAAGTGGCGCAAAATCGACAGACCTGGGCTGTTAACCTTGATGTCATGGACCCGCTATGATGATGACGGTACTTCTTTTAATAAACCCACACAAAAATATAAAGATAAATGAATATCATTTGAATTTAATAATAAATTATTTATATTATTTCCTTACTATTTTTTAATATTTTGCAATTACTTTATAAGAAATTTAAAAATTTGGACAATTTTTATTCAGAATTTTGCTTCAAAGCGTAATACCGGCTTCAGACTGGAGGTTTAGCCCAGTTCACGAAGGTCTCAAAATCTAAATAAAAGGAACTTTGTTGATTTTTAAAAGCTAATGGATTATTTGCCCTTAACATCCAATCCTAAGCAACAATTTCCTCAAATATCTTACCGGATAAGGAATTACAGGTATTAAGCCATAAGGCTAAGCCTCAGGTCTGGAGCCCGTATAAGGGTTTAGCTTAGCTTAACTTATCGGCTTAAGGGATTTGATGAATTTTGAGATTATTAAAAATCCATTTATTTTTCTTTACCAAAGTCAAGAATATTTTCCAGATTTCGAAAAAAATTAAATATTAAAATTATTTATTATTTTCAGTAGTCTTCAAGCTTGAGGATTAATCCAGTTTCCAAAGGCATTAAAGTTTTCAATGTACAATTGCAAAGATTTCTCAAAATTTGTAATAGATCAAGTGCGTTTGATATGCTAACTAAAATTTTTCCTAAAACTTTTGCTTCATAAGAAAATAATATAGTTAAATCACATGGGTAAACCTTCCCACCTAAAGGCCCAAATAGACTCAGGCTGATCCTCGAGAATATTTAACCTGTAAAATTTGGTAGTAAAGATTTAGCTTAAACTGTCATACACTGAGGTTTTGGAATCATCGATTAGAGGTCTTTTGCATAAAGTTTCTATAACTTATCCTTTGCCGCCAAATTTTACAGGCTTAATATTTTCGAGGATCAGCCTTAGTCTATTTGACTCTTAAGGTTTAGGTACATGGCTTAACTTCTCGAATTTGGATATGGTTTTCCCGATTGGATATTAAAGGCAAATGTTGAAAAACTGGCAATATTGCTTGATTTTTAGAATTACGAGACATTGGGAAACCGGGTTAAAGGTTGAACCTCCAGTGTGAAACTCGTATTAGGTAATAAAATTGTATTATCAAGTAATATATACTCCCTCCGTTCCGAAATAAGTCGTACGTTTGGGAAAAATTCTTGTTCCGAAATAAGTCATACGTTTGGGAATAATTGGGATTAAGGGAAAGTTTGGTGGTAAAAGTTTTGTGTATCAACAATTATCTCTTGTAAAGAACTATTGTTAATGTTCAGAACTAAAATTGGGGTCCAATCTTCATGGTAAGTTGAAAAACGAATGTCTTAAAAATGTCTTACTTTTGGCGTTTTATTTTCAATCTAAAATAGGTACAGAATGGTGAGAGATACAGACTTGGGACCTTCGGGGAACCCCCCCATAAGTTGACCCTGGGACCATTAATATGTCCTTTATTTTGCCCCCACCCCTTCCCTACCCCTCCAAAATCATGTTTTTTGGGATTGTTCGAAAACTCGTTGTGCGATTTCTTTTTTTTAAATCCTGGATATGTTTTAGAGAAACATATAAATGGTCCCAGGGTCAACTTATGGGGGGTCCGCTGAAGGTCCCAAGTCCATATCTCTCACCATTTAGCACTCAGATATTCGAAGACATAAAAAAAGGTGTTCTTTTTATTGCTCATTCTGGAAAATTTGAAATATAAAAAATGTCATATCGGTAATAACTGTTGATTTCTACATGTGCATACTAAAAATTTAGAACAAACTCTAATGTGTAATGTTAATCACAGTCCATTTTTTAGTAATTAACTATCTACCGGAGCTCTTTGAAAAAAACGCGAAAAATCAACAACTTCAACATATGGATTCCTCAACTTACCATCGTTGTAAGATCCCCATATTATCTCTGAACATGGAGGATAGTTCATACATAAGATATTTACAAATAACAAGAACATTCTCTGAAACCATTCTTTAATCCCTAATTCTTCGCCAAACGTACGACTTATTTCGGAACGGAGGGAGTATTTTTTAATATAGTTATCCACTATTCATTTTCTTATTGAAAAGATTTAAAATATTCTTGGTTAAATAAAAATTAAAAAAAGTTGTAAGCCATCCTGTCACCTTACGCGGGACTCAGACCTATGGTAATGGCCCTAGCCCTATGGCTTAACTTATTAAATATCTTATCAAGCAAAATTTTTGAAATTTTTTTATTGAAGACTAAAAATCAAGAGCAAATGGTCCATTACTTTTTCAAAAAATGTTTGAATTGCTTGTTATTCGGTATCGTTAATCTTCTGGGGGATCCCGGTCAAATTCCCGAAAACCAAAATCCTCAACGCCAAAATCTCGAACGCCAAAATTTCGAAAGCCAAAATCCCAAATGGGCCAGAATCCCGAAAACCAAAATCTCGAATTATTAAAAGTGTCATAGCTACTCCCACGATTGCACCTAGGCTTGCTGGAGGCAAAGGGAAATTTTCTGTGTCTTGCGAAATTATTTAACACATTATCATCCCTTTCAAGATTTTGAACATTCGGGATTTTGGCTTTCGGGGTTTTGGCCCTTTTGGGACTTTAGCGTTCGGGATTTTAGCTTTCGGGATTTTGGATACCTCCGCTTTTGGGAACTGGGCTAAACCTGAAACCTAAAACCCATATTACATATGGTTTAAAATATTTTTTGAGAAATTTGCGTCTTTTGCTGACTAAAATGAAAAGTTTTTCGGGAAAAATTGAATACTTTATTCAGAATATTGAATTTTTTATTGACCTGATTCTGGTTTTAACTAAGAAGACTACCTACATCTCAGATTGAGGACCACTAATTTTAGTTAATAGTTTGTACTATTTTATTCATAATCGTTTAGCAATTCATTTGATACTGAAGTCAAAGGTGATCGGAAGTCAAACAGCTGTCCAAAACAGCCCCACCTGTTACTACTTTTATTCTCCCTTAACCCTCAGTTAGCTCTGTGGTCCCCACAGTGAAACCGAGAAAGGAGAAGAAACATGTGATTATGGCGGTATAAATCTTTGCCATTATCGTGGATGGAATTATTCGCATGATTTAGTTTATTGGGAGGCCTTCCTTTATCTCTTCCCTCTTTCACTTCGACATTCTCTCCCTGGCTTTTGGATGCCGTTTGGTGCCTGATGAGAGAGTGACTCTATGGACAGAGTGTCTAAGGTGAATTGTAACCCAAGAAAAAGATCAGTGATCGATTTAATAATAGAGGTACCTTCTCGACTCTTGAATTGTCTCTCCTTTTGTTATACCCTTGGATTGCACTCTTCTTCCATCATTTCTCACTCACCTCCTCGATACTGGAAACCCATCAGCTGCTGCCACAGCACCAATGTTAAGATGGAATTAACTGCACGAAATGCTGTATAATTCACATCCCCACGCCATCGTGTGATCTTCTTCTCTCCACCATCTCATATATCCATGTCGAGGCACCGTGATTCACAAATCCAGAAGGATCCTTAATTACAATGTGTGTGCACCAGCAAATTCAGTCACTTCAATGATTAGGTTTATACACTAAATAGTCCGGGACCAAAAGTGTAACTGGATTAAATTTAAGTTTGATCCAAGGGGTCATAGTCTGGAACTAGAAATAATCTTTCCGGGAGGCTCCTGGGAAATGGTTGAAAACCCGAGAAACCCACCAGGTACCCGAAAAATCCATGGAACAAGAAGGTTATCATCAGACCTTACAATAGGGTTGTTTCCTCCCTGGTTCCGGATTTTCGGGGCATGAAAATATCCCCTTCCATTCATTCAGTTCCATTTACCGGGCGTTACCCGGCGGACGGGACTTGCGCTCTTATCAACTTCTCCAGGAGATCCCTAGGATCCATGATGAATCCTAAGGAACCACTGAGACCCAGAATATCTTACGGAGTCAGAGACAATGTAGAGAAACTTATGGGAAATCTAAGAACTAATGATCTCACTGCCAAAGAGATGACCAAATGACTACCGTTCTTATTGACTACTCCATCAGATCCCCAGAAAACTCACAGAACCAGAGACATTTTCAAGAAACTGATAGAAAACTCAAAGAGTCAATGAGAGGTTCGAGGACCCATAAAACTCACAACTGCGAGAGTCGAATCAGGGATCTCACTGCCAAAGAGCTGACTGGCACTCTTACCAGAAGATTAACTAGGTCCTTAGAATCCATGATGAACCTAAAGAACCAATTGGGAACCTATAAAATCTCACGAAGCCAGAGATACTGTCGATAAATTCATATGGAACTCGAAAAAAGCTAATGAGAATTTCGAGGACCGGTCGAAAAACTTTTTAAAACTCATGGAAAACTCAGAGATTCTTTTTACTGAACCAGGCCTCTAAGGCCTATACACACTATATGTTCATATTAGAGCAAATTTCCTACGTTTTTATAGAAAAAACTGTCAAACATGGACATAAATTACTCTAGTGTGTAAAGGCCATAAAGGCCCATTCAAGATCCCGAAAGCCAAAATCCTGAATAGATTGAAATTTGGAATGGGTCAGAATCCCAAAAATGCAAAATTCCGAACTCAAAAATTCCGAATTCTTAAAAATGTCATAGCTATTTCCACGATTGCGCTGAATTTTGAAAATTCCGGATTTTGACTTTTCTGGATTTTGGCTTTCCGAAATTTTGGCTATTCGTGATTTTGGCCTATTCGAAATTTTTGCTTTTCGTGATTTCGACTTTTCGGAGTTTCGACTTTTCGGGATTTTGGCTTTTCAAAATTTTGTCTATTTGTGATTTTTTCTTTTAGGGATATTGGTTTTTCAGGATTTTGGCTTTTCGGGATTTTAGCTTTTCAAAATTTTGGCTATTTGTGGTTTTGACTTTTAGGGATATTGGTTTTTCAGGATTTTGGCATATCGGGATTTTCGCTTTTCGGGATTTTGACTTTCCAAAATTTTGGATACTCGTGATTTTGATTTTTCGGGATTTTGATAGTTTAAAGATTTTGGCTTTGGGAATTTTCACGTTCGAGATTTTGGCCTTTTTGGGAATTTGGTGTTCGAAATTTTATCTTTCAAGATTCATGCCCATTGATACTCGGTACTTAAGCCTCCAATTTGCAGTATTTAGTAGTTATTCAAAAAGACAAGACATTTTTTCAAACTGCAGATCCAATTCAAACTTGCTTGCTACTAGGGGAAAGTACTCTCCCTTCGAACGTTCATGCCTTCGAATAATATGAATTGCTTTTATTTATCTTAAGAAACTTACACGTAATTATTAATAATTGATGATAAGCTAACTAATATTTAATAGAAATGTGTAAGTCTCTTGGGGAAAATAAAAGAAAATTCACATTATTCGAGGGCATAAACGTTCGAAGGGAGAGTACTTTTCCCTACCCACTTAGCAGATATTTTTAAATACTATTAGTTTGAAGTTTAAATTTAGTTAGTGTTAATCCCATAAATTAAAGGACTGTTAGCTCTACCAAACCAAATATCAAAAATAGATTTTGGTCCTTCGAACCAAAGACCTAGAGACTGGATGGGTAGCTTCATTCGACGCAAAAATTCAATATCTTTAAAATAATTTTTATGTTCTTGGTAATTTCAAAATTAAATCTTCAATGTGTAAGGACGACTCGGACCGATTCTCGAGAATATTTAGTCTAAAAAAATGTCAGTAAAGATTTCTCTGAAAATGTCACATACTGAGGGTTTAGGACCATCGATATAAGGTTATTTGCGTAAATTTCCCTTGCCTAATCCCTTACTGCAAAATTTTGCAGGCTAAATATTCCCGAGGATCGGTTTGAGTCTATTTGGCCCCAAATAATGTCTACACATTAGAAGCAATTTTCGTTTAAAATCGCCTTTTTTTTTAAATTCTGACGTTCCCGCTTGATAGGGTAAATTTTCTTTAAAATTGCATTGTTTAAAGAAATTTCTCCTAGTGTGTAGAGGCCTTAAGAGCAAATCCAGGATCAAATTAGCATATAAACGTAGCTAATGTGCTCACGATAAATCCGCCCATTAGATAAATTCAGCAATTCCCCTGGGAGAGAGCCCTACCTCTTTACCCTCAGAGACGCATTTTTCATCCTACCCAAATTGCTGACCAACCGAAAAAACAACTTCTGCCTTTTCCCATGTTCCAAAAAAGGGCGGCGAAAAAGGTGATCTTAAGCAAAATGACACAAATTGCGATCACTGTGAAAATAGATCTTTTCATCTCAAGAAATGGCCTCTGTGATTCCTTTTTTACCATCGACCCTTATCCAACAATTTGGCTAAATTCACCTTTGTTCTTTTTAGCGAGGGCTATGATGATCTTCGGAAGTTGTGGCAATTAAGTCAATTGTGGGTCTTCTAATCGCAAATAAATTGTGAGGGACTGCCTACATTTTTGTGTGGAAGTTTGCAGCGTTGTTGGAATTGTTTAATAAATGGGATTTTAAGGAAAATTACAGGCTGTTTTTGGGCTCACGAATGCGTGAGCAGGGTGAATTATCCCAAGGATTCATGATCATGATCACTTTGACACGGGGGCATCTCTTGAGAAATTGATCGTCATTTTTCTGGGCAATTTTCACCCTCGTGATCGCTTGACATCTGGTTTCAAATGCTCAAATTCAGAGGGAATGCAACATATTTATAGTCCCTAAATATTATGGTACCTGGTCGCTTACCAATTCCCAAATTTATCAAAAGTTTAAATGTGATAATGTGAATTAAACGCTAAGCCAGAGACTACCAGCTTCCTAATTCTGAATAGCAGCTTCCAGAAATGATCTTCTAACCTCAGATAAATTGATGTCTTTCGTGTTCTGGGGGTTGGTACACAAATCCACATGACGTTCGATTGGGTAATCGGTAATTCTCCAATTCCTTAAATTTGCACGGATGAAGGCCAAGAATAATGAGAGGAATTTCAATGGTTTTTTGGTTGGGTGGGATCATGAGAAAATGCTGTTACAATGGGCATTTTGAAGTTCGATCATTAAAAGTGATCGTAAAAGCGTCGATCAGGGCGGTGGCGGCGGCGCTGGTGGTTGAAACAACAGATTGGTCTTGTTCTCATCATTAGATAATGAAGAGTTTCACCAGTAAACTTTAGCACAGTGCTCCCAAGATTCACATAATACACCAATCCACCAGCAAAAAGGGGGAGGCAAAAGAAGCACAAGTTGTCTGATGGCCTGAGACGGCCCCACAGCTCCAAGGAAAAGATGTTGGTGTGGATCTTGAAGGAAAGCAACAACAAAAAAAAATCGAGATCAAGAGGGAAAAAACTCTCCTGAATGCGTTCCAATAATTACATCTTTCAAAGAGACGCGTAAGTCGTGATCTCAAATTTTTTCCTGGGCAAAAAGACAAGACGGTCAGCCCGAATGTGAAGAAGTTTATAGAATGGATGATGGCTGATGGTGCCAGAGAGTGATCGGTCGATCGTTTTCTCAAAAGAGACCCACTCCAAATGAGGAGGGATCAGGGGGGAGAAGAGCCCAAGTGGGAAATATTGTGTGCAATAAAGGAACAACAGAAGTATAATATCAGTTCATAAAGTCATAAAATCGTGCAGCAACTTTTTCAATTGTGACTTCCAGTCTCTTTCTCTCCTTGTTGCCTCCACTTCTAACTACAATGATCTGTGATCGCAAATTGGAAATAGTCAAGGAAATTTCTCACTATTTTTCCACCTAAGCCCTTTTGCTACGATCGACTTTAAGAAAATATCACAGGCACTGAAACAGAAGAAAGCCCACGAAAGAATTTGCTCATTGACTTCTTTAGACACTGGTTGATCAAGTTCTGATGTGCCATTTAAATGTCGATGACCAAATATGTATATAATGCTCTATTATATCTCTATTATACATTGGCTTTACACTACAGAAGCCCCGAGTTTGATTTTCGAATAAATACATATCCATCGAAAAAAGCCAAACATTTCAGATACAATCTTAAAATTTAGCAAACTAACGAAATATATGAAAAGTTACCAGTACACAGCTATAAAGACTCACTTAACCGCCTGATACGGGAGAGTGGGGCACCTCTGAATGTTTATGAATTCCTTCTGGGGACTTACAAATTGCTGGTAAACCGTATAAACCACTAAAAAGTTCGTAAAAGTTTGTACATTTTCACAAATTATATTCGACAAATATTCACTTGACGAGCATTTTTTGTTCTTCTACAAACATTTATTTGTATATATTTGTTTAATAAAACTTTACGAACATTTGACAAAATTTTACGAACACTTTTTGTATGTTTACGAACTTTTACGAAGAAATGTTTATAAAAGAACAAAAAGTAGCGGAGACTGGGGCAAAATTTGTCAAAACGAAAATTTCAATATTCACTATTTTCTAAAATAAAAGAGACTGAGACTTGAAATTTTTATTATAGATAGCCTTCATGAACCTTCTTAAACTTACAGCTTCAAATGATTCGAGGAAGGATTATGTAAAATAAAAAAAACATGAAATTTTGAGCTCTATTTTTGGAATATTTGGCTTACAGAAAATATCAATACTGATTAGCTCAATTTAAGCACATTTCTCGTTAAAATAGAGAAAAATTATCTTCGACAAAGTTGTAAAGGAATAAAGTTCCTATAAAAATCTGTCTATTTGATATTTTTAACGTTTGCGAGAGTAAAACGTCACAAATTATCCGAAGACTGACAAAATTTGCCCCAGCAATTTTGTGAATCTCCACAAAATCGACTGATTCGAAAATGATTCGAAAATCACATTTCTTTCGAGGTAGAGGAAAATAGTCTTCTGCAATGTTGTAGAGCAGTAAATTTCCTATAAGAATATGCTCATTATAAAACGTTTAAGTTTTCTCAGAGCTCGTGAAAGATTTAAATATGAATTTTGACAAGTTTTGCCCTAGTCTTCCATACTTGTTTAAGCGAACATATTACGAACAATGTTTGTGAAAAAAGTACAAATTTTCACGAATTTTCTCATGGGTTATATTTATAGGATTTACGAGCTTTTCTTAAGTCCGCAGTAGTAATTCAGAAACATTTACGAACAATTTTACAAAATACTTTTTCTCTGTAATACACACAAAAAAGTTCGTAAAAGTTTGTACTTTTTTCACAAACATTATTCGTAAGACGATCATTTGATAAGATTTTTTTGTACTTTTACAAACATTTGTTGGTTAATTTTTTGTCATTTGTTCGTAAATTTTTGCCAGAAAAACAAAAATAAATGTTTGTAAAGTACGAAAAGTGCTCTTAAGTGATCATGTTACGAACAGTGTTTGTTGAAAAAGTACAAAAAATTACAAACTTTTTATGAACTTGCTTTACAAGCATTTCATAAGTCCGCACTAAGCATTCACAAACATTTACGAACCATTTAATGTTTTTATTTTTTATAAAAAATAAATATGTAAATAAATATATAAATAAAATAAATAAATATTTATAAATATGTCTAAGTTTACAAAACATTAATATTTTTAAAAACTTTATTGATCTTCGAATAACCCTTCCTCGTCATTCGTTCGTCGCTGACTTACCTGGGTAACGCAGTTAGTGCTTATTAAGTACTTAATAAGTCCTTATCTCAAGAGCATAATTTTAAGAGCTGTATATATCATCCAACTATTTAAAAAAAAATATGCAAATGAGACAAACGTCTGCGACTAGTGGCTAATATAGAAACTAATAATGTCTATCTCTACTTTAACGCTAAGTACTTAATAAGGCCTTTGCAAAAGTTCTTAATTAAGTAGTTTGTGTTAAAAGCATGAAATTGAAGCGCCCAAATTTCTTTACAAACTCCTGTAAACGCGAAAATCCCCTTAGCCAAAGGACGAGTGGGATACCGGTGTCCCAAAAACAAAAACAATTTTTTGACTACAGAACGTTAGGTTGTCCTACAAACTGTCAAAAAAAATTATTTTCGTTTTTAGGACTTAATTACTTAACTTATTTAATTCAGGACTTTAGGCTAAGCACTTTTTAAAGTAGTTACCCTAATGCGAATTTTTTTTTAATCTTAATATTTTTTTTTTATTTACCAAAAAAATAACACTTGTCAAATTTGCAAGATAAACACGTTGCTAGCAGCTCTGTTATCTCGTCCAGCACCACTATTTTTCGCTAGCTGCAACTGTTACCGGACGGAACTGTTGTCCTTAAATCTCTCATGAGAAGTGATTTAGATAACATTTGAAATAATAAATTGATATGTCGATCAGTTAAAAATTACAATGTTGAAAATTTTGTAAAATTAAGACTCCCAGGACATGAGTTTATGGGACTCAAGGAAATGCACTCCCGGCTCCCGAAGTGTACACTGGTGGGACTAGAGAGAGGATTCATCAAAACTAAATACAAAGGGAAGATTAACCACAATATGGGACAATTGTTGAAAATTTACGCTTCCGTAACGCAAATTGAGGGCATGTAAGAATTGAGGATATTCCTTAATTACAAGCTGTCCAGGACCGAAAGCTCTGGGCAAGATTGAGGAAGTGTTTTTTGTGAGGTGACTTCAAACCCACTGGCCATCACCGGTCTTCCCCTATCTACACATATCGCGCCAGTCCTTTATCCAATTTTATGAAAGCATTACACATACTTAATAATATTTTGTGGCTATGTTTTTTGGAAACGTCAAACAGTTCCATCTGTATTGATCCAAATGGTTAACATTGTATCCATCGAATTGTCTAACTTAGTTTCCTTTATTTGCCACACGATCTGGCTACGGTCACCTAAAGAATGCCTTAATTAAGGACTTAATAAGTACATATTAAGGACTTATTTTATGCACTTTGACAAAGCTCTTTCTTAAGAGCAAATCTAAAGAACTTAAATATTGATTCTTATAAAATTTTTATAATATCATCAACCCAGTACTCTGATCATCCTGTGATTCTATTTTCGAATAGTTATTCCACCTCTGATGCTCGAAGGTGTTGCGAGATGACGAAGAAATTGCCTGGTATTTTCCTCAACATTGTACATTGGATGTCAGGGTGTCAGAGTGCTAAAGAAGATGACGACCAAGTGTGCAATAAAAATCACTTTGTGAATCGCCTAATCCCTTTGAACCGGATTTTTATGGGACGCAATTCACATTCCTGTGATTATTTTCCTCAGCATCTCTCATGGTCCCAACGTGATCATCAGAGAGACCGATCGCGTGAATTGTATATACGATCATAATACAAAATTGATCGCAATTATTCCTCCCCCACCCCCACCAAATGGTATCCTTTTTTTTATTCAATAATTTCCCAACACATTTGCAACTCCTACGTTTTGTTTACCCTTCTTTATTTTATTGCTCGAACTCAAAGAGACAGCAATGTGTGTAATGTACCTTGAGTTTTTTGTTACCTGTATATTTCTGTTCTAAATCTAACGATCCCCTAGGAGGTTAAATTTTAGTATAATTTATACGAAAAATATCCTCATGGTATTAGAAAGTGTTTACGTCTGTCAGCTACAGTATTTTAAGATAAACGACGAGTCAAACTATAGGAGATATCGACTTCCAATTTTGGTGACCCCCCTTGATACCTGAAGATATTTTTGGAAAAGCTTTGAAATAACAGATACTAAATTATTTGAATTAATTTCTTTTAACCGGGCTTTTTTTAAATCGAAGAGAAACTAACCTAGGAGAAGTTTTTGAAAGTTAGGCTTACGTAAGTTCTGTACCACTTGATCTTTTCCTATATTCCCTGACGAATAAAGAAAGTTTACTCATGATCTTTTTCAGGTAATTTGAAATATAGGACTAACTATTTAAATATAGCAATTGGTCAGATTCATTAAAGAATATAGGAAAAATCGAGTGGTACGAAACTTCCGACACTCAAAGCTTCAAACCTATCCCCTACAGGGCTCATTTCTCTATCGATTCAATTAAAATGGAATTTATTTGGAAGGTCTTGAATTTTCCCACTCGATTGTATTGGTTTCCAACCGGTTAATAGGGTCGAAGGAACACCTCTACGACAGGGAACCCCTATGACACTTTTGTCAAAATCTTGCATTTATTTAATGCATCCCATTGTAAGTAATATAACGTTTTTCATTAATCTGCGTTTTTCGATAAGGATAAGTGTTCGAAATTCGTATTCCAAATGGTACAGAGTAGGGTGTCATTAAGTCCTGAAATTAATTCTTAAAATGTCAATAGGTGTTCCTTTCACCCTAATTGGAAAGAGATCGGTAATTTTTTTTTCAAGCTAGAATCTAACCGATAAGTGATATCGACTTAAAGTTTTCACTGACCCCCTTCATAAGTCGATATACCGCAGAAGTGAAAAGAAGATAAATGAGTAACTTTTTGAACTTTGAACCGATTGCCATCGATATTTTATGAACTTCTTTAGAAAATGCGATTTTGAAGTGCAAGATCGCGATAAACTCGAGCACTCCGCGAATTTTCCTTCACCATTGTTTTTGTTTCGCCTCCATCTACCAGTTCATTCAGCAGCCAAGTCCAATACACAGGTATGTTATTGTTATTCAGCTGCACAATACAAGATCGCCGAGATCATTCATACAAATCTTACAGAATGGAAGGAAAAAAGTAAAAGAGATGAGGAGGAAAAAAAAGTTTTGTGCAAATTGTGGGAAAATATTTATCATAAATGATATTTCAGTTGTCAAACAATTTGAATGATCGCATGTTGGTCATTCCTAATTAGATCGCCAAGGGCTATTGAAATTATCCACCTACATGCTGCAAGTTTGCAATATTTTCTACATATGGCGAAATATCACTTTCACACTGATTTGCTATCTTTAATGTTGTTGGCTGTGACGCAAAAGAAGGTTGGATAAAATACCCTGTGCATGTTGCGTACAATAGAGATCACAAGCCCACTTCTCCAGAGGAGTCCATTTCTTGTACTGCCATTATTATTCCACAATTAATCACAATGAAAATGTCGTGACAGTTTTTAGCCACTTTTATCTATTGAAACCATCTCCGTGACATTCTGTCAGTTGGAAGCTGAAACAACCCAATATGCTGCCTTTTTTCCCGCCTCAAAAGACCTCGCGAACTTTGTGAGTAATTTAAGTGATCTGCCACGCTAACAGATCACCTTAAAGATCACCACGAGTCACTGTCCTGGGAATAAAACAAATTTATCTCACGCTTATAATTCAATCTTCTATTAATTGGAATGTGTGATTGAATTTCTGAACTGAGGAATCTTCTTCAGGATAATTATTTATAAAAGATCACCCGAAGATCACTTACAAGTCACTTAATTCCTAAAGACAAAATAACAAAAATTGATTTTTACTTTCAATCCGATTTCTCACAACATTTTTCATACTTTTTTTTAAAGATCACTTAAGGGGGAGGGTTATGCACTGGCTTATAAATTAAGATATATTTCTATGTCTTTAGTAAGCTTAAGTATACAAAATGAATATTGATTCGATTTCTTATGTGCTTTTCCCTTAAAAAACAATTTTTTATTTTAAGACTATAATTCTTGTGAGTATCACATACGCAATTGCAACTATAGCCGTATGGAAAGTGCAAGAAAAAATAGTCATCAACGAAATGTTGTATCAAAAATATTATTGTTATTATTTTATTAATTGTAATGCCCAGTGCACAAAAACTTTTGTTTAGTAAACATGTTTTTGACATTTCAATAAGAGTGAGTGAGATGTAGATCTAATAATCTCGCTCACTCTCATAGGAAATTTTGAAAACATGTTTACTAACAAAAGTTATTGTGCGCAGGGAATAAAAAGAAATCATTTGATCTCTTTCTGCTCGAACTTAAAAAAAGAGCAGTTCTAATCCATTTTTTTTTCAACTTGTGACACGGCTAGAGGTCAAACGGTAAGATATATCAACTTCCAGTTATCGTCGACCCCCCGCCCCATAAGTCAACATTATTTACGACAGTCTTTTTTCTTTTTCACCCCACATACCTTCTTCCCCACCAAAACCATGTTTTCCTGGTTTATTTCGAAAACGGCTTCTATGATTTTTTTCATTTTCAAATATATTTTAGAAGTAGTCAAGGCGAATATTTCGTCCTTGAACACGTATTTTCGAAAACCATTTCGATGTCGAATTTTTTAAAGTCGAAGTTTAAAACCACTTTGGAAAGCTTATTTTTCTACGCTTGTGCTTAAATTTGCATTTTTTGAAAGATCTTGAAATTTCCAACCGGATTGCATCGGTCTTATTCGGTCATGAGTCGTATAGTAATTGCAATTGATGTATCATTTTAAAAAAAAATTCAAAGATATTCTTTATTTATTCGAAAGCTTGTGACACGGCCAGAGGTCAAACGGTAAGAGATATCGACTTTCCTGCCCCTCCAAAACCATGTTTTTTGTTTATTTCGAAAACTTATCTTACGATTTCTTTCATTCTTGATATGCTTTGGAGGTAGTCAAGTCGAATATTTCGTCTTTGAACAACTATGTTCGAAAACCATTTCGATATTGAATTTTTGAAGATTAAAGTTTAACCACTCTGAAGGGCTTGTTTTTCAACCAATTTGCTTAAATTTGGATTTTTTCTCTCCGATTCCTCGATTATTTACCACTCAATATATCCACCTTTCATTCCTCGAAGACCACTTTTTTCAATATATCTTCGCGTTTCAGTCGATTTTTGAGATCTCACGCTGTTTGTCCGTCTGTTTGTCAGGCCGTTACCACGCCTAGAGACCAAACGTTTAGAGCTAGAGCTAGAGGCTTGGGACCTACGGGTGAGCTCCCCATTAGTCGACCCTCAGGTCATTAACTTGCCCCTCATATTCCCCATCCCTCCCCTTACGAAAACACGTTTTCGGAAATTGCTCGAAAGGACGTTGAATCATTCCTAATAACGGTTTTTTCAAGGTCAAAGGTTTAAAAGGCTGTAGAAAGCGCATTTTTCAACCAAACGGTATCATATTTGAACTCGTTGAAAGGTCTTGGATCCGAAAATCAATTTTATCGTAAGCTCTTTTCGGCGATTTTTTGAGTTATCTATGTATTGGTTTAAATCGCTTGTGAATTGGTAAACGGTAAATGATGCGAAAGTACTTTTATTGTGTAGCATCTAAGTTACGAGTTCGAGTATTTTGCAAAGCATGGGACACTTTGCCACCCCTTTTTAATTAGTTTCTCTAAATAATAAGAAATAAAATGTACAGATAGTTAAATGGAAGACTAAAGTTTTTAAACTAAACGATACCTATTTCCCTAACCTTCTCGCTTATAATTTTTCATTTCCTCTTTTGTATTTTTTTTATAGGAGGAACCAACTTATGAACTTAGATACCAACTCCGTACAAAAAGGCTTTGGGGTAGAATGGAGCATTTACAAAAAAAAACCTGATTATTTAGTCCTTAGTCCCATTTAGATCAGTTTAGACCACTCGGATCATATTCTCTGATTGACCAAAAGCTTAAAATCATTGAGGCCATTTAGATCGTCGCTTTGGATTAGTATTAAATTTTCCAGAAAAGGATTTTGGGGCAACACAATATGAATCTTCGATGGAAAATAGCCTAACTGAGACCAGTTACATTGAATTGGGCCAATTATGGCTCCGGTACATCTTTGAGATCAGGAAAATTTCATGAAGTTGAAATTTAAATCCCTTTTTTTCTCACACCTCATTCTTTTGCACTCTTCTTCTTCTTTTAGACATCACAACAAATTATATTTAGCTCAATCGAATTTGGAGTGCAAAAGAGTATAATATATGCATAGAAAGGTATGTGAATTTTGATTTCATGAAATTTTCCTGATCTAAAACGTGTGCCGGAGCCATTACAATCGATTTTGGGACAATTCAATCCAATGCGGCAGACTAAATGGCCTCATTCATAGCTTCAGCCAGTCCAACAAAACGACGATCAAATTGATATATTTTACGGGATTAAATGTTTATTAAAATGTAAATAATTGTTTACAACTTTTCTTTAATAGCGTTTCATTCATAACCATCCCCCTTGGATTTTGATTCATTCGAGCAAAGCTTCATTAATTGTTCATTTTCCCAAAACAAGCATTTCGAAATGTAACGATCGTGCCCATATTTTGTGAACGAGATTTAAGAGAAAAAAAAATAGGTGCTTTTGATGCAAAATGTGTAACGATCGCGATCGTATGGTGAAAGATCGCAAGTCTCTTGGCTATTGCTTCAATCGAGTGCTGACACTAAGACAAAATGCAGGTATGAGCTAATTACTATGCACCGTGGTATAATTTGAATCTCATTGTGGACACATTTTATCTGACGAAGTGCACAATTACACAATCACTACCGCGAGCCAGAGATATCGCATAAAATGCACCACATTCAGGTGCTTTTGTTCCTCCTAGACATTAGTTATAGAGCAAAAGTTGGGAGTAGAAGATATTGGCTTCCAAACTCTCACTTAACTTGGTACTTGTAATCTTATTAATTTCACTATCTCTTGATCGCGATTGAAGGTGTGGGGTGTGGTTTTTTGTGCACAAAACAATTTTGGCGACCTGTGATCGGTATGGGAGGCATAAAAAGGCACAATCTGTGGCCATACAGATCACATTCAATTTCAATAAACATTCAATAAAAATTAAACTCTCGCTGGTGCACCGAAAAATTCCAAATAGATCATGAGAAAGAGGTAGATCATGGGTACTACACTCCGAGAAAAATAAGTACGCCAAATTATTACATCGATCGTTAGTAATCCCAAATTTTAAAGAAGAAACAAATTCGTGAACACAAGAAAAAATTACCCAATTACCACATTCTTAGCAATAAATTGTTTAGTATAAAATCCATGAAAGTACTGCTGTACTCAGATAAAGGCAGTGAATTTAACTCGCCTGAAGTATATCTCTTTTATGTAAAAATAAATTTTTGCTTCCTAGATATTCAAATATCAAAATTCAAGACTAAACAGTCAGAAATAGGAACTTAGGGTCATCGAGATCCCTATCGCCTTCCACGACCGTACTGAAAGCAGCTCCAACTCTCCAACTGATATATTTTTTGATACGTTTTCATGATTGCCTAGGTTGCTATTTCGTTCACATACATTAATGAACGCTAAATCTTTGAAGGATGAATAAATTGGCTCTCGTTGTGCACCGTGAGCGACAAATCGATAGATCGACGCCGATTGAGAAATTTATTGATAAAATTGACAAATTTTTTGTAGAAATTTGCAGATTGGTACGATCTTTGCAAAAGCGATAAATCAACAAGACTGTTACAATACAGATCGGCAAGATCCTTGTAAGAATTTGACAGATCGGCATGTTTTTGTTTATTGGCATTTAACTATTACTTATGCAGATTGACATAGCTGTACAATTTTTACAAGATTAACAGATCAGAACGTTTTCTTTCTTTGAATAAAAACGGTCAATACGATTTTTTTTAGAGATCAATAGATCAACACGATTTATGTATATCGACAGATTAGCAAGATCTTTCAAAAAGATTGACAAATCGGCGCGATTTTTACAAGATTGATAGATTAAAACGTGTTCTGGTCATTAAAACGCTCTGTACGACCGTTGAGAGATCGATAGATCAGAACGATTTATGTATAAAATTTGACAGATCAGCGAGCTTTTGTTGATTGGAATTTAACCACTATCATTGCAGATTGACATAGCGGTACGATTTTTACAAGATTGACAGATAGAAAGTTTTTTTGTATAAAAAACGGTCAATACGATCATTTTAGAGATCAATAGATCATCATGATTCATGTATATCGACAGATCTGCAGGATTTTTGCAAAAGATTGACAAATCGGCACGATTTTTACAAGATTTTGTTGATTGGCAGATAACCATAATCTCTGCAGATTAACATAGCGGTACGATTAGCGACCGAGAGATCAGCAAGATTTATGCATATCGACAGATCGGCAAGATCTTTGCGAGAAATCGATAGATCGGCATTTGAGTAAACCATTAGGGGACCGGTTATTCTTCCTTCTAATCGTTTTTCAAAGTCATGGTATGGCTGGCAAAACTTTCAGATCAGGAAAATTTCGTAACATTAAAATTTACCTCTTTTTTTCTTCAAACTTTCATCTATCTCATTCATGGCCACCTGAAACTGGATTGATCTTATTTAAATTTGGTGTGATATTTAAAAGAAGAAGAAGAGTGCGAAAGAGTAGGATAGACTTACGCAAATAATATCAGAAAGAAAAGGATGTGAATTTCGATTTCATGAAATTTCCTTGATCTAAACGGTGTGTGTCAGCGCCATTAATAAAACACTGTACGAATAAGCAGTACATATTCAAATTCGGTCAGCAAAAAATCAAATTTTATTAGTACTAAATTTAGAACCAATTTAGTGACTATCGTTTAGATATCTAAGTGACAGTGAAGATTTAAGGTTTATTGATGAACAAATTCAATTCTTTCTCCTCATTTATTTTTTTACCATTAGGAAGCTGTGGAATGCTTATTTTCCAACAGATTGCTTCAAGTTTAGACCCGTTGGAAAGGTCTTTGAATCCCTAACTAATTTAAATCACTTTCAATTAGTTATTTGATTTGTTAGATGCAGATAATGAACCAACAACTGATTTACTTTAAAAAAATTAAAATGTATTGCTACGCAATTTTATGCAGAGTTTAAATTAGTCACAGGAGTTTATATTGTTTGTGAATCGGAAAGGATTTTTTGAATTCCAAGTAATAAGTTCGAATAATCCGCAAAGCATTGAACTTTTCCACCCCCTTTGGTCTATCTGCACTATTTTTCATTAGCCCGAATTTTTCTGTGTATATTATAGACCCACATTTGGAGAATAGCCTGTCATCTGGGGGACTCCCTTGGTGCGATCGAATGTGGATCGTGACCAGGAAAAGCACCACATAATAAAACTTTTCGACGATGTTTCACCTTTTTTTCGCACGACTTCTCCTCACCATCTCGCACAATTTCAGGCATTTGAGGTCGAATTACAATTATTATTCTTCGACATGGCAGGAGTTATTTGAGATTTAGAAGCCTCTCATGCACTCTCGCTTTGGTACCTAATGAATTTAATAGCGACAAGCAAATAAATTTTCAGAGACATTCACTACCTCGATCGTCGTCAATATGGAGCAGTAAAATCGATGGTGTTATCGAAAGACATGCACTAGAGGGATTCTCATGGGGCAATTTTGCAATTTCTCCCCATTGGCAACTTTTATGATCAAAACGCTAAATTTTTGCCTCATTTTGCCAGCATTTGATTTCTAATTGAACATCAATTCTTAAAAGCTTTTCGATGAAATATTTCCAATTTACATCAGATAGGGCCGCACTGGCACCGATGCTAACAATAGCCAGAGTCTATTTAATTATTCATTCGACATTCCACTAAACTTTAGTTTACATCTGTCGCAAATTCCTCTGTAGAATGTGATGTGAGAATAAAATAAGAAAACACATGGAATGTGACAAAGAAGTGGAGAGGTACTTTTTCCTCTTCAAATTAATTTTGCCCTTTGGCTAAAAAGAAGTCCCTGGTCAACCTCATAATTTTCCTCTAAAGTGTCGCAAGTTGTTCGGGGGAGATGGTGATAATGCAAAAGACCTGATGGAGAGCAAATGCGTAACTAATAGTGAATGATTGTGGTAAGAAAATGAAGTGAACAAGAGCAATAAAAGTGTACAAAAAAGCTCACGTTGTTCAAAAATCTCGTATATTTTCTGGAAGGTATCTCCATGGGCTGAAGAATTAACTCAATGGCAATGAATAGTCGTGGGAATAGGTGAGCAAGACACCCAATTAATTTGAATGTGTGTCTCACGTTGGGCTGGTTAGTACAATAAGAAGTTTTCTGGATTATGTATTTGAATATTTTGATACATCGAGTCTAATCACTGGAATTATCACATTAAAATAAAATGGCATAATCACCTTCAAAAGAGAAATAAAGATTATCGAAATAATATATTCACAGCTTGTCATTATGCTAAGTAACATCATTTTTAACTCATTAAAATTCCCACCTTTCAGCCCCCGGTTATTTAGCGAATCAAAAAGATTTCTGAAAAAATGACGGCACTATCCGTCCGTTCATCCGGGCTCTAACAGAAGCTAAAAGGTTGGAGATAGTGATTTGGAGTATTTGGAGACCCCTGTAGGGGAATGTAGGCAGCCTTCGCACATTTTTTTGTGCTTCATATTAATGACTTTTTCTGACTAAACTACACCAAAAAGTTCTCTGATCTTTTAGGTTTCTATATGCATGCCTAGTTCACTATCACATAATTGTTGATTTTTACTGGACAGGAAATTGAAAAAAAAAATATGACGATTTGTGTGATTCTTGCCCCCGGGGGCAGCGTTCACACGATGGGGGTTTGGGTTCGTCATTGCTTTTTTTCTCGAAATAAATTTTATCTACAATTAAAACTTATTTTCCAATTGTTATACCGTACCCCCATGAACCCGCGGAAACTATCACTGCACTAAAAGAAGATCTTTAAAACACATTTTTTCACATTTCTGGAGCACTGTTTTTTTTCTTCCAAATGAATATCGAAAAATCGACTATGAACGTTCACACGGTTCACACTGTCAATAAACGTCGTCTCATGGAGATGGGAAGGAGACTATATGCCTGTCGAAGAGGAAATGACCACGAATGTCTCACTGTGGCTTATGAAGCTTTAGTAAGGTTATGATTTTCAAGCTGGAGTTGTCTAATGGATGTGCGAACGCTCACACATTCAGTGTTTGAAACCACACACAGTGTAGTACTTGCGAATTTTCCGTCACCGTGAAAATAATTTCCCTCCGATGCAAAAATTTATAACGTAAATATCATCTCAAGTATACTCTTGATCCACTGTGTAAGTGTTTTTTTTTTTAGAAATGAGTTTAGGGGAATGTTGGCATGGTTCGCACAGAGTGAACCTTCAAACAACGCAAATTTTCTCTTTGTTTACAAAGAGCTAGTTCGTCATTTCTTAGCCATAAGATAGATAATTATTAAGCTCATGAAACGAGATGAGAAATGGTAAGTCAGCTCTTAACAAACAAAGAGAAAATTCAAAGTTCACTGTGTGCGAACCATGCCTACATTCCCCTAACTGTGAGGAATCAAATGAAATGTACGCCAGCAAAATTGCTAATTTTGGGCCAATTTTCTATTTGTGATCCTAGTACCTAGGATAGAAGGGCTTGACTGCCTGTTTTTACAATGAAGATGTTCTTATGGCTAAGAAATGCAGAAACAACTCTTTGCAAATAAAGAGAAAATTCGCATCGTTCGAAAGCTCACGCGTGCGAAGCCTGCCTACATTCCCCTAAATAGACTCAAGGATCGTTACCACCTTTCAAAAATGCGACATGTTTTCTTTTTTTCATTTCATAGCGAAGACCAGGGCAGATTTATCCAGCTAATGAAATTTTTCTTTGACTATAAATTTGTGAATAACATGATTTAAATAAAATGATAAATAATTAAGTGGATGAGGAGGGAGTTAATTATTCTGAATAAGTTGTAGTTAGCTCGATATTCTTTCGCAAGAAAAATATAACACCCCAACGTTTAATTCTACCTCTGACTAATTTTTCCCTGGTATCCCCTATATGAAAACCCCATTGAATCAGTCCTAATATGAAGTTTTCAAGATCAGAGATTATAAGGACTCTAAATAACCTACTTCTCAATCGATTGGGGTAAACCTAAATTTGTTGGGAAGGCCTTTGAATCATTGATAAGTTTAAATCGGTTTCATTTAATTGTGAAACCGCAAAACTATAAAAAAAAACGATCTTAAAAGCGGTTTAAATCGTTTGTGGATCGAAAAACGTAAAAAAAATTACGCATTGACGCTTGAACCAGGACCCAAGAAACATTTTCTTCACTATAATATCTTCGGCAGTTCTCCACAAATTCATATAATCTGCTTAAAGCGGTCTTAGTTCCGTATCTGTGACTTCTAAAAGTTCTATTTCAAATTAATTTTAAAATTATTATTATACACTTCTTTTGACATAGTGCTTTTGAATGAAAAATTTTTACACATAGATTTTTAAAGAATTAAAAGTTTGTGTAGCAACGGCCACAGCCGTCTTAGAGTTGGTAACCAACATCCAGAGTAAAACGATGGAAATCTCTTTAACAGGTTGTATGAGCTATCTGCATCATCCAAAGAAAGCTTGCATAATTTGAAAGAAAAGTTAAAGCAGACTAAAACGTCTAATATGTTTGGATAAGCCGCCGTTTTCTATCTCTAGGAAGTTCATTTCAGAAAGTTATACTCCCTCAATGAAGAAAGAGAAAGGGGTAGATAACTGTGCCGCTCACGGTTCACTCTGAGAGCCACTTATTCACCCCTTGAGAAGAAGCAATATAGGGGAAACTGGGTCACAACTAAACACGGGGTACCACCAAACACTGCAATTTTTTAATCGGATATTCGGCTTTCAGAGGACAAGACGTACAGAAATTTATAGGCATTATAGGGATGCATGTCCACTGAAGGAATGGTCGAGATAGTCCAAGTAGTATAAAAATAAAAATTAGTGTTTGGTGCTACCCCGTGTTTGGTGGTGCCCCAGTTTCCCCTAGACCAGTTTCTTCGATTACGCGAACATGTTTTTTGGATTTCTTGGATTTTCTGAAACATTTTTTTCTGTTTTCTATGATTTACTAAGCTATTTTTAAAGTTTTGAAATTTATGAACCAATTCTTGCGTTTTTCGGATTTTGTAAAGGAATTTCGAGGTTTCTTGGAATTAGCAAACATGTTTTTAGGGTTTCTTCGGTGTCGTGAAGCATTATTTTTTGTTTTCTAGGCTTTCGCTAAATTATTTTTATATTTATTGAATTTCGTGAATCAATTTTTGAGTTTCTTTGATTCCTCAAAGCAATTTTCAGGTTTTACGAACTTAGTGAACATACTATTTGGGTTTCTTGGATTTCATAAAGCGTTTTTTCGTGTTTTTAGATTTTCGCAAAAAGCTATTTTTGGGTTTGTCGAAATTCGTGAAACAATTTTCAGGATTCTCGGATTTAGTGAACATGCGTTTTTTTGGATTTCTAGGGTTTCATGAAGCACTTTTATGTTTTTTGAGATTTCTTAACCTATTCTTAGGTTTCTTCAAATTCGTGAAGCAATTTTTGAGTTTCACGGATTATGTAAAAGAACTTTCAAGATTCTCGAATTTAGCGAACATATTTTTTGTGTTTCTTGAGTTGTGAGAAGCATTTTATTTTTTGGTTTCTAAGGTTTCGCTGAACTAATTTTAGGTTTCTGGAAATTCTTGAAGCAATTTTTTTGTGTTTTTCGGATTATTCAAAGAAAATTTCCAGGTTTCTCAGACATAGGGGAATGTTGGCATGGTATACAGAGAGTGAACCTTCAAATAACGCAAATTTTCTCTTTGTTTACAAAGAGCTAGTTCGTCATTTCTTAGCTATAAGATAGATCATTATTAGCTCATGAAACGAGATGAGAAATGGTAGGTCAACTCTTTGCAAAAAAAAAGAGAAAATTCGCATTGTTTGAAGGTTTAGTCTGTGCGAACCATGCCTACATTCCCCTAGTAAACATGTTTTTTAGGTTTCCCGGAATTTATGAAACATTTTTCTGTCTTTCAGGCTTTAGCTAACCTAGTTGTGATATCTTGAAATTGATGAAGCAATTTTTAAATTTCTCGGATCATGCAAAGGGATTTTCAAGTTTCATGGGATTCGCAAAGTAATTTTCAGGTTTCTCGGATTTAGCGAACATGTTTTCTTTAGGTTTCTTGGGTTTCTCAAATATAAACTTTTGGATTTCTCGTGTCTTACGAAACAAGTTTTCTGTTTCTCATGTTTCACGAAGAAGTTTTTGTGTTTCTTAGGTTGCACGAAGTCGTTTTTAGGTTCCTAGTCTTTCGCAATTTTTTTTTTGTGCAATTGACAAAGGTTTTTTCATATGACTCACCCCTTGAACAAAAAATTTTAAAGCTATTTCTGCGGTCATCTAAATCATGAATTTGAGCATTCCTCAAAGTTTCGAAAGCTTTTCCATCCCTTTTAAATGGTCTTTCTTTAATTGAAGTTTGTTTTAATGTAACTCCATTTTTGAAAAATCAAAGAATGGTTGTTTAAGGAATGTAATGTTGTTTAAAAAACCTGAATATGTCTTCACCCAAATCTTTTGCGTGAATCTCACAAAAATTTTAGGTCAATTTTAAGGTACTAGATAAATCACAAGTATTTCGTAATAAATTGTCTTGCTGAGATATAAAAATAAAACTATCGAATGGCAATATTTATTCAATAACACTTCTTCGTGATGGCGATATCGTCTTTTTTTCATGTCCTAGAGATGCTCTATGTCTTGCAATTTCAGTTTCAAAATTAAATTTCAATGAGACTTGGTATTTCGGTGCATGCTGTGAAGTGAAAATTCCATCTTGGGTATATCTAAGATGTTGGAATTTCACCAATTCGACTGGTTGCCCATCAAATATTGAAGAAGGAAAAGTGGTAGATTTTGCGAAACAAAACATTACCACACAAAAGGAGACTTCTTTTCCTCCAAGGAAATTCCAAAAGAAAATTGTTTTCACTTCTATTAGTATAATATTCATGGTGCACAATACACTCTATTGATGCCCTGCATAGACTCCAAAATGAAATTGGAAAACTTGGTCAATTGATATGGGAGGGCGGTTGGAAGCGAAGGATTTCCCTCTTTCAATTTCAAATAATAAACGCTCGTTGGAGTGTCATCAAGTGGGGTTGTTAATTTTTCAGATTCTGCAAAGCGATGACACTGGTTGGGAAATTGTGTGGGTGGGAATTTGTGCCTGGTGTCGTCGGTGTTGGCAATTTACGAGGGAGTCACCGTACGCGGCGCCAATCGTGAGCTTAAATTTTGCATTAGATAACTTAATTTTCGCAAAGAGAACAGAACGACGCTCGTCGGCGGGTTGTGATTAAATTTGAATATTTCAAGTCATCCAATTCGCGATGGAGGCTCACAAGATACCGCACCGAGAGAGTATGGGAGCCCTGGGGGGGTTGCACAATTGTCAGTGGGTGCTTCCACCCTCCATCACCCTACGTGCGTCACTTTGCCATGTTGTTGGCTTTTTGAACATTTCTCCTTGGTAAGCACAAAACTCAAATACAAGGCAAAAGATACAAGAATTCCGCGACATGATGGGATGAGATGCTACTTGAAGTGAACATCCTGGGAGAATGGGATAAGACGTAATCTTTTGATATTTCTCACCCAGAGTAACGGAGAGATGAAGAATTGGGTAGATGTTTTCTCGTGGGGATTCCCAGGAAGAAGTACAAACGGAGACAAATAAGCACGAGGCAGGAGCCAAAGAAGAGATTAACTTGGTGTTTTCTTCTACGTGATGTCACTTTCAGCATCTCTGCTCCACCCACACCCTTCATACCATTTCTGACGCGCATGAAAATTGTCTTATGAATAATCCAAAAATAATTCTACACTTCTGGTGAAAATGGCAGCATTTTCCTCTTTGTTACATCACTGAGAAAATGCACAGCAATTGGTCCTTTTTACTGCCTTGTCTCGCAATGTTCTGCTCAATGTCTTTTAAATGGCTTTTAAAACAAGACTCTTTCAGATGTTTTACTACATTTTAAAACTTTTTTTATTTTACCCCAATGAATGTATCATTCTTTCCTTTATTGCAAAAAAATCTTGACTATTACTGGAGGGTGAGGCAGTTAGCTACACTGAGAGAAATCAGAAAAAGTTAAAATAACATTCCGGAAATGTTAATTTTACCCTGCATTATTGATCCGAAATCGGTGTAAATTTTATGCTTTTTAGGTGTATAATGGGTTAAAGTTACCCTTTTTGATGTTAATTTTACACTTAAAAAGGTGTAAAATTAACATTAAAAAATGTTGATATATTTTTACACCTAAAAAATGTTAAAGTTACGAGGAAAAAAAATTAATCGCACCCTCTTTTTTCTCAGTGTAAAATAAAAATTTGTAAGAATCATATGACAATTGCATTTAGGCTTAATAAAAAATTCTTTTGGTTGGTGATCGGAAGACGATATAGTTCGATTGGTAGAATGCATGATGAGTTTTTATTACGGAGCAATTACTAGGTAAGGAAAATATGAGTGTCCCAGTTTTGTGAATTATCTTTTCGCAGCATTAGTCGAAATAGTTGCGAGTAAAAAATTTCAAGACCTTTCAAAAAATCCTAATATGTAAGAAATTCGTTTAAAAAATAAGTCTTATGGAGCGGTTGAATTATGGTTATAAAAAATTCAAAATGGCGAATTTTTGATTACCTTGATTACCCCGAATACTTATCCGAAATAATTGAAAAAGTAAATTCAGTTATGTCAACGCATAAACTAGTGATTAGCATAGATCAGCTTCATAGGAAAAAAAATATATATGACAAACGCTAAATGTAAATTTTTCTAAATTATTTTTGATAAGTAAGATTTCAATGCAACTTTTAACGAAAGATAGTAAAAAGAATAATAATTTAGAAAATCACAGAGATGAAAGAATTAAACTCAATGACAGTATAGTAGACTCTATCAAATTCGGGCATTTGCGACAGAAACGTAACAAATTACAAAGAAATACAGGCATGAAAGTGTTAGAGTGAGTAGAAGTTTGAATTGTCTAAAAGAACCTTGTATTTAAATGTAATTTCTAAAACAAACTTATATATCCTTGTAGCCAATAAAGAATATGCATACCCAGAACCGAAAGTTCTGGACAAGATTGGAGAAGTATTTTCGTAAGGTGACTTCAAATCCACTGGCCATCACCGGAGAGTCCCCTATCTATACGTAACACGCCAGTCTTTCATCCAATTATTGAAATCCTACGTTTTCTTGTTCGTCTATATACTTATATTAAATTTAAATAGAAGGATGTAGGACTGGGACTACATTGAACTAGGTTTACATTGAAAACGCCATTTTTCTGCATTTTCCTAAAGAAAGCAGAAGATCTAAAATAAATTATGGATAGATTCCGCTTTCTTTAGAAATATACGAAAAATAACGTTTTCAATATATAGACCCAGCTCAAAGTAGCCCCACGTCTCCCTACTCATATTTTTTTTTATAAATTTAATGAAAAAAGCCAAATACATAATGAAAAATCACAAAATAACTAAGAAGAACTATATCAAATTCAAACGTATCTGCTTCAATCATAACCATACTTGAAAAATGTCTACACACTTTTTTTCAAATTTACGATCACTCGAATTAAAAATTAGAATTAAAAATTAGAGAGAATCGAATCAGAATTATAATTGTACTGTAGTTCATAGAGTAAAGTAAAATATATCGCAAGATATCAAAGTGCCTCTTTCTGAAACTGCCCCGAACTCCCCTACAAGAATCAGTTTCTAATCACTTTGAATTAAATTCGTGGTCATCCGAGCTATATCCATATCCAAATACGAAAATACAAGAAACTCATCCGGCTTTTCGATTTTCCTCCGCTAAATTCCAGCGTCAGCAGAATTCTTTGGAATGCTTTTAAAAGCCAAGAACTCGCCTCGAGACATTGTGGCATGGAGCTCAATCGCAACCCTTTCTGTGGATTTTCTGCCTTGCCTGAAGTGTCGCTGCGATGTGACCTCAAACGGCTGATTGGAGGCAGATACAACCAACTTAATATAATTTGTTCATTCACCGAGGTCGCGTATCAGAAAACACACATTTTAGTATAATTAATGAGTAAGTAATTGATTGAGGGAGCCGGCTGAGGTAAATTACTATTTTCAGGAATCACATTAAAATTCACTTTTGTCGCCGATACCTTCAGGCCAACCATAAAAGAAACCGATTGTTCGATATGTGTTGTCGCTGTAAGATACCAAGGGGTAGCTCATAAAAAATCACAGTGGCTTAGGTTCTCGATTCCTGGAAATACTTTAAGGACTTCCTGAGTTGCCCTTGGGGTTCTTGAAAAAATATCTGGATTCTCCAAGTTCCTGAAAACACATGGGTATTCCTGGGCTCCTTGAAGATTCCCATTGAGTTCCCTGATAAATACATGGGTACCCCAGGTTCCTCCAGGGTACCCAGAAAAAGGTATACAGGTTTCTCGGGTTTTTTGGAAAATGTATGAGTACCCTGGGTTTCCTCTCCTGGTGAGTTCCCTGAAAAAATATATAGGTTCCCTGAGTTTCCTTAAAGATCTATTACCTTGGGTGCCTTCAGTTTTCTGTAGGTTCCCCGTAATTTCCTTGATAAAAATATAGGTTCGCCAGATTGTCTGATAAAATATACGGATTTTCCGGGTTTCCTGAAAAATATACGAGTATCCTGAGTATCCCGGGAGAGCCCTTAAATATTTATGGGTTCTCCTAGTTTCCTGTAAAATGTATGGGTATCCTGGGTTCCCTGTAGGTTTCCCGTGAATTCCCTAACAAAAATATAAGGGTTCCCTAGGTTTCTTGAAAAATGTGTGGGTACTCTGAGTTCCATGTAGGTTTCTTAAGAGTTTCCTAACTAAAACAAATGTATTCCCCGATTTTCCTAAAATTATGGTACCCTGGGTTCCTTGTAGGTTCCCCAGTTTCCTCATACTCTTGGGTTCCCTGAAAAAAATATATGGGTTCCGCGGGTCTCCTAAAGACGTATGGGTAACCTGGACTTTCTGTAGGTTCTCCGTAAGTTCCCTGAAAAAAATATGTGGGTTCGCCAGATTCCCTGATAAATTATATGGGGTTTCTGGGTTTCCTGGTATCCTGTAAAATGTATACACTGAGAAAAAAGAGGGTGCGATTAACTTTTTTTCGTCATAACTTTAACACTTTTTGGGTGTAAAAATATATCAACATTTTTTTAATGTTAATTTTACACCTTTTTAGGGTAAAATCAACATGAAAGAAGGGTAACTTTAACCCATAATACACCTAAAAAGGGTAATATTTACACCGTTTTCGGATCAATACTGCAGGGTAAAATTAACATTTCCGGAATGTTATTTTGACTTTTACGGATTTCTCTCAAGTGTAGGTATCCTGGGTTTCCTATGGGTTCGCAGACCAGACTGACTCGAATTCCTCGAAATGAGTTACCCCTTGTAAATTACCGTGAATGTCTCTGGGCTGCGGGGTTGATTTTGATTAAGTGGAACATGCTTTAAAGTGGATGTCCTGGGCCAGGAAAACAAAATTGCAAATTGTGGGGGCAATTGGTAGTGACTATCAACCCCTCTGTGACAATCTTGGGGAACTCCCCCTTGTGCTCCAATGGTTGCACTGAAGGCCAGAGATGCAATAAATTGCAGAACTTGCGGGCATGTGTGGTGCAATTAAATGCAAATTGACACCATCGGCAAACGTGCGCGTTGTCCAATTTGTCAATTGAAGGGCGGAAAATGCGCGCGCAAATTCAATTTTCCTCGGCATTCCGATAGTAAAAGAGACTCTCCTCCACTTTGGCGCGTAAATTAATTTCTCTTGGCAGCGCGTGCAATTGAAATTCTCTGATTTGCTCACCATTATTTGCTGATGTGCACCCAGAAAGGTGGCGATGTCTTCATATCGCGTTAATTAATTGCTCGATTACCGTAATTATCGCAGTGAGAATTAATCGCTGGACCCCGCGATCCTTTCCCCAAGACACCAAGTGCCAAGATATTGGCCGAGGAATGATTTATTGTGGCAGATTCTTGGCTTCCACCACACGCGAGAGAGTCGATGAGTCTCAATAATTGATCCTCGATTAGTTGCAACTTCCCAGACTCACCTCTCAAGCGTTCACTCTTCAAAATTTGCATAATTCTGTGGCAAGTATCTCTGCTCCACAATCTCACCATGTCTTCCGCCACGGCATTGTCAACAGGCACCGTGTTCAAATTAATATTTCATCCGATTAATGAAGAGATGACTTCCACAGGGGCTAAGTGAGAAAGAAATATCGTGCGGTTAAGTAACCGCAAAAATTTCTGGTATTAAAATGTGGTCAATGAGGGAGACCCTCACAGTTTCTCCATTTGATTCTCTGTCGTCACACCGAGACCATAAATATTCATAAAAGAAGGCATTAATTCAGTGCAATGCACCTCAACAGACTTAATTGGTGTCACATGAGGAAGCTCATGTTATTATCATCCCCCTTTCGGAATTTCCGACGTAAGTTCAAAGAAGTACCTGGGATTTCTGCACTTGTTGTTCCTGTCTTTTGACTTTTTCGTCTCGCTTAGTGACTTCCAGATAAATTACTCAATTTCCATTGAAAGAGGGTAAAATGCTTAATTTGCCAATTAACGCATTGAAAAACAAATCTTCTAATAAACATTTTTTAAAAATTTGATAAAAATCCTAATGATAAAACAGTATCGTGCACCTGATTAATGCAAATATGTTCCTACAATTTATGTTCCAAAATATACCGCCGAATGATAATTGTCTAGTCCCAATAGAGTTTTACTTAAAAAAATAAAAATTAAAAAATCAAACATCAATGCGAGATTTTGAAAATTCTTCAAGTTTGATCTTAAATATTTAGCAAACTGCTAGAGATTTGAAAGAATAGCCTAGATTCCTACAGCCTCCTACTTTACGAGTATAAACAAAAATTTAAAAAAGAAATATAATAAATAGTTAAAAAATAATTTTCCATTTTGTATATCGGTGCCCTAATCGTCCTTAAAAGTTTACGTAAAACCCAAAATTCAAAAATCGTTTATAACTTATTAATTTTAAATTTATTTTCGTTTTATTTTTATTTTGAAATTTTAAATGCAACGACAAAATTTTATTTTACAAAAATACTGTTCAATCCGATAAAGCTATTGATAAATAGGATAAAAATCTATTGATTGACCGGTAAATAACCTAGTTTGGTTAGTAAATAAAATATTTTTACTACTCAAACTGAAAGAGAGAGGTGTAGGGCGAATAAGTAGGGAAATTAAGTGTCTTTAAAATTGTGTTTTTATTTTCTATCTTTAAAAGAAATTGAGGTTTATCATAATGTAATTTAATTTCACAATTAGTTTGTCTAGTTTAATTAAGTCATGGTAAAATCCAATTCCGTTTTTTTTTTTAACCCCTATTTCAAAGGTACCCCACTTTCCGCTATACCCAAACCGCTCTTTTCGAATTTGCCACTGATCTGAAGCTTAAACGGTAATAGATATCAACTTCCGATCTTCGGAACCAAAACTGCAGAAGTCAATTTTTCTATTCAGATTACAACGGTCATTATTTTGAAAGCCGTGAGCTACTTCCCCTCTCTAGAACGGTACCGCAACAACGTGTTCGTGGGGAGACGGGGTCGGTAGGGATTTGACCGTGGATTCGGGAGCATGGAGCTTCGTGTTATAGGCCCGCAAGAGTGGATAATTGGTTATTCCAGCACTCAGGACAACAATAAAACACATTCATTGGATTATTTCGAAAACTGCTTCTAATTTTTTTTAATTTTCGGATAAGTTTTGGAGGTGCTCCAGGTGAACATTTCGTCTACACAAAGGAAAAACTGAGGCATGGGTAATCACGGGGTAGTTGCAAATATTATAGATTTTTCTTGATATTACTGCCCCAGTTTCCTCTACCTATGACTGAGAGAGTTTCAATATCGAATTTTCGAACCTTAACCTCTCTACAGTTCCCATTTTTTAACCGATTTGCTCAAAATTGGATTTTTTGGAAAGGTCTTGAAATTTCCAATCAGGCTGCATCCGCTTCTTTTTTATTAGGGTACTGAAATGGTCCCAAAGCAAGCCCAGGCACTGCGACTGATTAGTGTTAGTTTATTGTACCTATCCTCTTTATTTGTTAGAGCGCTATTTTGGTATTCTTAATAAAGGAGAGTAGGGTCGGAGGAACGTCTGTTCGACACGGAACCCCTATTGACGCTTTTGTCAAAATGTTGAAAATTATTTAATGTATCTAGTAAAATATAAGTAATATAACGTTTTTTTCTGTAATATACCTTTTGCTATAAACAAAGATGTTCAAATTTCATATCCCGATTGGTACAGAGTAGGGTGTCAATAGGTGCTGACACGACTTCTTAAAGTGTCAATGGACCTATAGCTTTACGTTGGGACGATTTCATAGCAGAGGTAGGGTAATATGTATTTCGCCCAGGAATATCATTCGTTGTATCTCAAATGCTGCACAGTAGCACAGGATGTAAATATTGTCCTCTTCGTCCTCTGGACAATATCGGCAAATCTCTTCTGTGCTGAGTCCTATTCCTTTTAAGTGGGAGCAAAGAGCGGTGTCCCGTAAGCAGGTCAACTAGCGGTCTTAACTAATGGTATTTTATTAAGATTAAGATCTCTTATCTCAATTTGGCATCTGGTTCCAGGATTAGCTTAGCACGCCGAAAACCAGGTCGTTTAGCTCTGTGTACCTTGTGCTCATTGGCTGCCTTCCCGTTGGAAAGGTCCTTTATACCGCTCCCAAATAGTCGCAAATAGACATTGGACCAAATGATTATCTAAGCTTCTTGATACGCTCTTCCACGTACCACTCAGCTTGGTACGTGAAAGCTGGATGGTTTAGCTCATAGTCGAGGACTGCTTATTTATGAAGAATCGCTTATTCGCAGCTAAGGGCCTCGACAGACCTGAGGATTAACCCAGACATGACTTAGCGCAATTATATTCGCAATAAAGGTTACATTAGTTTTCCATCATTTTCCACTAAATCGTGTTTCGGCTTAAGTCGTAAGTCTGTCTAGAGCATAATCTGGAGGTGTTACACGAGTCCTGCCTGGGCCGTTCAGTGATCCGCCAGTTACTGACCCCCCTCGATAGTGTGAACAAAACCCGGCCCGGAGAGAGACTGATTAGTCAGAAACTGATAGAAATGTAATCTGATCATTATTTTGATTATAATTACGTTAAGTCGACTGTCTGCTTAAATCGTAAGTATGTCTAGGGCATAGGTGCCTAAATATCAGGCTGACACTCGAGAATATTTAGTAGGAATTTGATGAAATTTAAAAGTATTTGGTAAAGGAAATGTGCAAGGACATTATATAATCAATGATCCAAAGCCCTGAGTGTCTGACAGTTTAGCATAAATTTTCACTACCAAATTTTAGAGGCTAAATATTCTCCAGGATCATCCTGAGTCTAACTTATCAGAAACGTTTAAAAAATGAAATTCTTCTTCGACGGTCTCTACTATATTAATTAAAGATTTGTACCTCAAGTTATTTTTACCTCGGTTCTTATATTAAAGTATAGTAATACTCAAAATATAAATATTTAAAGCAATTCCATTATTTTTCCTTTATGTGAAACTTACATAATATTTTAAATGAACCTGCGGAATATAAACAAGTCACAATATTTGGGTTCTTTTGCAAATTGCTTAGCTGTAAATATTTCAAAATATCATGCAAAATGTATGTTGAATTTTTAATTAAGAATTTAAACTTGAATTATCAATCGGTTGTTCCGGGCTTGTGAATAAGTAACTGCAAGACTTTGCGATAGTTGGCGGATTAGATACCTTCCGGGACTTGTGTTGGGTGGAAATTTCTCTCAGCGCCACTCAATTGAATCAGTGAGTAATCAAAAGAACCTCACGTCTTTGTCCAAGAGTGACACGAGATCTCTCATTTAATTTTCACCCTGTTTAATAAATGACCAAAAGAGTCCAACAATAAAGTGGAACACATCATCATAGCTGTGGGGATATTATAAGAAATGGTGAACGTCTCTTTGGATGTGCTTCAATGAAAAATGCATATTTCATGAAGGTGGTATGTCTAAAAAAGAAGAGTGGCTATAAAAATAAAGTCTCTATATTTAATATGTGTAACAACACCACACACGGCACTTTAATAATGTCAGCAATCAACGACAATTAAAGAAGAAGTGGTAACTTTGGCGCTAAGGACAGTGGCCTCGTCGCTAACGTGCGTTTTACATGAAGAGATATCTGGGACTCTTGCATAAATCCCCCTCATGGGTTTGCTATTTGAACACAATTGTTCGATTTCATGATGGTGACGATGGCAAAAAATCTCAACACTGAAGAAAGCGCCTTTTCAATATCATTGCAACATGAAAAATTCTTTAAATTCTGCAATTTTGTCTCTTCTGCAACTTTATTCCACTCTTGTTGTGCTTTTGGGGATGGAACAGGTGGAATATTGCTTAAAAACTTTAGCTTCAATAATCCTGCAACTGATTACAACTGAGAAAAATTTATATATCAAGAAGATCATACAAGAACTATTCTAAGTTCCTTTATAAAAATTCATAAGACCAAAAGTATCATGGAAAGATCTGACCGAATTTATTAAAAAATGGAATTGATAAGAAAAAGGGAGGATGGGGCAGTTTCATAAAGGGGCAATTTTTCATTACCTGATATTTTTCTACCCCTTTGAGAGGGATGAACAATATCTTCAAATTACTAAAGCAGTAACCTAAGTTCCTACCTAGTACCATAACACTACTTAGTACCTAGTGACCTAATAATATAATATAATTGCTCAAAGATTTAACTATGCAACATTTAACTGAATTAATGTGCTTTTAGAACTTTGAGCAAAGTTTTTACTCTTAAAATTCATTCATAAGATCAGGGGCATGACATTTCTTATGTTTCCCATATGTTTCTAGCGCGCCGAAGAAGCTTTTGAGTTTATTAGCTGTTTTCTGTCAATGTAGAATGAATTAGCAAAAACTCTAATATAAAATAAAAGCCAATTTAATAACGAAGACTCAACCGAAAACCCCAAATTGACAACCTACGTAGTTTTGAAGATATCTCGTGAAATGTGTACGAAAACAGGAAAATATTTACAATAAAACTGGTCACATTTTTCAGAGCTAATGTCACCCCCTGGCATAAGATACTAAGATACTACCCGTCAAATAATTTCGTCAGATATCTTTCAGATTTCTGCAGAAAATATCTACACCTCTGCAGAAAATCTGTCGAGAAATCTCTAGATATTCCTACGAATTTTATTTGGGCTTGGGACAAAATTCATCAGAAATTTTTGCAGATTTTCTGACGAATCCTGGTGCATACTCTGACGAATTTCTGTATAGATATTTTGCCGATTTTCTGTAGATTTTTCTACATTCCAGACTTTCCAGACAGATGTGTCAGAAAAGATGGAATATTTTTCACTGAAGTCTGCAAAATTCTATAGAGTTATTCTTGGTGATATCACAGTGTTTATATAAAATAAAGAATTCTGTGACGCCGTGTTATAAGTAGAGAATAGTGAAGTGATAACTTTAAACACAGTGTCGACCTGAATTTCGTGTTTTTTGTATCATTCCACGGGCGATTTTTAAGAAATTAGTATTTTTGCTCGCATTTTTTCATTTATCTAAAATGTTTAATCGTTAATGCTTGTTAAGCAGAACATACTATTTTCTTTGTAATTTCTACAGTTTCTTGATAAATCAACAATATTTTTGTTGAGACAATGGAGACTATGCAGATTTCCAATGCAAAAATTCTGCCGATAATCTGCAGATTTTCGGCAGAATTTCTGCCGAAAATCTACAGATTTTCTACGTAGAAATTCTGCCGAAAATCTACAGATTTTCTCTGAATGTTCTAGAATATACCGTTACAATTCAAAAAAAACTTCCGAGTAAAATCGGCAGGTAGAGCAATGATTTGACGGGTATTTTAACATGAAACCATTAGAAAATTCTTGCAAATATAGTACTTCAGTAGATAATTCCAATACTTTTAAAATTACTAAAAATCAAAAGTTCTGGAAACTTTCGTTTTAATGAAGTTTTTTTTTAAATTAATTGCATAGGTAAAATCAGAAGCGCTACACAGTTAATTATTTAGTGGACATTTTATTACGTTAACTTATATAATATATTAGGAAACTTTTAAGGGTAAACTCTAAAGGTTTCACTATTACTCTTGACTTGTTTTTACGGTCAAGAAATTTTTCGAGTTTGAATATATTCCCATTGGTAGCCTAATTACCTTGAATTCACATCTCTTGGACAACAAATTCCTTGTGTGATTCTGGCCATTCTTTCACTTTCTCACAAGTGATGAAAATTTTCCTTTGGCCAAGATAAAAAGTACCGCGACCTATTCACAATTTTACGAGCAATAAGAGTGGCATTTTTTTAAATAGTGGTCTAGGAAGGAGTTAACATTAATCATCTAAAAGATCTCCCATCAAATCCCCGAGACACAAGTGTACCTGAACTAAAAGAATTTTTCGTGGGTGCTCCATAAAGTTACTTAATTTGCATAAGTAAGACGATCTGACGATCTGGTGAGATTCGCACCGTTTGTCACTTCCGGACGAACCGAAAATAAATTCTACCAAGCGTGGAGTTTCCATTGGCGACAAAAATTGTTAATTAAATTCCATTTTGGGAGAGCAAAGTAAAGTGAATTTCTTTCGTGAATTATTCATAGACAAAAAGCGTGTTCAACAAAATGGAATTTTTGCCATCCATTCTTGGGTCGGCGGGAGCTTGAAGATGGGGTTTTTCTCCGTGGAGAGATTTTTCACTGAGACATCGAAATACTTGGATTTTTTTCTGGGTCTGCTGGGGATTTTTTTGCCTTGTTCCTCCTTCTCAAATAGAGTGACTTTTCCCCGATTCACCATAATTAATGGTGTATTTCTGTGGCATGAAGACAAGTCATGTCGTTGTCCGACGAGATGGAGATTGTGCTCTGTGGGGCAAAAACGTCCCATTCTTCAGTGGCGAGGAGCGCGACCAAATGTGACGCATGAATATGCAATTGTGACTGGAGGACCGAGACAATTTGTGACTCTGTCCCGAAGAGAAAATGCCCCAAGAAGAGATTTCTGGGCCATGATAGTGCACCACAAAACTTTCCGCTCTCGATGACACTCTTGCCTTCTGCCCAAGAATTGGGAATTACACTGCTAATGATTCTTATGTTAATCACGAATGTTAATCAATTAAGAAATCGTATTTAATTAAGTTAAAATCAGACGATAAGAAGTTTAAGAATTTTTTGTGATAATTCTGTAAACAAACAGAACTCTGTTAGGGGAGAGTGGGGTAATTTCGAGTATTTTGGCTTAATAATAACGAAACGATTGGCAATTTTAACTTTATAAGCTTTGATGTTGAGTTGCTTAATGTTCCATCTGAAAACTCTTAAACTACTTAAAAACATGTAGGGGGAAGTGGGGCAGCTTTGAAATTGGCTTAATTTTTCCTATTTTTAAGTGAAACTGAACCTAATTATGATATAATTTAGTTCAACGAACATCAAATTACATCATAATAACGCTCAATTCCATTTAAAAATAGGAGCAAAAAGCCCAATTTCAAAGCTACCCCACTTTAAAAGTGCCTTATTTCCTCCTATCCGGCATAAATAAATCAGTTTTCTGTATATTTATTTTTTTATTGTTCAAAATAAAAGATCCATTTTAAAAGATGAAAATGTAAAAGTTTTTATATTTTTGTCCTATCAAATAGAAAAGAAATGAAGAGTTTAGGGTAAGTGTGCCAAATTTCTCGGATTTTCATGAATTTTTAGTTTTTACATACTATAATGCAAAAGAATAACAAAAAAATGTAACTTCGACAAACGAGATGACGTGAAAAAGACATTGGAAGAATTCCCGAAGAGAAAGGAACTATGAGAATGAGGTGGCCGAAATAGGGCACCAAAGCTATGTCTACATTTTTATTCATTTTAAAATATATTAAGTATGATTTTAAAGTAAATAAAGACGATAAACTTTCTACAAGTTTCTAAGCAACACTCCTTAAGTAGAAGGAATGAATAAAATCAATTTGTATTAAAAATATTACATTTCAAACTTGAGACTTTGGCGCTTGCATGCAACTATGTCGAAATTTGGCACACTTACCCTGTGTCCAAAATTCGAGCAGTTAAAATTCCGTGAGATAGGGAATTATTTACAACACATTGAATCTTTGATGATGATTGAGTTGGTTCCCTGTAATTTCCAAAGAGCGATATCAGTATTTAGATCTGCCATGGAGTACTCTCTGTTTGTCAGTGACAGCACCAGTCTGGGTATTCAATTGTGACATCTCGTATTCCTAATTATTTTTTTATTTTAATAATCTTATTCTTATAAATGTAAATAAAAACTCGACACTTTGAAACTTTAAAACTGATATAAAAGCTTAAATATCATTATATCAATTTATAACTTGATTTTCTAATATATTAGTTTAATAATAATTAATTTAAATTTAGAATTTTAAAAATACCATAGAAAATAAATGTTTTCTGATTTAAATTAACGATTTACGATTTGTAAACGCTATAAAATCTGTTTTTATAATTGTTCTATAAGTTTTCTTTCTAAACTTCACACTTCATCAAGAAAAATAACTTGCCGATCTTTCTTATTAATACTATTTTAAATTGTTTTTAATAAAAGCAATTAAATTATTAAATAGAGAAAATTGTTTTATGAACCTGTTCCAAACTGGCCCTTATATACATTTTACATATATATAAACGAGAGGCATTTTTATTATAATGTTTTTCGTGAACATGATACCTAGGTAACAGTTTAAAATATCTTTACTATCAAGGGCTGTTACCCTAGAAAACTTCGCACTCGAAATATAAAGGACTTTTACTTAGTTTCAAGAATCTAGATAGAACTTAAATATTTCACGACTTGACCATAACTAGGTCCAATATGTTTAAAAACCTTTATATTTCAAATTAGAAATAGCAACGTTCCGTAGAGGAACTTATAGCTCTTCCCGCAAGGGGAGTTCGGAACATCCATTATATTTTTTTCTTATACAGGGATGGGATTGTCAGTCCCATACTCCGTGAAATCAAGTTCAGTGAAGCTTACTTTATGCAATCCGAACACATTTAACTCCAGAAACATTCCTAAAAGGGTTTAAAAATGTCAAGTTCAAACATTTCATATGAGAACATTTCTTTTGGAACATTATTCACAAGCTCAAAACTTAATCTCCTCAAAAAAAAAAAGATAGTCAGAGAACGTTTTGTCTAAATTCCTCAAAACTATGCAGAAATGACTCAAACAGTAGAATTTCTCTAAAAAAAATCCTATGTAGTTTTTTAAAAATCTAAGGTGTTTATTAATTTATCGATAAGATCAAATTCATTAAGATTATATTATTTTTTTTATGCGATTTACACTACTACTATTAATTTTTTTATGCGTTAAACTACTACTTAAATCGTATCTGAAGTAGATCGCACATCACGACAGTTATCGCAAGTACTGTCATGACGATTTTTACGAGGATTAGATTAAGAGCTAAAGGAAGCCTTCATCCTTATAAATCAGAAGTGTGCAAGAACGGTGTTAGTCCAGGTCAAAACGCCACCTGAACAAACTTATTGACGTTTATTCGGTTTCAAACGCTTCTTGCACAGCCCTGTTATAAATTTTTCATTGGCCGGATGTCTACACAGTAGGTACCACCACAGTTACGACACTTAATGGCTGCTCCAGAATAACAATTTTCGCTTTTATGGGGCACATTGCATTTCTTACAAGGGAGCGGTATGCGACAGTTTCAGAATCCATGACCAAAAAGTAAACAAGTTTCGCAGAGTGGATGCTTTGGATGGTAATCTGTAGTGGCGCTATCCTATGATCACATTCATGAGCAAGCAGACGCTCCTAAGTTGTGCTAAGGAGGGCGCATTAAGGCCTCTACACATTGGAAGCAATTTTCGTCAAAAATTGCTTTTTTTTTTTTTTAAAGGAAATCGTTTACGCTACTGTAGGTAGAAACGTCAAAATTCTGTCAAGTGTAACTAAGTACAAACAATCAACAGCATTGAACATTATTAAATGTTTTAGTCCAGTAATGTTCTTAAAATCGTTAACATGAAGTCGTTTAAGTCTTTATTGCAGCGGTGTGCAAGAACCTTTGAAACCGAATAAACGTCAAAATAAGTTTGTTTAGGTAGCGTTTTGACCATTGACGTACAAGATTCATTTGACGTTTGTTCGATTTCAAACGGTTCTTATTCTCCTCTGATTTATGGGTTAGTGTTTTAAAACTTGGAAAGCTTAGAAATTATACTGTAAGGTAAAGTGCCCTCGAGTTGACCGGTTCCTCGTTTCGACCGGTGGTCAATATTTGAATGTTTGATGCTGAATTTCTATAAAATTGTCACTGATTCGTATTTGTTTATAGAATAATTGACCTATTAATGTTAGAGCATATGCTAAATGTTAGTGCAAATATAAATAAATTGAATAAATAACTCTACCGGTCGAACTGAGGAACCGATCGACTTGAGGGCACTTTACCTTATGTATCTTTTTTTTAGTTTAGCCAATACCTAAGAGAAACTTAATTCAGAATTTGTTAGCTTGGATCTCTTGCATTATAAATGTTTAAAAATTATACTACATAAACTGCCCCACTGTCCCCTTCGCTTTTTATTTGTAAGCGTACTTTATGAGCGCGTTTTGATTTTTTTTAATATAAAAGGTCTCTAAACTGTTTTTTGAGTAAATAATTCATGTCAACATAAAAAATCAACAATTAACAACTAATCTTAATAAAAAAAAAATCCTAGAGCTGAAAAAACAATTAGCTAAGGCGGAAGAAATTTAAAATATTTCTCTCACGAATAAAAATACAAATTAAACCGATAAGCAATTTATGGCTATGCCCAGAGAGTTAAACTTTGAGGTAAATTGTGGTGTCTTCTGACTAAAAATCACCACTCTTGGAGCTCCAATCGTGCTCCAGGAAGAGAACGAGTGAAACTGTAAGATTACAGAGTGTCCAAGTGTTGAGAGGAATTGCTGAAGAACGAGTCTCTTTGGCCACATCGCTATCTGCCTCCACGTAATATTTCAATTAGTGTTTAAATGAATTTCGCAGAGTGAGAAAGAAAGATGTCTTAATTATCGGCTTTATATTTATTGTGAATAATTTATAAATGTTCGCACATTGCTCGCAAGTGCTACCTTTTTCTTCTCTCTCTTGCTCACTCCACTCTGACTTGGTGGATGGGATTCTCTGGTGGCCAGGAAAAAGAAGTGCCTGGAAAACTTTTCTTGGCGCCACCTTTCATCCCTCCATGGCACATATCTCACCTTGTACGACAAATTTATGTCTTTTTTTTTCACCACCCATTTCTCCATTGGATGGGAGGAAGGAAACCTCAGGAGTGATTTTAATGGAATCCCATGCATTAGGTGAGACACCATCAGGATGGGTGCAATTATTGAACCCAGCGTCGTGGAATATAATTAAAAGAGTAATTTATAGCTTTTAAATGGATTTTTTTGCCAACGGTTTTTCCTTCAAGCTGAGAGATTTGCCTACATCGGGGGCTTTTCTCTTTCAAATGCGAGGGGAATAACGGCCAGAAAGATTGTAATAAATTCTGGATGGTGATGGTGTCTAAAAGTTAATCTTTATTTCTCTCAAAATGCATTACAAAAATGCCGATCTCAAGCACAGTGAATTGGAGTGGGAATAGCCCTTAGGAAAATCTTTGTGAGTAAATTTATTAAAATTATTGAGATTCGCATCTCCAGCCTCAGTACCTCACAGGGAAGTCATTGATCTTCGTCTCATCGACGTATTTCCGGTAATCTGGTGGCTGCTGCTGATGATTCTGGATCCTCAGACCAGATATCACCTTGACATTTGCATTCCTCGTGTACTCAATCTTTCCGTCATCCTGACCCTTCTGCTCCTGCAACTTTGCCGCAGGCTGGGGAGTGGAATTGTCCACTTTGGAGTATTCCCGGTGCCGGAAGTTCCTGTACGTCTCCATGGCAGGATAGTAGTCACTGTTGTAGCGATACCGAAGCTCCACGTTTGGTGGAGAACGCACAACTTCCGGGAGATTGGCGTAGTAGATGATGCGGCGGTTCCTGACATGAGGAGGACGAGGAAGGGGAGGTGCGTAGGTCACATCATTGACGTAGGGAGTAGGATAGACAGGGTATCCCCTCATATCGACAGCCGTTGGAGGGCTTTCGAACCGATGCTCCGGGTAGCTACTGTAAGCAGCATAAGGCGGGGGAGGCATGAGATTCCTGGACGAATAGGAATCGTAGAATCGCATTCTTCTCCAGGGCTCGTAATAATCAGGCATCCGATACTTGTCGTAAGTATCTGCATAACCCTTCAAAAACAAAAACCAGATTGAATTCAATTATATTCAAAACAATAATGGTAACGTTTACTCGAGCATAAAATCATATTTTTAAAATATTAAATCAAATTTATTATTTATTTATTTTTGTTTTCATTTCTTTTAATGAAATTTAATTTCAATTAATTTAATGAGTGGTTGATATTCAATTTATTCAGTAATGGCTCCGGCACACCTTTTAGATCAGGAAAATTTCATGAAATCGAAATTCGAAACCCTTTCTTTCTCAAGTGTTTTGAATATGGCTATCTCATTCTTTCGCATACCAAATTCGATTGAGCATAATTGAATATGGAGTGATGTTTCAGAGAAGAAGAAGAGTGCGAACGAGTGGGATACACTTATGCAAATCTTTTGAGAAAGACACGGATCCGAATTTTGACTTCATGAAATTTTCCTGATCTAAAAGTTGTGCCGGACGCATAAAAACCGATTTACAAAGAAAAAAATCAATTTTGATTAGGAAAAAACATCAATTTCAATCAGTGATATAATTGAGTTTTATTAAACATAAATCAAAAATAATGACGCTGGCACACCTTTTCAATTGAGTGAAATTCAATCGATTGAAGTTTTACCTCTTACTTTTTCAAACTAAAATTAGATATAGCTCTCTCTTTCTGTCAAACGAAAATTGAAATTGAAATTGAAACTGAAATTGTAAATGAAATTGAAATTTTATGGCGCTGGAATACCTTTTCAATAGAGTGAAATTCAATCGATTGAAATTTTCCCTCTTATTCTTTCAAACTAAAATAGGATATGTTTATCTCTTTCTGTCAAATGAAAATTGAAATTTTAATTTCATTTTCAATTTCAATTTAGATAGATAGATAGATAGATAGATATTCATCAGCAATGCTTAAAAGGAACCACACAAGTACATTGTAATTATTAGCGGCCACCGCCGTCTTAGCGTTGATGACCAACCTCAGGAGTGAAAACGGTGGAAAACTCCATCACAGGTTGTATATGCCGATCATCCATAGGATGTATAAATTTTATACAGTAAATATTTTAAATTTACAATGCATCATGTTACGAAAAAGAAAAGAAAAACAGTTAATACTGCTCTGTATAAAAGTGCCCTAACAAGCATTGTGAGAGGAAAATGGCTAGCTCTGACCGAGCTGTGAGCCATAGATTAGGGCATCAGCCCCAAAGTGGACAAAAGGTCACACTTACAACAACAAAAAAAGTATATGTGTATATTTAAGAATAAGGTTATTTATAATTAAATTTATTCAATTTCTACATCAAAAGAGGGTTAAACCAAAATAACGCGAAAAAATAAATAAACAAAAAAAAAATCATTCCACATTGAAGCATCAAGTACTAAAACATAGTGACAAGAAAATCCTGGCGCATCTCACAGGAGCCGGTGCCCCAGTACCGCGGCAACCCCAACCGGTCCACAGGGCAGATGCATCCCGGAAACAGATTGCTCCCCCTCACTAACACAGGCCCGAGCTTTGCGAATTTCAAATTTCATTTGACAGAAAGAGACAGCTGTATTTGAATTAAGTTTGAAAGAGTACGAGGTGAAATTTCAATCAATTGAATTTTAGTCAATTGAAAAGGTGTGCCAGCACCATTAATTTTCATTTGGTAGAGAGAAATAAACGTATGTTATTTTAGTTTGAAAGAGTAAGAGGTAAAATTTCAATCGATTGAATTTCACTTTCAGCAACAAGTTTAAAATTTATAATTTTGACCGGAAATAATTCAAAGAACTTGATTATGTCTCTGGCACACCTTTTAGATCGGTCAAATTTCATAAAATCAAAATTCATATCCTTTTCTTTCTAAATTTTAGCATATGCCTATCCTACTCTTTTGCACTCTTCTTCTTCTTCTTTTGAACATCACACCAAATTGAATTTGGTTCAGTCCAATTTTGAGACCGAAAGAGTGGGATAGACTTATGCAAGTCTTTTCAGAAAGCAAGAGAAGTGAATGTTTATTTCATGAAATTTGACCGATCTGAGAGGTGTGCCGGAGCCTTTAGGTATTAATTTTTTTCAGTAAAGAAATCAAATTATAACCCGCAAAACAAAAAACAAACAAATAAAATCTTTTGATCAGTAAAAAAAATCAAATTTGACCAGTAAAAATATCAAATCTGATCAAGAAAAATAAATGATTTTGATCTGGAAAAAAATCGGCCAGTAAAACGTTGATTTTGATCAGAATATAATTAAATCAAAAGCAAAACAGTCTATTTTAATTTTCAAACAAATTAAATCAACCCCAGTAAAAATCGATTTTGACTAGGAAATAATCAAAATTGATCTAGAAAAAAATCAAATTTAATCAGTAAAAAATCAAATTTGATCAGAAGTAATATAAAATTTGATCAAAAATATCTATTTTTGATCTGAAAAAAAATCTATTTTAATCGCGTAAAAATTTTGATCTGCAAAGAATAACAATTTTTTTAAGAAAATAAATCAAATTTGGTCAGTAGAAAAAAACGATTTATATAAAAAAGACCAAAATTATTCACTAAAAAAATTGAAATTGTCCAGTAAAAAAAAACAAATATAATCTGCAAATAATATCAAAATATTTTCAGTAAAAAATGGATTTTGGTTTCCATAAAAATACAAAATTTGATAAGTAAAAAATCTATTCTGGTCAATAACCACTTCGACATATCTTTTCAATTAAGAAAGTTTCATAAAATCAAAATTCGCATCCATTTCATTCTCAAACGCTTTTTGTATATCTCTTCCATCCTTTCGATCAAAATTTATCAATAAAAAAGTCAAATTTGATCAGTAAAAATATAAAATTCACTAAAAAATTAAAATCGATCAGTAAAGAAATTATATATAATCTGTAAATAATTATCAAATTTAATCAGTAATAAAATAAATTTTAATTTACCAAAAGAAATACAAAATTGAATCAATAAAAAATCGATTTTGGGCAGTAATCACTTCGGTACATCTTTTAAATTAAGAAATTTTCTTTAAATCAAAATTCGCATCAACTAATTTCTTTTGTATAATTCTAATATTTTTTGTTTATGTCTCTTCTACCCTTTCGACGAATTCTTCTTCTTCTCTTGAACATCTCAACAAATTCAATTTTGTTCAAGTCAATTTTGAATATCAAAAGCTGGAATAGACATTCAAAACATTTTAGAAGGAGTTGCGAATTTTAAATTCATAGAATTTTCCTAATCTAAAAGGTGTGCCAAAGCCATGAAAAAATCAAACTTCGCCAGTACAAAAACAAATTAGGTAATCGGAAAATTTAGAACTTTTAAAGAAGTGAAACCGTCACATAACTTTTAGCACAGGAAAATAAATGAATATTTTCTCTATAGGGGAAACTGGGGCACCACCAAACAGGGGTACCACCAAACACTGCGATTTTTTAAATAGGTATAAGATTTCAGAGAATGAGACTTACATGAAATCATAGATACTATAGGGATGCTTGTCCAGAGAAAGAATGATCCACATAGTTCAAGTAGTTTAGAAATAAGAATCTTTTTTCGCAAAATTGTGAGTTTTTGATAATTTTAGTCGTTTATATATCTACCTGGAAAATAAAACTGAAATAAGTTACATCAAATTTCACTACACCAGTACTTTCCTACATGTTTTGGGATAATATTTATGTATCTACTAAAGAAATTAATGTTCACATTTTTTTAAAAGAATATAAAATCCATCACAAAACAGAGTTTGGGCACCAACAAACAGGCAAATTTCTCACAATTGCAGATGTCGCGACCGTAGCTTGAATGGCAAAATTTTTCCTCTTATCTTTCTTACTCTTCATCTCCCTCTTTGTTCGATTTCAGAAATTTATCTCCATTCATGGGATTTTCATTCAAGACTCAGGAGAAATATAGTTTCAAGAACCCAATTTTGCATTAAATGATTTTTAATGATTCTTAAATGATTTTAATCAAGGATTGATGAATGATTTCTCGATTTTATTACAAATAATCAGAAGAGCGCGCAAAATTTGAACTTTAGGTATAGTGTTTGCCACGATTTTAGTGGCGCTGCTTTCCAGTCAGAAGTCGAATGTTGTCAAAATGATGAAAAATCCATTGAAAAATATGTTCGTTGTGCAGTGCTTTAGTTTTTTGCTATTTTGGTCACTCATTCTAAATTTTGCAGTGCTTTTTTGAGAATTATTTACATTTTCAATACATTCTTTATAATTAGGAATTGTAGTGAATGCCCAAAATAACTTCAATGTGTGAGAAAATGAGGTGTTTTTTGGTGCCCCAGAAGGTGTTTATTGGTACCCCGGGTGGTTGGAAAAAAGCGAAAAATGCATGATGATACAATTTTCCTTTTTACGGAAAATTGAAGTGCTTCACATCATCCTTGTATACATTAATATGCAGCCTATACCAAAGACTATAACATGGGGTAAGCAACATTTTTCTAAAATTCACAGTTTTGTTAGGAAATTCAGTCAAAATCGCATCTTTCAAAAGTGTTTGGTGGTACCCCAGTTTCCCCTAGTACCATCTCAAATCAAAATTGTAAAAATTAGATGAATAATTTTGCAGATTTAATTGTTTTAATGACAGTTATTGACCAAATTAATGACTAAAATCAATTTTTGACTGACCGAAATTGATTTTTGATTGATAAAAAAAATATTTTTTGTCGCTCTGGTAGACCTTTTAGATCAGGAAAATTTCATAAAGTCAAAATTCACATCCTATTCTTTCTTAAAAGCCTTGAGTATGTCTATCCTACTTTTTCGTACTCTTCTTCTTCTCTTTTGGACATCACGCCAAATTAAATTTAGTTCAGCAAAATTTTGTGCTCAATCTTTTGAGAAAGAAGATGACATGAATTTTGATTTCCTGAAATTTTACTAATCCAAAAGGTGTGGCGGAGGCATTACTATCAATCTTTTTCTTACTGATCTAAATTAATTTATTTGGCTAATAAAGTTTAATTTTTTTACTGAGTAAATGCAATTTATTACTGGCCGAAATTACAGTTTTACTGATCGTTTCAACATTTTTACTGATCATATGTTAACAGATTAATCGTATTTGTATTATTTCCATCTTTTTAATTTATTATAATTATTTTTTTATTAAGCTTTAATTATTTTCTAATGAATGGGGTCGGTTCAGAAATTCACAAGTATAACTCAAAGTCGAGGACTTATAATGCCTTTCTGTCTGCCCTCTGTAGATTGTCTTTGTCAAAAAAATTTGGAGATCTTGTAGTAAGTTTCTAAAATACTTCTAATAGATAATCACTATTTTATAACCCTTTAAGATTTTTTCACAAGATGCGATTCTTATGCCCTAGACACTTACGACTTAAGCCGAGAGACGGCTTAGTGGAAAATGATAAAAATGCGGTTTAACCATTATTTCGAACACAATTACGCTAAGTCGTCTCTCGGCTAATCCTCAAGTCTCTCAAGGCCCTTACGCCGGCTTCAGACTGGAGGTTTAGCCCAGTTCCCGAAGGTCTCAAAAATCTAAATAACAAGTAATTTTATTGATTTTTCAAAATCTAATGAATCATTTGCCCTTATAATCCAATCCTAAATAACAATTTTCTAAAAAAATCGTGCCTGATTAGGAATTAGAGGAGTTAAGCCAGATGTCTAAGTCTTAGGTCTGAAGCCCGTATTAGGGTCTTAGTCCGTCTTCAGACTTCAGACCAGAGATTTAGCCCAGTTCCCAAGGGTCTCAAAACCTTCAACAGCAACCGATTTTATTGATTTTTAAGAAGCTAATAAGTCATTTACCCTTAATAATACAATCAGAAGTCAAAATTTTCCAAAAAATCTTGACCAATAAGAAATCAGAGAATTTAAAGCTGTCTTCCCAGTTTAGCCCAGTTCCCAACGGCCTCAAAATCCTAAATAGCAACCAATTTTATTTCTCTTTCAGAATATAATAGGTCATTTGTCCTTAATAATCCAATACTAAGTCAATTTTTTTCAAAAAATCTTGATTGTTGAAAAATTAGAGCAGTTAAAGCGGTCTTCAGACTAGAAGTTTAGCCCAGTTCCCGAAGGTCTCCAAATCCTATATAGCGAGCAATTTCATTGCTTTTTAAGACCCTAATATGTCATTCATCTATAATATTCTAATCCTAATTAAATCTTTTGAAAAAAAAATCGTGATTGATAAGGAATTAGAGCACTTAAGCCATATGGCTAAGCCTTAGGTCTGAAGCCCGTATAAGCCATATGGCTAAGCCTAGGTTGAATCCTGTATTACCTTGTACTGAAGAGGAGGAGGCTCTAGGAGTCTCGTTCGATAGTCAGAAACGATTCGAGGCTCAGGATACGGTTCATAGGGCTTCTTGTAGATTTCCTCAGAACGTGCCATGCTCAGCTTCTGATCTCTGGCTTCAGGTTTGTCCACAGAACTCCTCTGCTGAGTGATAAAATTAACCCTGGGAGCCCTGGCTTTGATCCCATCATTGATTGCACTCGCTTCAGCCACGGAATCATCCTCCAGGTCATCCTCAAATAGCCTTCGTCCCTGTCTGTAGTACCCAGGCTCCATGATCTGCTTCTCCGGCCGAGGAAGCTCCTCAACATCCGGAGGCATTTCTACTTCCGTTGACTTTGTCTTTTCCCCTGATGTCCCTCTCGGAGCTCGATCGATCATCTCAACACTGTCCTCAATCGCTTCTGACTCCAATTCCCGACGTTTCCGAGGAGGATCTTTGGCCTTAGATCTTGAAGATGCCTCCAGAGGCTCTTCTGGGATGTAGGATGTATGACTAAGGGAATAATTGGTTTAAAAGAATTTCGCTTGTGAATTTTAACAAAAGTTTATTTATTCTTTTATCAAAGTTTAATTAGAGCAATCATTCTGATTATGGAGACATGTAAATATACCGGAAGTTCAGATTAATTACAGTCACGATCTCAAAAGTTTATCGAACTCCTACCTCAACCTGAAGTGACTCCTCAATCCTGGGGATTCCAAAACTTTGTAGGGACTTCTTTTGCTCCTTACAGCCTTCACCAATTTATGTCCCATGAGACTCTGGCTCTCCATAAAAGTATCATCCTCGGGAGAGAGCAAAAAGCCACCCAGGGGAGTCAGATTGTACCCATTGAGCAGCTCCACATCGCTGGGCACTGATGATACAGTCCCAATGACCAGGAAGAAGCCTACAAGAGTGTCGCGTGAGAATTAACGAATGCGCATGCAAATGATCATCAATGAATCTCTCTCTCTCGGTCCCATTCCCGAAATCCCAGCCAAGTGGAACGCTTTGCCAGTGAATGATGTGCCCAGAAAAAAAAGAGATCATCTCCGCCTGGTCATTTTTAGTCCAGAGTGTGATGCGATTTGCAGGGCAACAATGATGAAGTGCTATTGTGACACTGACTATTGTGCTCAAAGGCGGAAATTTGAATCTATATCGGGTCTTATTGAATTTTTGCGAAATTCCCACATCTCTTGCGCAATCAATTCTTCTTCCAGTTGTGTTGCTAAATTACGTGTATTTAACAATGAATTATTTGATTATTTAATAAAGCTATGGTTTCGATAGGTCCATTGAGTAACTTTTTAGGGAGTTTTTTTGCGAATGGTTTACTGCAGTCTTGTGATGCTTATTCTTCGAAATGATCAAAATGCGATTTAAATTTTGAATTACAAGGTGTGCGATTTTTACTGCAATGAACTTCACAGTTTTGATGAAAATTTTAAATACTTATATCTTTAATTTAAATCGACATTTAGAACATATTTCTTATTCTTAAATATATTATAAGTTGAATAAGTTAGCTAAAATAGCAGTGAAAATTTAAATCAAGCCAAAACGACCTTAAAATCTTTGATAAGTTCTGAATTAGGTCACTTTTAGGGCATTTACTTGAACGTAGAAGAAAAACTTAAATTTTAAACTAAATATTTTACTTTTATATTTAGCTTTTTTATTTCATAGAAAAGCGTATTACTCCGACACAAAAGCTAAGTCACTTCCTGACAGAAGTTATAGATAGCTAAAATATTTAAGCACAGCATAGACTACAAAATCCCGCCCACTACAAAATAGACCACACCTCCAATATGAATTGAAATTATGAACTATGAGTAAAAACAAATGCAAACGTGTAAACGAAGTTTCAAAAAGCCAGATATCATCAATTTCTCATCAACAACATTGGTACTATGGGCACTATTTTAATTAATTTCAATTTGTAAATCATTGTTCACGTACAGTGGCGGATATATGTAGTAGTAAAGAGGCAATGCTGCCGGGACCCTACACAGAAAAAAATATTTTCTAAAAATGTTCGTAAATGTTTGTGAATTCCTATGGGGGAGTTACGAAATGCTCGTGAGTCGTATAACCCACAAACATGTTCGTAAAAGTTTGAATTTCTTCACAAACATTGGCCTCAATTCTGAGACCAAGATCAAGATCAAAATTTCAAGCTGTCAAATATTTCCAAGATCAAGATTTCATATTCTGACGCGAAACATTAATGGAACTTAAAATGTCTTAGCTAAGAACCAAGATTTCAAGATTTTCCACACTTAACGACACGTCACTTCTGACAAATATCTTCATTCTTTGTCGAATTTGTTGAAATCTCACCGTATAAATTAGAAAAATTAATTATATGTTGTATTAAATAGTATATTACAGTCCATAAACGGGAATAAAAGAAGTGTAAACAAAACTTGTGACATGTGATAAACTCTAAAATGCTTATTCAAAATGTGATTCTTTTGCAGGTATTCTCTGGGTGTTGTACTTCGAAACGTACATTTAGAAATATGTACCATTACGATTAAATTACAAGATCAAATATAGCATTTTTCATAATCATTTTCTTTTATTGTATCATCTCTTATAGAAATATTCCTCATCAAAAACTATTTCCGCATGAAACTCTTCAAATTGTTAGTATCTTGAAAATTCCAAGCACCTCCGAGAGGTTCTTTGAATTATTTCAAGAAAACAAGAAATTTGACGTCTTGAAATCTTGAAATATTGGTTCCAGAATTGCAGATCTTGATATCCACACGGTTTGTATCTTGGATTTCAAGATTCCAAGACATTTGACAGATTTGACATCTTGATCTTGATTTTTGATTTCAGAATACCAAAATCTTAAAATTTTCTTGATCTTGATCTTGATCTTGGTCTCAGAATTGAGGCCATTGTTCGTAATATGATCACTTGACGAGCATTTTTTCGTACTTTTACAAACATTTGTTCGTAAATGTTCGTAAACACACAAAAAAAATGTTCGTAAAATTTTGTCTTTGTTTGTATTCGTAAATGTTTGTTTTCCTGTCCAACATTTTACGAACATTTACGAACAAATGACAAAATTTTACGAACATTTTTTGTGTGTTTACGAACATTTAGAAACAAATGTTTGTGAATATCGATTTTTTAATTCAAATTAAATGATTTTGGGCTTTTTGGGACACTAACTGGTAAAAATAAAAGGGTCAAATTGATCCAACTGGTAAAAATGAAAGGATCACCGAGGATTCTTTCAAAGTGTCCCTGTTTTGACACTTATTAACCTTCGGAATAAACAAATAAAAATAGTGATAAAGTCATCTTTGGTATTCGCTCAGATGAGATAAATATGGTATCAGTAATAAGGTCATGATAAAATATAATCTAATGTGATTTGCATACAAAATTTTAAGAGACACTAGCGATCCTTTCAAAAGTTCAAATATGATCCATTCTTTTGAAAAGGATCGAATATAATCTAATTTGATCTTTTCATTTTTACCAGTGGAAGCTTAAAAGATTCAACAAAAGACATTTCAAAACATTAAAAGCGCCTTGAGTTTAATTGAGTTTAAACATTAAAAGCGCCTCTTTCAAAAAGAAGCTTTAAAAAGTTTCTGAGACTCCAAAAAAAATCTACTCCTATAAAAAAGGTTGACGTTGAAAAAGGCATTTCCTGACCATTTATTAATCAATTACCCACCATTAAATTTACATTAAAATAAATTTTATACATAAAAATGATTTTTTTTTGCTTTTCATTATCTAAATTTCTACAAAAAGAAAAGAATTTTGTTTATGTAAAACGTAAAACTAATAAAATGTGTTTATGAGCTATCTGAACCTCTTTAAGAGCCTTGACAGACCTGAAGATTAGCTGAGAGATGGCTTAGCGTAAATATATTAGAAACATTAGAAATAATGGTTAAATTACATTTCCCACTAAGCCGTCTTTCGGCTTAAGTCGTAAGTGTGTCTAGGGCATAAATTACCAAAATTATATAATAAGATTTATTAGATTAAAAGGTATATTTAAGAAAAAATGTTTTAACCACTTTGAGAACATTCGTTTTGGGACATTATTCACAAGTTTAAACTTCAAATTCTTTTGATACAAAACTGCTTACACAGATCAATGAGAACGTTTTTATACTTCTTAGATTTCTTATTTAAATCCGTCGAAATCGTCGCAGATATGGAATAAAAATAGAATTTTATAATGCGTGTAGACGAAAAATGTTGGACATTGAAAAATTGCTGTCATATGTTAACTACATATTATAAAAACAAATTTCCGCAAGAATGACGAATTTTTCGCGTTATTGTTATAATTCTTGCGAGCAACGCATATAAAATTACAAGCATAAGAGAGTGCAACGGTTCACTCTGGAGTTGGGAGTTAGACTGGAAAGTTAGACTAGATTGGAGTGATCTGCCCCGGCTTGACCATAGGCAATCCAGGAAGGGTCCACCCCGGGTCGTCCGAGGGTGTTTCCGTGGGAGAGAACCCCTTATCCTTAAGAGAACCCCCTTATTATTGAAGTTAATAAAAGTCTACAAAAGAACTAGTGTTTTTCTTGAATCTGGGAGCTCCTGTTGCCGCTCCTTCGGTCGCAAGTTATTTAAGATACGATCCATATGATCCTTTTTGTTTTTCCAGTGGCTCGGACATCCTCGACCCCAGCTGTAAGGGGTCAAACTTCAAAAATTAGCCGACCCGTAAATCCGGTTCTAATTAATATTTTGTCTCAAATTATTTTTATTTGTGCATCTCGATGAAATATCTCCGATGAGTTCAGAAAATCGCCATTGGCGCCATTTTTTTTAAATCCGCATTGTGAAATATAATTAAAATTTTCAATATTGTAGTCTAGACAGAACTATAAAATGGTGTAGGTTTCTTGAAGTTACAATAGAACCGGAATTATAAGGGATAAAAATTTACGAAGTTAAACATGGCATATCTCAGCTTCTTTTTAACCAAATTTGATAAGTAAGGGCACAGATGAAAGGTCTCTTATAATCAGGGGCCTCTCGACATTTTATTTTTCCATACGTTTTTGCATAGAAGCACTGAAGACTATTGGCAAGTTTTTTCCTAAAGAGAATTAACTTATCAGTCTGATATGTTTCGAAATCGTGCATTAAAAGCATCTAAAAATACATATTTCATAATGTTCGCCGAAATAATACAAGAACTACGAGCAAATTTATTTAAGTCGCGGTGCAATAGCTGCAAAATTTTTACAAGGAAAAGTGAAAAATAGCTTCACTTTTTATTAGGCTTGATAGGCCCCTGCATAAAACACTAAAACTCAAAGGACCAACTCTAGGAGGGCCACAGTCAAAAAACCAATTTCAATGATCACTCTTTAATTGAATTAATTCGGCTCCAGAACAACCGAAAAGATCAAGTTCTTGGACAAAATATATAGGGCATTCCCGCCTACATTTCACCCATATTATCATCTTTTTGTTAATTTATTTGCGTAGAAGAAATTTCTGCATAATTGATAGGGAAATTCAAGACCTTTCCAGTGATAACATATTTGTTCAAATCAATTTACCTAATCAGCATCAAATTGAAAAAGAAATATTTTAGACGAAAATTGATCTTCAGTGGGCCATTTTGATTGACGTTTGTCGATTCAAAAAAAAGTTAATTGGAAGTGACACTTCAATCGCTGGAACCTGTACTAATTTCTTACCGTAATTTAGACTCCATCCAGTGTAAAAATATTCCACCCACCTGTAATTAATTAAACAAACACCACTGTTGCTTTCAACACAACGGAAAATGGGAGATTTCTATCTCGCAGCTCTACCGCAAAAACCACCGCGGAAAATAGAATTCACAGCTATAATGGCAATAATAAAATGTGTCCAATTTATGCCAGGTGACAAAAGAATCCCTCAAAATTTGTGAATTGTGTAAATTGGCCAAACGGTATCCGGGAGAGAGAGTTCCACTTTTTTGGCGGGAAATATACATTGGCTTTATTGCATTTTCTTCATTATAAATTGTGTTATCACTTAAAATAAAAGAATGGGACTTTACCTAGGATTTTGATCATTCTCTTTTCTTTCTTTCTTTTTATTTATTAAATTTTTTTTTTCTAAGACAGGACACAGAGACTTAGAGTTAGCACAACTAGAGATTTGCAGATTGCACAAGAACCATGACTCGGAAGAGAATTGCGCGTGATGCCGCACCGCGAGCTCCAGACCAACTGACGAGAGTCCCCATTGTCGTGCTGCAGATGAATGGGAAATCTGTGGGCAGCCGAGCGAGCCGGAGGAGACAAAAGAATCCCCAGAGTGTCCAGTGTGAGGTCATTAGCTTGGATGAACTCTCATTTTCTCTCTGAGGCGTCGGGAGGCGGCTGGGCGGGCGGGTACTTTTTGTCACTGGCTCCTCAGTGGTTCAGCCCGTGCACCTTGCCCATGTGGCTGTTGAGGCTGGCCTTGTACAGCGTACTGTACGTGCAGATGGAACACTTGTAGGGATGCTCGTCATTTCGGTGAATTCGGGCGTGCTTCCCCAATTCGTGACGCGTCAGGAAGCACTTTCCGCACTCCAGACACTTCTCCTTGCGGTCATCCGTGTGTGTCCGGCGGTGGGCTATGAGATTGTACCTGCAGAAAAGGGTATATGCTCTATATCTAGACACATATACGGCTTAACGCTTTAAGGACGATTGGGACACCGGTGTCCCATAAAGAAAATAATTTTTCCTGACTACCTAAAATTTTTCTTTTCTTATGTTTGTACATAATTGTTAAGTAGAAGGTTGAAGGAATATAGAATATTTTTTGCAAGTCTCTAGCTATTTGCTATATAGTAAATATTTAAGCTAAAAAATGGCGAATTTTTAAATTCTCAAATTCATAATTTATTTTATTTATTTTTATACTTCCAATTTTTTTTAAGCAAAACCCTTTTGGCAATAAAAACTACAATACTCATACGTAATATTTTTCATTAAAGCGAAAAATATTATTCATTGGTATTGTCAGAAGAATTACTTAAATTTTTGGGCTATTTTTGTTCCTATTGTTCATACACTGAGAAAAAAAGAGGGTGCGATTAACTTTTTTCCTCATAACTTTAACACTTTTTAGGTGTAAAAAAAATATATTAACATTTTTAATGTTAATTTTACACCTTTTTTATGGCTAAAATTAACATAATAATTAACATAAAAATAAAAATAATGAATAAAAATATTTAAATAACCGTATCTTTTAGTACCCTGAGATCTTTAGAGATTTTAACTCTTTTTTCAAAAAGAGCATTTCTGCATAACAGACATTTCCCTAGATAAATCCTTTTCTTCCAGTAGAGGTGGTCAAGGCGAATATTTCGTCTTTGAACATCAATGTTAGAAAACCATTTCGATATCGAATTTTCGAACGTCAAAGTTTAACCACTTTGGAGAGCCTAATTTTTCAACCGATTTGCTTAAATGTGGATTTTTCTGAAAGATCTTGAAATTTCCAATCCGACTGCATCAGACTTAATCTATCATAAGTCGGTATAGTACCCGTAATTGATGTATATTTTTCGGATTTACATTTTGTTATTTGATCGAAACCTTTTTAATAATAATAATAATAATGCTGGCACAACATTCCATGAAGGAACAAGGCTTTCCCGCAAGGGGATTTCTAGACGTGCATTATTCTTTTTTCTTGTACGGGATGAGGTTGTCAGTCCCATGCCCGTGGAATCAAGTGCAGTGAAGCTCACTGAATGCAATGCGAACACTCGAAAGCTTTATACTCATGCTAAAATATACTAAAACCTACTTTTCTTAAGCAATTTCATAATTTCGGAATGATTTTTGAAAGTTTATCAATCAATTCAATTGGTAGTAAATTGGTAATGTATCCAAAAAACATGCGAAAAGTTAATACACGAATAGCTCTTTCTCGTTAATTCGAACACTCCGCAAAGCTGGGACTCTTTGCCATCACTTTTACAATAGGAATCATCATTTTTTGTTGAATCATCTCAAAAATGATTTAGGATTTAAAGGCGCTGGCACACCTTTTCAATTGAGTGAAATTCAATCGATTGGAATTTTACCTCTTACTCTTTCAAACTGAAATAAGATATATTTGTCTCTTTCTGTCAAATGAAAATTGAAATTTCAATTTCATTTTCAATTTCAATTTTCATTTGACAGAAAGAGACAGCTATATCTGATTTCTGTTTGAAAGAGTAAGAAGTAAAATTTCAATCGATTGAATTTCACTCAATTGAAAAGTTATTCCAGCGCCATAAGGATAAAAAATCAATATTCAATTTAAAATTCACACCCCTTTCTTCTTCAAAGTTTTTTTTTCCAAATATCTATCCCACAATTCCACTCTTTCGCAATCAAATCTAAAATGAATTTGTTATGATGTTCAAAAGAAGAAGAAGAGTGCAAAAGAGTGAAATAGATATATACAAAACGTTTGAGAGAGAAAAGGATAAGAATTTTGATTTCAAATACCTCAAATTGTCATCTATCTGGTGACAAACGAAATTTATTAAATTTAAATCTAAATTCAGTAAATCAAAAAGGTGATCGAATAGTATAATTTTTATTATGTTTTGCAAATAAAAATAAATTTCTAATTCTCCTGGAATTATTCCAAATATTTTAATAGATCCATCGATACACTTTTCAGATCAATAAAATTTCATGAAGTTGAAATTCGAATCCCTTTCTCTGTTAAACCTATTAAATATGCCTATCTTACTCTTTCGTACTCTTTTTCTTCTTCTTTCAAACATCAGAACATATTCAATTTAGCTCAGTGCGAAAGATTGTGATAGATATATGAAAAAATGGGGATGAAACGCCTGAGAATTTTGATTTGATTATAGCATTTTTTCATCCTAGTAGCTTCGACAAACGTTTTAGATCAGGAAAATTTCATGCAGTCAAAATTCGAACCCCTATCTCATTCTTTCGTACTCTTCTTATTCTTTTAAACGTCATAACAAATTCGATTTAGCACGGTAGAATTTGGAGTGCGAAAGAGTAAGATAGACATATGCAAAATGTTATGGCGCTGGCATACCTTTTCAATTTAGTGAAATTCAATCGCTTGAAATTTTAACATCTTAGGGTAAAGTGTATAATTTGGAATTAGTGTTACAAGTTGGACAATTCGCCGGTACAAGTTGGACATGGCTTTTTTCTTGATAAATACAGTACAAAGTTTGTTTTTAAGCACAAGGAACCAAATTATAAAACTAAAGCATTAAAAATATACAAATAAAAATGAAGTACTAAATTTATCAAGACGAAAAGCCCTGTCCAAATTGTACCATTGTCCAACTTGTACAACTGTCCAACTTGTACCACTTTACCCTACTCTTTCAAACTGAAATAAGATATGTTTGTCTCTTTCTGTCAAATGAAAATTGAAATTGAAATTGAAATTTTCAATTTCAATTTTAAATTTCATTTGACAGAAAGAGACAGCTGTATCTGATTTCACTTTGAAAGAGTAAGAGGTAAAATTTCAATAGATTGAATTTCACTTAATTGAAAAGGTATGCCAGCGCCATAAGATAAAAAATCAATATTTAATTTAAAATTCACACCCCTTTCTTTTTTCCAAATATCTATCCCACAATTCCACTCTTTCGCAATCAAATCTAAATTGAATTTGTTGTGATGTTCAAAAGAGTGGGATAGATATATACAAAACGTTTGAGAGAGAAAAGGATGTGAATTCTGATTTCAAATACTTCAAATTGTCATCTATCTGGTGACAAACGAAATTCACTAAATTTAAATCTAAATTCACTAAATTTAAATCTAAATTCACTAAATCCAAAAGGTGATCGAACAACATAATTTTTGTTATGTTTCGCAAATAAAAATAAATTTCTAATTCTCCTGGAATTATGTTTGTCTCTTTCTGTCAAATGAAAATTCAAATTGAAATTGAAATTTTCAATTTGAATTTCAATTCGTGTTCATGAAATTTTCCTGATCTAAAAGGTGTACCGAAGGCATTATTACACGATTTGCATATGTCTATTACACTCTTTCGGACTCTTCTTCATTTAAACATCAAATCAATTTAGATTTAGTTCAACCTAATTTTGAGCGCGAAAGAATGAGATAGACATATGGAAAACGTATGAAATTTGATGCGAATTTTGATTTCACGAAATTTTCTTGGTCTAAAAGGGGTGCCGGAGCCATAAATATTCATAAGGGATTTAGGAAAATAAAAGATAATAAAGAAATGTCAACTTAAAGGGGGGTCACTAAAATTCCGAACTCGATAACTCAAACCGTTTAGCCTCTAGATTCGAAAATCGGGAGCAAACGGCCAATTATCGAAAAGTAACTCTAAAATATTTTTGTGTGACTTACCTCTGCTTGAAGGCCTTCCCGCAGAGTTCGCAGGGGAAGTTCCGTTCATTCGTGTGCACCAGCATATGAACCACCATCTTGCTCCTGCGAGCAAATCCCCGGCCACAGATCTCACAGACATGCGGCCGGTAATCCGTGTGAGTATACTTGTGATACCTCAAGCCCAGGTACGTCTTGTAGGCTTTCGTGCAGTCCGGATAGTCGCATTTGTAGGGCGTAAGATCTGAGTGTCGAATGAGGTGGAGGGTCTGATTAGTGGTAGTCTTTCCGCAGATGTAGCACACTTTGAGTGTCCTGTTCTGCTGCTTCTTTTTCTTCTTTTCCTCTCCCTCGGGCTCCTCCTCTTCCTCCAGCTTCACCTTTTTCATTCGCTTCTTGTACGGTTTTCGCTTCTTCTTAGGCTTCACCTCATACGCTTCCAGCGCAAAGTCCTCTCCAAAATCTCCTTCCTCACTCTCCTCATCGGCATCTTCTTCCTTCACTCCCTCTCCAAGATTCACCTCCACACTCTCATCTGGCACTGGGGATTCAGTCGTTAGGGTTATGTCTGGCGCTACATCCGGGAAATCCTCAAATTCTGCCTTTATTGGCTGCTCAAACATTCCCTTCCGGAGCAACTCATCATTCTTCACGCATTGGCTCCTGAATGACCTGAACGACTCAATGTACCTCAAGCAGCCGATGCATATCGTGGCTGGAAACACACCCTCATTCTCTCTGATCTGTAACAAGAACAAAACACCGGTCAATCCCAGGAGATCCTCCAGTTACCTCAGAATTCAGAACTCACCACAACTGTCGTGTATTCCTCAATGAGCTGATCAATTTTTTCGTTCTTGTCCTCAAAAATACCCACAATGAAGCCATCGGAACGCAAACATAGACGACAATACGCTTGATTCCCACTCATTTGTGGAGGAAAATGCTGGAAAAACTTGCTCACAAAAATACACACAACATTCCAAAACACAGTTTTTTTTATGACGGCTCTTCCGGAAAACTAGATTGACAGTGCGCGCTCTTTCGGAATTTTTGTTTTTCGCGCCAATTTTGCAGCACGCGATTGCTAGGGAATTTGATGATTTTTTTTTCCATTTTTCGCTCAAAAACATGACAAAATTAATTAAATTTTCTATTATTTCTACTAAGAACTGAGAGAAGAATCTGGAAAACTAATTAGTGTTAGTAGATAGAAATAGAATAAACTTTAAATCTCAGCTGAGAAGGTTCTGATAAGATTTTTTTTATTAATTCAATTTTGCAAAGAAACGAAGTCATATAAGGAATTAAAAACAATTCTTTAAGAAAAAGATTAAAACGATTAAAATATAATAAATTATTACCTTTTTAATAATTTATTTTTAATTTTTAATTAATTACAATAAACTCTCCCAAATTCGGGCATTTGGGATCGAAATGTCAACCGAATTAGAGAGAAATTCGGGCAACAAATTGTTTGAAATGCAACGATTTTTGTTTATCTGCATACTCATATTGAGGTTTATATGCTCATTGATATTATAAATTTAATGAAAACCTCTAATTAATGCAAAATCACATCAAAGCTAAGATAAATCATGACAAATTTGAGCATATTTGCTTCATTTGATAATCATAATCGAACTTGAAAAATACCAAACAAACTTTTTTCGAATTTAACTGCCGCCCGAATTATAAAATAGCCCGATCTTAAAAGAGCCGAAGTAGCGAGAGTCTACTGTAATTTAATTAATTTTAATTAATTTTTAATTAATTTCATTAATTTGTAATAATTAAATGACAAAAGAAGCAACGGCAAATGAAAATTCAAATGAGATCAATATCAAACTTTTCACAAAAGGTCATTAATTTCACAGTCCAATTCCTTTCCCACTACTATTATTGTAATGAAAATTAATTTTTAAGCAAACTTCAAAAGACCAAAAGTTTGTTACGGTCATTAATTCAGCAATTCGTTTAAGTATAGAAAAACAAAACATCCTACACTCGTCTTGTATAATGATCTGCTTCAAATCCTTCAAAAAATGAGGTCTCTCTGAGTGGCGACTTTGATTTTCGACAAAGACCAAAGATTTTCGATTGGTGAGAGGCGTGAGAGGTCTATTCTTTAGGGTAGCCATTTCCTAATGCCTCTATCCTGAAGGTATTTTGTGATGATTTTGGCCTTGTGAATTCGTACCTTGTCTTGCTATAGTATAAAATTGGGCACTAATCATACAATTTCCTTCTTATATAGTAATCCCTCGGTTCCGAAATAAGTCGTACGTTTGGGAAAAAATTGGGATTAGGGGAAAGTTTGTTGGTGGTAAATGTTTTGTTTATCAACAATTATCTCTTGTAAAGAACATAAAGAACTATTGTTAATGTTCAAAACTAAAATTGGGGTCCAGTCTTGATGGTAAGTTGAGGAACGAACGTCATAAAACTGTCTTATTTCTCGCGGAGAATAGTTCATACATAAGATATTTGCAAATAATAAAAACATTTTCTGAAACCATTCCATAATCCCTAGTTTTTTCCCAAACATACAACTCCGACTTACTTCGGAACGGAGGGAGTAGTTTATAAGTAAAGTAAATCGTGCCTCATCAGGCACGATTTTTTTAGAAAATTCTTGTTTAGAATTGGATAATAAGGGCAAATGATCCAATGGATTTTGAAAATTCAATAAAATTGCTTGTTATTCAGATTTTTGAGACCTTCGGGAACTGGGCTAAACCTCCAGTCTGAAGCCGGCATTACGCAAATTCTCGATTACCGTTTGGGTTGGTAGCACTAGGTGAAAATAATATCAAAAAATTGAAGAAATAGAACGAAATTGCGATAAACGGTGAGCAAAAAAGAACTGTAACAGTTTTTTTTTGCTCACGGTTTATCGCATTTTCGTTTTATTTCTTCAATTTTCTTATATTATTTTCACCTAGTGCCACCGAGTATGAGATAAGGTAATACGGTAATGGAAAATTTTCGTAAGAATTGCAATGAAAATGCGTAAATTAACGAAATACGGTGAGGCTATTTCGAGCATTTTATTGTCAATGTGATTCTGTCCTAAAGCGTCTGGAAATGGTTTTGAATTAGGACATTTACCCTAGCGAAACTTTTTTTTTATTGTTTCTGAGATTTCATGAAACACTTCTCAGGTAAATGTCACGAGTTTCTTTGTATGAATCACCCCTTGAGGGGTCACTCCTTTTATAGGAAATCGAAATACTGCGCCACTATAACTAACACTGCTCTGTAAAAAAAATATCCAGCCAGGGGATTCAGCACGAAATAATCATCTCCAGACAGATATTCCATCTCGTGGACACGAAATCCTTCCAGGAGCATGAGAAACATGGACAAAAAGGACTAAAGGAGCAGGAAGAAAATTATTTCAAATGGAACATTGCCTGCAATAATAATTTTGAGAAGAATTACAGCACCTCAGGGACTTGTTGCTTTTTCTTCCTAAATGTTCAACCCCTTCAACCCCTTCTTCCTGGAGCACGAAGACAGAGGGTGGACATGGTAATTTTAATTAAAACTCCCCCATCTTTCTAATTGCATAATTTATTCATTAAAAAAAAATGTGGAAGAAAATATTTTGTCATCAACTTCCTCTTCGAAAGCAAAGAACTTAATGCAATTTCGCGGGGATTAAAATAGGACGTAAAAGCGAATGATTTACCTAGTCTAACTCTATGATCTCTGTTGGGGCACTTTCCTGAGCCGGAGGCTTCTCCTCTTCGGGTTTGGGCTTCTTCAGGAACTGACTGATAAGCTGATTCTTTGTGGTTGGCGAAAATGCCTGACCACGAGGCACTGACATCAGAAGAGCCACTTTCTTCTTCGGCGGAAGTATCTTTTCCTCCTGATCCCCTGCAGCGTCCTTCTCAACTGGAACTGGCATTGGAATCTGATCCATGGGGATTTCTTCAATCCTCTTGTTTGGCGGAAGTGTGTACTTCCACGTGTTGGGAAGTGTCAAGTCCTGCAATCCGTATTTCTCTCTGATTTCCGGATGAACATACCAGCACATTCTTCCCTGCATTACACCAGCTTCCGGACAAACCTTCCACTCAGCCACTTCTCTGAGCTTCCTCTTGAGACCAACCTTTGTCACTTCCCCAACTTCCTGGCCCTCCTTCTGTTTGGCTCTCGTGGCCAGGAATTCTTCCACCAGGAAACGTCCATTGTGGCAGTTCCCATGAACCAACTGGATCAGACTCTTGACATCATCCTCATGGAGCTTCTTACGCTTCTTCACACTCACAGGAGCCGGAGTATCGTCATCTCTGCTGGGAGAAGCTGAGGAACTCACAGAGTCCCCCTTGAGAATGATTGGTCCACTGAAGAGCATCTTGCTGGCCGAGAGAAGCCTCCAAATCACTTCAGAGCAACTTGGAGGCTTTTCTCCACTCTCACTCTGCCACACGCAACCAATGAGCCGAGGTTTCAGCTTCTCCGTTTTCTTCTTCATCTCATCCGCAAATTCCTGCTGCAGCAGCTTCAGCTTGGCCTTTTGCATCTCCGGAGAATTGTCTTCATCCATTTCATCCTCATTCTGCATCTCTTCGTCACTGAGATGCCCATGAGGGACGAAGAAATCATTGTCCACTTCGTAGTCATCCTCGGATTCCTTGTCCTTCTCATCATCGCTCCCATGCAGAGATTCTCCAGGCTCCTCCTCTTCCCATTCATCATCGGAATCCACCTCGTAATCGAAAATTTTCTGAAAGGGAATCAAATTTCGGTTTCCGGAGAGCTCGTATGTGACGAGAAAGAATTAGGTTATGTTAAGCATAACCTCAAAAATTCATGTAAATTTTATTAATTGTTCCTTAGGTTAGGAGAATAATTAAATGATCACAATTCTTAACACAAAGTAAACCAGGCTGAACTAAAGGTATCTTTTAATTTCAAATGATATCAAATTCTAACCTCAAAATTAAAAAATTAATAATAAAAAAAAAAACAAAATACGTGTTGCGATAAACTTAAAGATTTCTAATGGTACTTTCTAATGGTTCCATTTGCCTCTGAAGTGCACAAATTTGTCTAAATATTTGCTAAACCTCGGAGTTTTTTTTTGAGGTTAGGATCAATTAAAATTTGAAGGAGCTCGTCAAATTAATTAATGAGATTAGATGAATGGCCATAACTCCAATTCCAACTCCCGGAATTTTAAAGCAATTTAATTAAATAATAAAAACCCTCTGTAATTTTTGTTAAGTGAAGAAAAGGACAAAAATAATGAAAATTATTCAAGTTTTGGGCATTATTCTTTAATTTTGAACGTGTTATTATTATGAAGATTGTGGTTATGTTAGGCCTAACCTAAAAAATAGGATTTAAATAGCAAAAAACTCCATTTACCGTGCATTAAATGAATTGAATAGAGTAAAATGGGTTACTTTGGAATCATTTCTAATTCGGAATTTTAAGATTTCATCACTATTTCAGATGGGGAAATGAGAGAAAAATATGATAAAGTTCTGTTCCTTTTGTTCTTACTCTCCGTTTACTTCTTCGTGGTCTTCTCTTCCTATTTGCCGATCTGGAACAGTGAAAAAGTCTCCAATTCCAAATTAAAAGTGGTTTCAATTCATTTCTTGCATTCCAACGTTGAATTGTAACCTCAAACTTTTTTTAGACGTGTCATTATATATTACTAATTTCTGAGTTTGATTACATTTGGTAGCGAAAATTCAACTATATTGTCTAATTTACTTTTAAAATCACGAAAAATGTCTCAATCAGTAAAACTCAGAGTCCATTTAGCAAAATTTGATATTATTTTGAGGTTATGTACAACAAAACAATTTTTATTGCAAAAATGAACTCATCGAATAATATCAAGGTCATAATAATAATGAATAATGAGGTCCTGTTTAAATGTATTAGGACTTCTTACAAAAACAAAGCTTATATTTGGTTAGAACCAACATAAGCTATTTTTTATTATCTTAGAAAAACTATTTGCTAAAATATGAGACACTCATTCTCAACCTCAAACCTTTCTGAGTTTTATCACATTTGGCGTCAAAAATTCAATTAGATCATCTTATTTATTTTTTAAATGGTGGAAATTAATTCAAAAATTAAGCTTGAGAGTCCATTTAGCAAAATTCGGTCTGATTTTAAGGTTATGTAGAACGATTTTGCATTACAAAAACAAACTCATGAAATAATAACGTGGTTTTGATAATAAGAAATATTGTGGTAATATGGGAATATATTTATAAAGAATTTTTACAAAAAAAACAAAGGGTATATTGGATTGAAACCGACATAACCTCAATTTTCTTTATCAAAATTTCGTAGTAAAAATATTGGCTAAAATATAAGGGCCTTATTCTTGGTTCTGTTTGTTCTAACTTAAAAGACTTGAAAAATTATTCATTTTCAATTTAATACACAACTATACAGCGAAATCATAAAGTTAACCTCAAAGTTTTGTATTTTGGAATTTTTGAAGTTGTTTCATTTCCGATTTTGTTAACTTTAAAAGGAAAAATAAAATAAAATATCTTACTGTGCCTAGAAATTGTCAAATTATTAATTTAAGATTTTTAGCTTTACGAAACATCATTTGAGGTTAAGTTTGACCTAACCTTATATTCCAAAAAGCCTACTATTTTAATTTAAAAATTTCTTTGTAAAAATATTACCTAAAATATAAGGACTTCTTTCTCATTTTTGGTTTTGTTTGTTCTAATCTGAAAGCCTTCAAAAATCATTCATTCATTTTCATGTTTACAGCCAAATAAGATAGCCTCAAAGTTTAGATTTTTTGAAGTTGTTTCATTTTGTTTTCATTTTGAAAGGAATAATTTCTTACTGCGTCTAAAACTGTCAAATTATTATAATTGTAAATTTTGAGGTTATAGAAACGACGTTTGAGGTTAAGTGTGACCTAACCTAATATTCCAAAACGCCGACTATTGTAAATTAAAAATTTCTTAGTAAAAAATATTAGCAGAAATATAAGGACTACTTTCTCATTATTGGTTTTGTTTGTTCTAAACTGAAAGCCTTAATTATTTTTTTCATTTTCAAGTTTACAGCCAAATAAGATAACCTCAAAGTTTAGATTTTTTGGAGTTGTTTCATTTTATTTTCATTTTCAAAAGAATAATTTCTTACTGCGTCTAAAACTGTCAAATTATAATTGTAGATTTTGAGGTTATAGAAACGACGTTTGAGGTTAAGTTTGACTTAACCTCATATTCCAAAAAGCCTACTATTTTAATATAAAAATTTCTTAGTTAAAAATATTAGCAGAAATATAAGGATTTTTTCTCATTCTTGCCTCTGTTTGTTGTAATCTAAAAGCCTTCAAAAATCATTCATTCAATTTCAAGTTTACAGCCAAATAAGATAACCTCAAAGTTTAGATTTTTTGGAGTTGTTTCATTTTAATTTCATTTTGAAAAGAATAATTTCTTACTGCGCGTAAAAGTGTCGAATTATTATAATTGTAGATTTTGAGGTTATAGAAACGACGTTTGAGGTTAAGTTTGATCTAACCTATATATTCCAAAAAGCCTACAAATTTAATTTAAAAATTACTTTGTAAAAATATTACAAGAAGGACTTCTTTCTCATTTTTTCTTCTGTTTATTCTGTTCATTCAATTTCAAGTTTACAATCAAATAAAAGTAACCTCAAATTTTAGATTTTTTTGGAATTGTCTCATTCTAATTTCATTTTCACAGGAAAAATTTCTTATCTTGCGCCTAAAAGTATCAAATTATGGAAGAATTTGAGGTTATAGAAACGATATTTGAGGTTAGATCCAATTTAACCTTAAATTTCAAAAGAACCTGCTTTTTATTAAATATATTCCGACTTACCTCGTCCTTTGCAAAGGGATTCCGGGCACTGAGCTTGACGTTCTTCTTCCTCCAGGTTCCGTAGTACGGAGGACGCTGATTTTCGTGGAAGGACAGGAACTTGACTCGGTATTTGATGGTGGGTTTGATCTCTTCGATCTTCTGGCCCTCATCGTCTGAAAAGTTGACTTTTAACCCAATTACAGGATCTGTGAATTATTTCCCATTGAAAATTCTCACCTAATAATTGAACATCTTCGTCTGAATCATCTTCCTGTGGCCAGGTCTTTCCGCTCTTTCCGGGAGCACGGTCCTGAGTATTCAATTCCTTCAAGTACAGCTTCTCCTGGTCAGGACATTCAGAAAGGACACGGTCCAGGAGAGTTTTTTCGTCATCTCTGAGGCTACGACGAATATTTGGCGCCAATCTCATGTCAGGCTTCACGCAGAAGGGCATAAAGCGTGGTCCTGAAGTCTTTACGTCAGCAGCGGAATTCTCCTTGTCCTCAGTCGCAGGAGTCGCCGGGGAGGGTTTGGATTTTGGCTTGAAGAACTTCATGAAGTTATCTGAAGCCCTTTTTGCCGCTTCCTTCTTCTCTTCCTCCTTCTTGCGCTTTTCCTCTTCTTTTTGACGCTTTTCCTCATCCTTCTTCTTTTTTTCTTCTTCTTTTTGACGTTTCTCCTCTTCCTTCTGACGCTTCTCTTCCTCTTTTGCACGTTTCTCCTCATTCTTCGCTTCCAGCTCTGCCAGGCGCTTCTTCTCCTTCTCTTCTTTCTCCTTCTTCTTCTGTTCTTCCTTCTCTTCCTTCTCCTTCTTCTTCTGCTCTTCCTTCTCTTTCCGCTTCTGTTCTTTTTCCTCTTCCTGCTTCTTCTTCCTGGACAATTTCTCTGCCAGTCTCTCCTGGCGGCGCTTTTCCATCTCCTTCTGCCTCTCCAGTTGCTTCGGAGTCAATTTCTTCACAGAATCCTCCGGTTGAGAAGGAGTCTTGCACTCTTCCTTGGCCCGTTTCCTGGGCGGAGTCTCCACAGAAGACGCCTGATTGTCCCCATCGGAAGATCTGCTCAATTTCTCATCGCAGATCATTTCAATGTCATTGGACTTTTCCTCTCCTGAATCCTCTTCTGAAGCTGCTGTTCCTGAATCCTTGTCATCTTCGGAGGATTTCTCAACTTCCTGCTCATCTTCCTTCTTGGATTCCTCTTCAGGAATTTTCTCTTCCAGATTTTCTGGGATTTCAATGACTTCCTCTTCATGAGGTTTACTGTCATTTTGAGCCACTTCACCCTCCGGATCCTCAACAGAAATTCCAACCACTTCAGATTCTTCCTTCTTCTCCTCAACTTCGGGTTTCTTCTCCTCAGGATCCTCCTTTTTCCCTTCTTTCTTCGACTTCTTTCTCCTTCCCCTGGGCTTCTTTGGCTCTGGCTCCCTAACCTCACCACCCTTATTCTTCCTAGCAAAAGGGAATTTTATCAGAATTCCCTTTGAATCTTCTTCATCATTGTTCTCATTCCCTTCAGAAGATTTATCCTTCTCTTCAGAACTACCTCCCTCCACATTCTTGGAGTCTTTGCGATTGTTCCTCTCTAAGGATTCCTCATCGTGGATGACAATGATAGCATCCGGATCGGAAAATTCCTCAGCATCTTCCACACACTCAACTTCTTCATCTTCCGTCGTTTTCAGGACTTTGGGAGCACGATCTTCCGTGACAGGAGATGAGAGCCTACGCTTTGGGGTACCATCTGACTTGTTGGTGCCACCAGGGCTGAGAATCTTAAAGGGTAGTCGCGTCTGGACGAGTTTCTTACCCATGTTCGGTGATGGAACTGGTGATGCCTTTGTCCTCTTTGTCTCTTCTCCAGGCATTTCACTTTTTTGTAAATTCACTGTAATCTCAACAAATGCACTCTTGGGAAGACAAATAGCACTAAAATGTTCTAAAATATCAAGTAAAATTCAATAAAAAGTGGAATTTTTAGGAGCCGTAGAATGTTGTTTGTTCGCCTACTGACACATCCCGCCAAAAACTATCGTTCCGGAGAGATCATACACACATTCTGAAAATATTCCGAAACACTGAGAGAAATTTTTCAATTTTCCTCTAATAGAACAAAAAAAATATTAGGAAATTCGCTGAGTGCTCGAATAGAGAATTACGATCATTACGATTAATCATTAAATATTTATTCATTAATATCCTAAGATCTTTGTGGTAATTCTACGTAAAATTAAATTTCTTCATTAATCCATTAAAGAATTTTGTTAAAAGAACTTAAAATATCAGCTCAATACCGATTTGTTTCTGATTAGAACTCAGATTTGTAAAAAAATTCAAGACCTTTCAAATGAATCCAATTTTGGTATAAATTGGTTAAGAAATACCTGTGTACGAGGGCTTTGATGCTTCGATTTTGAAAAATCGGGATGAGAAGTGACTGGAAGTCATTGTTGTTTACGAACGAAATAACCTACAGTAGACTCTCGCAAATTCGGCTCTTTTAAGATCGGGTTACTTTTTAATTCGGGCAGCGGTTACATTTGGAAAAAGTTTGTTGTCATTTTTCAAGTTTGATTATGATTATCAAATGAAGCAAATATGCTCAAATTTGCCATGGTTTGTCTCAGTTTTGATGTGATATTGCATTATTGAGGGATTTTCATGAAATTTACGATATATAATCAGTGTGTAAACTCAATTTTATATGCACATGAATAAAAAGTCGTTGCATTTCAAAAAGTTTGTCGCCCGAATTTCTGTCTAATTCGGCTGACATTTCGGTCCCATATGCCCGAATTTGAGAGAGTCTAATGCAGGCCTGAGCTAAAATAAAAGCCGAAGTGAATTTGGTGGTACCAGTTGGTATTCTTCGAAATGCCGCGAAAATTCACGTAGAGAAAATGACAAGTTTTTAATGTAAAAATTGCTTAATTTCTTAAAGTCATTTTCACAAAAAAAAGATCCTTTTTATAATTTAGTTGATTACAGTTATTTGGGTTAATTGTGAATAATTGTCTATATTACAACAAAAACATTGGGAAGAAATTTTGAGCTGGAAGACTCATATTCTTTTGAGCTGTCCCAAAATTCAGGATATGTTTGAGAAAAACCCTTTTGCACAACACTATTTTGGTTAATAATGAATGCAAAAGTACATATTACAAGAAGGAACACGACTTGCTAATAAGGATAAAATAGAGAAGAAAATATTTTGTCGCATTTCAGAGATTTTTGCAAACGCAACGCCGCCAGACGTTTGTCAAGTGAGTTATTTGTGTCTCTATCTGTCTCTCGAGTTGAATTGCGCGCGATTTAGGAAACTTGTCATTTGAAATGATATTTTTCTTTAAATTTCTTCATATTTCCGCAAGATTCAAGTAAAAGGGTATTTAGTGAACAGCTATCCGTCTTCCGACAAAGATATCAAAAAGACAATTTCTTTCTATATGAGTTTTTATGTCTGTTATGTCTTTTTGGCGCAAAAATATTTATCATGGCACCATGAATGAGCAGGATTAGTGTCACCAGTATGGCTATCTATAATTTCTATTAAAATTATCAACACAAAATTTCCGATATTACAGGACTTTTAACGAGTACTGTATTTTTTAGTATCTCTAAAAAATACAAAATTCAAAAAAAATCGTAGGCACTGTTTTCGAAATAAAGGGCACTGAAATTTTCCAAAGATTAGACCTCAAAATTCTATTTATAATGAATTATAAACTGTAACTAAGTTTTTGGAGAGATTAAAGACAAATAGGAAAAAAACGAAAAAGTCTCAAGAGAATATCTTTGTTTTTTACGGGAAACCATCGAATGGATGACGTCCCGTTAAATAAAGAGAAGAAAAAGAAGAATATCTTTTTTGAAGGAGTCACTGAATACCAAATGTTGATATCTGCTACAGTTTGGTCTGTAGACCGAAAAGAAGTCTGCTGACCGAATGAAAGGCAAATCCCGGTTCCCCGAAACAATATAGATTCCCGGGCTTTCCGGTAGCTTTTCCGGTTTCCTGAAAAGACATATGTATTCCTCGGGTTTCCTGAAAGGACATGTGGGATCCTCGGGTTCCATAAAAAGATGTATGGGTTCCCTGGACTTCCTGAAAAGATATACGGGGTCCTTGGGTACCTTGAAAAAAATATATGGGTTCCCCGGTTCCCCGGGTTCCTTGTAAAGATACATGGACTTTCCGAGTTTCCTGAAAAGATGTATGAGTTCCTGGGTTTCCTGAAAGGATGTGTAGCATCCTCGGGTACCCTGAAAAAATTTATGGGGTCCTCGGATTCCCTGAAAAGATATATAGGCTCCCCGGGGTTCTTGAAAAGATATATAAGTCCCCCTGGTTTCCTGAAAAGATGTATGAGTTCCCCGAGTCAAATTGCAGTCAAATAGAAAATTTCAAGACCTTTCTAACACATCCAATCTTAGCCAAATCGGTTGAAAAATAATCCTTCTAGAGTGATACTAAAAATTTAAAAAAAAAATCCAAGATGGCGAATTTCTCGAAACAAAAAATTCGCCTTGTCTACCTTGGCTACCGCCAAACGATGTCTGAAAATCAGAGAAATCGGTCGAAATCGAACAATAAAAAATAAAATAAAACTCAAAATTTGTTCTTTGCGTATTCTGTCTATATATTTTTATTTTACGAATATTTAACACATAATATATGAGATAATTATGGTTGAATATCTTTAAAACAATCATTAAAAAAAATTATATGCAAATAAATAAACACAATGATTCTCCTAATAAAATTACGTAAAGTCCACGAAAAAGTCATTCCTTCAGTTTGGAAACAGAGAAATTGAGGAATGTTCTTTTTTTTTTGATAAAATCTCACATCTAGAATAATAAATCTTTGTTTTTTTCTTCCGTGACTTTTAGAATCTCTCATATTTAAGTTTTTTTCCACTAATTTCATGTATTTACATTAGAAGACATTCTGAGCTCCTCGGATGACGATAAATCTTGGACACCGATAGAATTCGATAAAACACTTATTATTTTTATGACTTGGGTGTTGCGGCATCTTCTTTGGGCGCTCGGCGACCGCGACAGGATTCAGTTTGGTGTTGTATTCCGTTTCGGCGTCGAGGGTGGGAGGTCCATTGTTTTGCACACCCATCCGGCAATATCGACGTCTTCGCGTTCATTCTTGATCCACGGATGATTCTGAAAAGTAAGGTTAGGATATTCAAGAGGCCTGAAATGTCTATTTCGGGCGTCTTGGGACTCTCTGATACTCAGAGAATTTTCAGAAGGCTTTCAACACCTAAAGTCCATAAAAATCCAAATAATAACCTAAAATTCTCCAATTAAAAGGTTATGCGTAAATATGAGGTTATGTCGAACATGAACTCAAAAATTAGAAAAGTGATGTTTAGATTGCAAGAGATCTATAGAAAATTAAAAATAGAAATAGAAAATTAAGAAAATATAAAAAAGGAGCAGAGTAGAAGATCAAACAAATCTGTTTTTGGTTATATCAACGTTCCAAGACTTACGTTATTTGGTTAAGTTTACAGGGTTAGAATTTTATCCACTTTAAATTGAAATGATATTAAATTACCGCTATATTTATCTTTCTAACGAGTAACTTATCTTTGAAACGCGATTTCGGTTGTAAAATATCTTATTTTTTAAGGTTAGGTTAGATTTAAATAGACATCTTGCTAGGTTAGGCGCATCATAACCTAAAATTTTGAGAACTCCTACAAAACTGTGTAAAAACGGTAAAAATCCAATTTAATTTTTAGGAAAAATCCATAAATTTCCAAATAATTCTTCTAACAAAATTTTCAATGAATTATTTCAGATTTTTAAATAACAACGCAATTAAATTTTCCGCTCAGAAACCTCAGAAACCATTCTATATCTGTTCCGTTTGGCTATCGCGATTTTGAATTTTTAAGGTTAGACTCAACATAACCTAAAACTTTGCGATTTCTCGAAAAAAAAATGTGTAAAAATTGTAAAAAGAGGCTATTGATTTTCTATTTAGCGTAAATCCATAGATGTCGAAGGAACTTTTTTAACAAGATTTTTAAACAAATATTTATAAATAAAATGTTTTTTTTTTTTAATAAAAATCCTAATAAATTTTCCGCTAAGAATCGTATTCAACTATGTTTGGCTACAGGATTTTATCCGCTAAATATCACATTAACCTCCGTTTCGTTAAAAGAATTTTGAATTTTTAAGGTTAGAGTGAACGTAACCTAAAATCTTGCTCACATAACCTAAAAAATTCCCGAATTGCCGAAAAAGTCTGCAAAACTCTTTAAAACCAGTGACAAAAAGCCATAAATGTCCGAAGAATTTTTCTAATAAAATTTTTTAACAAATTTTCAAGGAAAATCCATAAATCCGGTTAGAATTTCTCTTTCAAAACTCGTATTTAGCTCCATTTGGTTACAGGAATTATGAGTTTTTAAGGTTAGGGTCTACGCAACCTCAAATCTTGCAAACATAACCTAAAAATTTTTGAATACCCCGAAAAAAGCCATAAATTTCCAAGGAATTTTTCTACTAAAATTTTTTAATAAAATTTTCAAAATTTTTCAATGCAAAATGCTAAATTTAGTTGGATTTTATCTGCTAAAAATCACATTAATCTCAGTTTCGTTAAAAGAATTTTGAATTTTTAAGGTTAGGGTGAACGTAACCTAAAATATTGTTAACCTTGTTAACATAATCTAAAAATTTCCGAATTCACGGAAAAATCTGTAAAAACGGTTTGAAAACCAGTGGATTTTTTTTTAACAAAAAGCCATAAATCTCCAAGGAATTTTTCTAATAAAATTTTTAAACAAATTTTCAAGAAAAATTAATAAATTCAGTTAGAATTTCTCCCCCAAAAATCGCATTTAGCTCCGTTTGGTTACAGGGATTATGAGTTTTTAAGGTTAGGGTCACCTAAACCTAAAAACTTGCTAACATAACCTTAAACTTTGCGAATACCCCGAAAAATATAAGCCATAAATTTCCAAGGAATTTTACTAATAACATTTTTAAAGTATTTGCAAGATTTTTCAATGAAAAATCTTAAATCCAGTTGGATTTTTTCCACTAAAAATCACATTTAGCTCCGTTTGGTTACAGGGATTTTAAATTTTCAAGGTTAGGGTCAACATAACCTAAAACCCGGCTAACATAACCTGAAAATTTCCGAATGCCTGGAAAAATATGTAAAAAATGGGTTAAAACTCAGCTAAAACGTAAATTCTTTTAACAAAAAGCCATAAATCTCTAAGGAATTTTTCTAATAAGATTTTAAACAAAATTTTAAGGAAAATCCCTAAATCCGGTTAGAATTTCTCCCTCAAAAATCGCATTTAGCTCCGTTTTTGGTTACAGGGATTTTGAATTTTTAAGGTTAGGGTCAACATAACCTAAAACTTTGATGAAAAAAGAAGGATGAAATGCTAGAAAAAATAGACTCACCATTAGGGTTTTGAGATCGGCTCTCTCATCGGGGTTCTTCTTCAAGCATTTGTCCACGAAGTCTTTGAATTCCTCGGAGAAGATTTTGTGTTCCAACTTGGGAGGTGGTTCATTGACGATGTAATCGAGGAGTTCGAAGATGGCCATTGGCTTGGGTTCAATAATTGACGAGCTGCTGTCCTCGCCATTTTCCCCGAAGATCGACTCCAGCATCTTTGCGTCCGGCGGCGGAATGGGGTACATCCCAATGGCCATTTCCACCAGTGACAATCCCAGGGACCAAATGTCCGACTGCACGGAATAGTGAGTGCCCTGGAGACGTTCCGGAGACATGTAGCTGCGAGTTCCCACGAAAGAATTGGCCATGGAGTCTATGAGCTGCCCGGAAACGCCGAAATCGCAGATTTTAATCTCTCCGCTGCTGTTCACGAGGATGTTACTGGGCTTCACGTCCCGATGCATAATGGCATGTTTGTCCCGAAGGTAGCTGAGTCCCTTGAGAACGGCGAAGGTGATTTTAGCGAGAATGGCCTCGGGAATGCGTCCAGCGCGCTTGAGGATCAGATCCAGCGATCCTCCATCCATGTATTCCATGCAAATGCTGATCTCTCCGTCATTCGTGAAGGCTCCGTAGAAGCCCACAATGTGAGGGAAGTTGCACTCATGCAGAACTTTGAGTTCCCTGATAATCTGCTTCTTAATGGCTGGCTTCACTTCCAGATGAATGAGTTTGCGTGCCATTATCAATTGGGTGGGAACATGACGCACCTTCATAACCACACCCCCATTGCCCGAACCCAATTCCCCCAACTTCTCCAGATCCTCATCACTCAACTCCCCAATCTTCTCCTTCTGACTCAGAAATACCTTAATCCTCTTCCTGGCTGTGTCATCCATCTCCAGCTCCTCCAGTGTCTCCGTCAGCGCCTCGATGCTCGTCTTCTGCTTCCCGAACATCTGCCGGTTCATATTGGAAGGATTCGGGGAGAAGGGGCTAGAAACAGAAGAAACCACATCAATGCAACATCCCCCAAGGACTTCAAAGATCTCCCTGATCTCCCAATGGGCAGGGGCATACTCACTCTGAGCTCGATGGGGTGCGGATTGGTGGGGTTGATTGGGATTGCGGAGGAGCAGTGTTAACAGCTCCCGGAGGCAGTACCAGTCCGAATTTGTTCTTTGTCATTTTACTCATGATTCTCCGGCCGCACTTATTCACATACGCCGCAAACTGATGCACAGATTCCACCACGAATGATTTTTCACACAACAAAATGGAAATAGACAATGTTTTCAGGGTTTTTACACGATTTTCTCGCTATCAAATTTTGGGAAAAACAAGTCACCACAAAAAACAAAAGTTTTTTTTAGCTTTTGACGTCTTTCCGGAAAATTTCAAATTAACGGTTGAAATACAGACGATGGAAAAAATTTAGGACCACTTCTCCTCTTCAACTTTAAAATTATCAAGAGCATCAGAGGTACATAAATTGACATAATTTATAAAAAAAAAAAATTTTAAAAGTCGCCAACCTAAAGATGTTATACAGACAAAAATAAAAAAGGCAAAAAGCAAACAGGCAGATAAAATAAAAAAGGAAACAATAATAAACAGATAAGAATAAAAAATTCTTATTTTGACAAAATTACCCTATCAATTAAAAAAATAAAAAAAAAATTGATCAATCACGTAGGTATTCATCTGATTTAGCTAATTACTAACTTCATAAGAAATCTAATTTGTAATTAGAGAATTAAATAGATTTAAATCAAAAATTAAATATCATGAAAACAACATTTCGTGATTGAATATTCAACAATTTCCCTAGTTTTTTTTTGTTTCTTTTGTATAGGGTAAAGTGGTACAAAGTCTGACAATGGAGCAAGTTGGACAGTGGTACAAATTAGACAATGGTGCAATTTGGACAGGGCTTTTTTTCTTGATAAATTTAGTACTTCATTTTTATTTGTATATTTTTAATGCTTTATGATGTAAACACACTAGAAGCAATTTTCATCAAAAATTGCCTTTTTTTAAAAATACAAGGATAGAGGAAATTTTCCTTAAAAAGGCATTTTTTAAAGAAATTTCTTATGTTGTGTAGAGGCCGTTAGTTTTATAATTTGGTTCCCTGTGCTTAAAAACAAATTTTGTACTGTATTTATCAAGAAAAAAGCCATGTCCAACTTGTACCGGCGAATTGTCCAACTTATAACACTATGTCCAACTTATATCACTTTACCCTGCCTATGCCATTCAAAAAAAAAAAAAAATTTTTTTGAAAAAATAGCGATGCTGGGAGGGATGCGTCAATTTTTAAAGTTTACATAATTTTTTTTATTTTTATTCGGTCCCAGGATCATGCACATTTTCGGAAGAGAAAACCATCTTGTAAAGGCCGTCCTGAACGATGTATCTAGATTGCGAAAATTGGAATAAGTCTCCGACTTCACCGTAGTTTCGGATCGTCCAATAAGCCTTATTGGTGTCTTGATCTCCATCTTGCTATTTACTTTTGTGATTCTTTTTTGTAAGAAATTTTATTTTATTTAATAATTTTAGTTATCAATCTAACAAACACGGCAACAATTAACACGCGCTTGCTCCCTAACCACGTTGTCGAATCTCCCATGTGTTTTATTTGGTAGTTTCCCTCCTTCCTATAAAGCCCACTGAGTATCGTTTATCAGCTTATCAGTCTTCAGAAAAAAGATCGTTTAATACGATAAAAGACTATACACACTATACACACAGTCTGAGAAAAAGAATATCTGCCGTTTGGGTTTGGAGGCTGGTCATCAACGCTGAAGCGGTGGCGGACGCGCGGTATCGAGGGGCTAATGTAAAGACATGCTGGTAATAAAATACAAATATGGTGCAAATTTTTTGATAAAATTTTTCGACATTTGAAATGCTTTTACTACGTCCAGATCGTCCAGATAATTGCATACATTTGCGGACATTTCAAAAATAACTTCACAAATTAAGCTCACATGTAAGCTGGATTTTCGTAGTTAAAAAAGAAAGAAATATTGAATTTTTCTCTGTGCCACTACCATTAATCCAGAACAAAAAGATTCAGTTAAAAGAAAAGCATTAACAAACAGTACTTCTTGGTCAGAATTTTTCAATAAATTGATAGAATATTCAAAAAAATTATACCTTTAATAAAAGAAATTAAAGTTTTATTATGAAAAATAAATATAGTGTTTTCAAATTTCCCACGTTAGAAAATAAGTTTATACATTAAGGCGTAATATAAAAAAAATTTCATAAATTGACTCCTAGTGGTAGGCAATTTACATAATTGTATATGTGCATAGTCCCGTCAGATGCATAATCCCAGAGTGCATAATACCAGGGATTGAGTGTAATCTTACATAAATTCCGTTAGTTTTGCAACTATCGCTCGTATTTGGGAAGTACCCCCCAAGATTTCGAATTTAGAAGATTCTCTGTCACGGAATACCGAGATAATACACATTGGGATTATGTACACACAATTATTCATTATTGCCTACAATTGGGAGTTAATTTCTGAAATAACTTTTTAAATAACCCTAAATCTATAGAATTTTTACGCGGTAAATTTGAAATACATTTTAAAATTTAAATGAACGATTGGAGATAACGGAGATAACAACAGCCTGAATAATTGGATCAACTATATTTTGCATACATCATGGCGTTCCTTTAACTTACTCAGCGGGTATGCAAAATTTCTGTATGCATAAAATCCCATGCATTAGGTGAGATTAAAAAAAAACGTTCTACATTTATTTGAAATTATTGTTATGATAAAAAAATTAGTAATTTCTTGTCCATGTCAAAAATTCAAAAGTGACATAGCACGTACTAAATTATAAAAAAATTGTCAAATGTTTATTTAAATTAAAATATCTGCGATTTGTGATCCTGACAGCATGTCAATTCAAGAAAGTGAAAGAGCTTATTATGATTCTAGTTTTAATCTCCAATCTCTATTGAGACAATAAATCGGTTATATTTTATTTTAATATTTTTCTGACATTAAGATTAAATATTTCAGAAAGATAAAGTGTGTGAAATTAATTTTTAATTTTAAAGATAATTATCTTTTCGATATAACTGCCCAACAAATAAAACTGTCATACTCTCAGTTAGAATTTAACTTATTTTAGTTAATTATATAGAATTAGAAAATAGAAAATTACAAAAATAAATAGAAAATCTACATTCCTATCCCGTATAAAAACTTTTAAACAAATTTCGCATTTCATGAATCTATCGCACAATTAAAAATTAAAAAAAAAATAATAATAATAATAAAAATCTTTTCATACCAAATGTAAAAATATTTTTAAAATTTCATTGTTTTTAGTTTTCTTTTATTTTATTTAAGATTTTTTTAATTTCATTAATTTGCAAAAAAAACTAAGTCGCCTAAGTCGCTATCACTTGATTTTCCGAATTTTTTACAGTGTACATCCGGACGAACTTCACGCCGTGAAAAATCGTTTTGTCAGTGAACTGTCAGTGCGAATGTGAAAAAAATGAAGGAATTTTACGTGAAAAATATTTAGTGAAATAATGGGTGCTAAAGACTCAAAACCATCCTGTATTAGCTATGAGGATGCAATTAAGCGCGGTTAGTAGTGATATTGATAAGAATCCACAACTATCCTGTGAAATTTCCATGGGAAAATCAACACGCAAAAATGATACCTTCGCAAGAGACTCCGCCAGTGTTTCTGCTCCCCCTCACCTTCGCGGATTCCCCATTGTATTCTTGTCGCTAACTCCACTGATACGCCAATTTGCAGATGTATTGTGTGTACAATTACGGGTCTCCTCATCGAAGAAAAAAAAAGTGCCAAACAACTAAATTTTCAGTGAATTTTCTCGACATTTCTGGCTGTGTAAACAAAATTCTGGCTGTTTTCTCAGCATTCCCACCTTCTGCCCAGTTTTTCATGACAAGTTTCTCTTCCGTGGGAAGGTGTTTTGTGATTTTATTGGGTCACTTGATGTCTCGCCCCATCACACTCGCGAGATTGGCAAATTCCTCAGGAAACTTCACAGGTTTCACCCCCTTTTTGCAGGTGTTCTCGGCATTCTTTTCAATGTCGTGCTTCCAATTTTTTCATTTGCTTTTGAGGTCTTTCGTGGAAATCACAGAAATAAAAAGAAAATCACTTCAAAGTGTACATACTTCAATTTTTTCCGTGAAATTTTTGGAAAATTTCTTAAAGTTCCTTCAGAGTAGGCGTGGAAAATTCTAATTTATTTTCTGGGATTAACCTAACATTTACCTAACCTAACCTTAAATTAAATAACCTAACCTTTTATATTTAATTGATTTATTCATTTAAAATTAGTTGTATAATTATATTAAATGAAAATGCTCAGGGAGTAATGTAACACTTATAAATACAGTAGAGTTCCTCAAATTTGAACGACGGCGACGGTTGAGTTCAAAATGTAAAATTTGAGGTTATGTGAAGAAAGTTTTTCGTGGAGTCTGAATTAGAACTATTTTTCTTTGGTGTTTTCTCATTATAATCGTATTATATTAACTTCCGCAACGAATTCCATATATTTCACAACAAATTACATTCATAAAGTTATTTATCTTAATTTAGAGAAAGTGCATTTCACATGAATTCCGTTACATTTTTGAAAATATTGTTCAAATTTGAGGAGTGAGAAATGTCATCTACACCCCCCAAATGTTCAAATTTGGGGAACTCTACTGTAGGTTATGCCTTATATAACCTCAAAAATACAGAAAATGTTCAGTGGAAAACTCTTTTAAATTTGGTAAAATCCCCAACGTAAGATATCTTGTAGAAAATTATTTAATTAATCTCAGCTGAATTCAAAAACCTGCCACATTTTTAGGATTTGAGTTAGAATTTATTGCAGTTTGTATCATGATCCAAATTATTTTAATTGGTAAAGAGGTTATTTAAGAAAATCAGGTTATGTATGACCTATTCCTCCTATTTCCGAAAAGAAAGTCATCATATGGCAGGAAATTACCTAGTTTATTCCATTGGGATTCATTTTCTTATATTTGACCGATTTATTCATTCGAAAAATTAAAAGGTTATATCAAATTTAACCTTAAAATCTGAAGACAATATTTTGCATGTCAAATTTTTTTCTTCGGCTTTTTAGAAGGTATTTTTTAGCAAACTATTTGCGATAAAAATGTTAGGTAAAAGCATTTATATCGAACTTTAAAATGCTTTTTCTAGGTTAGATCATGCCTAACCTCAATTTAAAAATAATCCAGTAATTTTTATGTCTCACGCCTCAAGTAAAAAAAAAAACAAAGTAACATCAGCTAGAGTGAGACATTTGACTTCATCCTTTTATTTCATTAAAATAAAATCATCTCAGATTAATATAACCTCAAAAACGAGCATGAAATTATTTATAGAAATTCAATATAGGAAATCCTAACAAGTTTTGTATATTTCCGAACTTATGACAATTATTTTTACAAAATTTTAACATTCCAGTGTGAATTAGAGATATTTTAAATAAAAAAATTGCAATTTACTAGAAGTGTAACCTTAAAATATTTTACTATTAAAAATAAAAAAAAATTAACCTAAAAATATTTTGATTATACTGGCAAAATTAGAGAATGACACAAAAAATTTTACTATCTTCAAAACGCTATACTATTATCAATTGGGGGAAGTATACTCTCCCTTCGAACGTTCATGCCTTCGAATAATATGAATTTCTTCTACTTTTCTTAAGAGTTTTACACATAATTATCAAATAATTATCAATAAATTGATGAAAATCTAACTAATATTTAATACCAATATGTAAGTCTCTTAGGAAAACTAAAAGTAAATTCATATTATTCGAAGGCATGAACGTTCGAAGGCAGAGTACTTTCCCCTACCCTTCTACCAGTTTTATACTATCACAATGTAGGGGATAGCGCGCTACCTTCGCATGATTCAAGCTTCGGACAAGTTATTTTTTTCCATGTTCCTCATGAATTTAATCCTTGACTCTTTTCACGAAATTTTAGGCATTGAACTTTAAAAAAAGCATATTAAGAAAAATGTGTCTTTCGAAGGTAGAGCGCTTTTCCCTACTTATCCAAAGAATTTTTCTATTGGCGATCCTTTCGTGAATTCGAGAATTCTGTAAGTTTCACTATTCGTTTAACGAAAATATGCAGCTGTCAAAATGATCTTTTCCAATTAGTACATTTATTCTCCGAAAATTCCTTAAATTTTCTTATAAAATAATTTAACGAAAATATTCAGTTGTCAAAATAAATTTGTTTTCATTAACCGCCTTTAAAAAATCCTGTAAATATCGTTTTAAAAATTGTTTAACGAAAGTATTCACTTATCAAAATGAATAATTTTCTCATTTTTTCATTGCTCTATTTTTTTTTTTAAATTTCGTTATAAAATCGTTTAAAGAATAGTTCCAGCTGTCAAAATAATTCCTCTGGCTTGTTGATTTCTTCTTCAAAAATATTTTTTAAATCTCTGTTTTAAAATCGTTTAGCTGTGATATTATAACTTTATAACTTCTTCAAAAACCCCTTTACATTTCGTTGTAAAATTGTTTAACGGAAAAATGCAGTTGTCAAAACGATTCCTATTCCACATTATTCCATATCTTTAGTTTTTTCTAAATTTCTTTAGCTGGAACGCTTGTCACTCTTTTTGATAATCTTAAATATTTTTTCTTCCATATTCTTTATCTTTTCTTCGTTATAAATAAAACCATTTGACGAAAAGATACTGCTTTGAAAATTGCCCTTTGGGATGATTCTTCGAATATTTTAAAATTTTGTTATAAAATTGGCGTTATATGAAAACGAAAATATTGAATCTCCCTTCAGTTATAATTCATTTCTTAAAGAGTTTCCTAGAGATTTCTAGTTGATTCCCTGTTTCAAAATTATTTTAATCTCGTTATAAAATCATTTAATGAAAATAAATATTTGTCCAAATATAATGTCAGTGTGATACTTTTTTGGTTGCCTTGTTCTATTTTTTTTTTGTTTAAAATCGTTTATCGAGAATATTTAGTCGTTAAAAAGTTATTGTCAAATTAAAAGTCCCTAAATGTTTTTATTAAATCGTTTAACGAAAATATTCACTTGTCAAAATGAGTTATTCTGATTGGTCCGTTTTGAAAAGTTCGTCAAATGCCAGCACGAAATCGTTTAACGATATTTTCAGCAGTCAAAATGAATCTCATCCTGTCGTTTGATTAATTTCTTAACGATTTTTAGTTGATTCCTTCATTCAAATTTTTTAAAATCTCGTAACGAAAACAACTTTTTATCAAAGTTGTTTTTATCAAAGAAGTTTTATCAAAATTTCTTAGGTTGACTTATTTATTTTTTATTTTTGTTTAAAATCGTTTATCGAGAATATCCAGTCGTTGAAAAAATTATTGTCAAATTAAAAGTCCTTAAAAATTTTTATGAAATCGTTTAACGAAAATATTCACGTCAAAATGAATCATTCTCATTGGTCCTTTTTCCTTATTGAAAAGTTCGTTAAATCTCAATACAAAATCGGTTAAAGATATTTTCGGTCAAAATGAAACTCTCCCTATCGTTTAATTTAAGTCATTTCTTAAGATTTTTTTTAAAAAGATTTCAATTCAATTCAATTCAATTTCAAGATTTCTAGTTGATTCATTCTTTCTAAATTCTTTTTATCTCGTTGATAAAATCGTTTAACGAAAACCCATTTATCAAAGCATTATGTCAAAGTATGATCCTTCTTTAGTTGACTCATTATTTAATTCTTCTTTTGTTTTTAAATGTAGGTTTAAAATTGCTTAACGAAAGTTAACGAAAATATTCATTTGTCAAAATTAATCATTCTCATTGGTTCTTCTTGAAAAGTTTTTTAAATGCCAATTCAAAATCGTTTAACGATATTTTCAGCTGTCAAAATCTCTCCCCTTCATTTGATTAATTTCTTAACGATTTCTAGTTGATTCTCTCTTTCAATTTTTTTTTTAAATCTCATAACGAAAACAACTTTTTCTCAAAGTGTGATATACATCTTTGGTTGATTCATTTATTTTTTATTTTTTTGAAATGTTTAACGATAATATTCAGTTTTTGAAAGTATAAAATCTCAAATTAAAAGTCCCCAAAGATTTTTATCAAATCGTTTAACGAAAGCTAACGAAAATATTCACTTGTCAAAATGAATCATTCTCATTAGTCCTTCTTAAAAAGTTTTTTTTAATGTCAATACAAAATCGTTTAACGATATTTTTGGCTGTCAAAATGAATCTCTCCCCTTCGTTTGACTCATTTTTTAAGGATGTTTTTTTTTAAGATTTCTAGTCGGTTTCCTCTTTCAATTTTTTTGTATCTCGTTATAAAATCGTTTAACGAAAATTCATTTGTCAGAGCATATGTCAAAGCGTGATATCTTTTTCTTTAGTTGAATCCTTATTTAATTTTTTTTTGTTTTTAAATGTAGGTTTTAATGAAGGTTTAAAATCGTTTAACGAAAATATACATTTGTCAAAATGAATCATTCTCATTGGTTCTTCTTGAAATGTTTTTTAAATGTTAATTTATAATCGTTTAACGATATTTTCAGCTATCAAAATGAATCTCTCCTTATCGTTTGATTAATTTCTTAACGATTTCTAGTTGATTCCCTCTTTCAATTTTATTTGTTTAATTTCGTAACGAAAACAGTTTTTTTTGTCAAAGTGTGATATACTCCTTTCGTTGACTCATTTTTTTTTTGAAAAGGTTTAACGATAATATTCAGATTGTTGAAAGTATAAATTCTCAAATTAAAAGTCCTTAAATATTTTTATTAAATCGTTTAACGAAAATATTCACTTGTTACAATGAATCATTCTCATTGGTCCTTCTTCAAAAGTTTTTTAAATGTCAATACAAAATCGTTTAACGATATTTTCAGCTGTCAAAACGAATCTCTCCCCTTGGTTTGACTCATTTTCTCAAGGAATTTTTTTAAAAGATTTCTAGTTGATTCTCTCTTTCAATTTTTTTAAAATCTCGTAACGAAAACAATTTTTTATTTTTGATAAAAAGTTGTTTTCGTTACGAGATTTTTGTTGTTTTTATCAAAGAAGTTTTATCGTTTTATCAAAACTTCTTCGGTTGACTCATTTATTTTTTTTTTGAAATCGTTTTACGATAATATTCAAATTGTTGAAAATATAAATTCTCAAATTAAAAGTCCCTAAATATTTTTATTAAAGCGTTTAACGAAAATTAACGAAAATATTCACTTGCCATAATGAATCATTCTCATTGGTCCTTCTTCAAAATAATAATAATAATAATTTATCGATTGATGCCCAGGTTACATATTATAACAAACAGGACTATACAATAAAGTTTTTTAAATGTCAATACAAAATCGTTTAACGATATTTTCAGCTGTCAAAACGAATCTCTCCCCATGGTTTGACTCATTTTCTTAAGGATTTTTTTTTTAAATATTTCTAGTTGATTCCCTCTTTCAATATTCTTGTTATCTTATTATAAAATCGTTTAACGAAAATATTCACCGGACAAAGGAATCTCTTCCATTGATTGGTTTTTATATTATCCTATTTTTTTCTCTTTAAAAATTCTTGAAATCTTGTTATTGAATTTGGGTTTCTTATTTTATTTGTCTCGATATTTTTTGGGAGAAAGTCAAATAAATAGTTAAGTCATCGGTGCTAATTGGTGGCAATATCTCTCATTCGCAGTCTCGGACACTGAGCTCAAGCGAATAAAAGAGGCATTCAAGCGATCTGCCGGCACTGGGAACACCTGCCTCAGCAAAAGTGCCTTCATTCAGGATGTTCTCTGTGAAGGTGTGCCCCAGTCCATTGCAGAATGCCTCTATGCTGCCTGCGGTGGCACACAGAAGGGTATCTGTTTCAAGGAGCTCATCTGTGGCCTCGTGCTACTGGCCAAGGGGACTCAGGAGGAGAAAATTCGGTTTCTCTTCAATCTCTATTGCAATGAATCCGGAATGCATATTGTCAAGCATGATTTTATCCGGGCTCTGCAGACAGAACTGCCACAGCAGACGGTTATTAACAATAACAATTGGGTATCGCTTTTTGGTCAGACGGATCGGGTGACTTTTGAGCAGTTTAAATCTTGGATAACGATCCATCGACAGGGAACGGTGCTGTCCAGGTGGCTTTTGGTGGAGCCTTTGGTGAATCTGAGTTCGGAACTCGAGACTCCGACGTTCTTTCAGAGTTTGGCGGGAGTGACGCATCTCGAGGAGCAGGATATTCGGGAGTTGGAAAAGGTGTTCTGGAGATTGAAGGGATCAGCTGCCACGGGACAATTGGATTTGGAGAGTGTGAGTCCGTTGCTGAGTCCACCGGTTCCGCGGAATGCTCTGGCGGGAGTTTTTAATGCTTTCGATGAGAATCGCGATGGACACATTGATTTCAAGGAACTGTGCTGCGGCGTGAGTGCAGCCTGCCGTGGACCGAGTGTCGAAAGGAGTAAATTCTGCTTCAAAGTCTTCGATACGGATCGGGATGGTGTGTTGAGTCAGGAGGAACTGAAGCAAATGGTTGAGGTTCTGCTGTTTGTGGCTCAGGAAAGCAATAATTTTGCCTTCTTCCGGAACATGACGCACGAAACCGTGATGAAGGAATTGACCGAACGGGCTGAAAAGAATGAAGCCTTTGTCTTCACTCAGGAAGATTTTCTCATGTGGAGCATAGAGAGTCAGTTGAATCTGGTGGCGCAATTCCTGGAGCTCCTCTTTGAAGTGTGTCATGTGGTTTTTGGCCTTAGGCCACAGTGTCGTCATATGGAGTATGACATAGTCAAGGGATGGCTCTCGCGGGAGGTCAAGAGAGGCTACAAAATTGGACAATTTTGGTATTTGATCTCGTCAGAATGGTGGCAGAATTGGCTGCAGTACACACAAAATGTCCCACCATCTTCCTGTGCTCACTGCAAAGTCAGCCGAAATGGCTCTGGCGTCCCAGGAGCGGGCTTCGACGAGGCTGTGGTTTGCGATGAGAGCTTCACGTCAAACTCCACGGAATCCATGGGAGATCTCCTGACTGCTGGCGATTCAACGAGCCTGGGATCGTGCAGCAGTGGAATTTCCTACGGAAGGGCCGTCTCAGTGGCTCCAGGACCCATTGACAATCGTTCCCTAATCGCTCCCACCATCTACAAGAATGTTCCAACGCTCACGGGTGAGTTATCTTTTTTACGCTTCCAAATTTATTGTCACTTGCATCAACATGTCGTACATTTTTTATTTTGCAAATGTTCATTTTTCTGTGGATTTTTTTTTAAAAAGTTCTTTAGTGTTTCTAAATTAAACGTTTAAATGTTCGGATGCGTTTTTAAAAACGATTTCCAATTTCCAGAAATAATTCTAAAATCAGTTATACGTTTCCTGAAGCGTATTCGTGATTCCTGAAAAATTTTCGTATTGCTTAGTTGCGTTTTCGATTTTTTAGAAACGATTTTTTTCGTTTTTTAAAATCGTTTCTGTGTTCTGATGCGTTTTTAAAAACGATTTCATATTTCCAGAAACGATTCTAAAATCATTTATGCGTTTCCTGAAGCGTATTCGTGTTTCCAAAAGTATTTCCGTATTCCTTGGTGCTTTTCGATTTTTTAGAAACGGTTTTTTCGTTTTTAAAAATCGTTTCTATGTTCGGATGCGTTTTTTAGAAACGATTTCAAATTTCCAGAAGCGTATTCGTGGTTCCTGAAAAGCTTCCGTATTTCTTAGTTGCGATTTCGGTTTTTTAGAAACGATTTTTTGCGTTTCTTAAATCGTATTCGTTTTCCTTGGATGCATTTTCCAGAAACGATTTCAAAATTCCAGAAGCGTTTCTAGAATCGGTTATGCGTTTCCTGAAGCGTATTCGTGGTTCCTGATGAGTTTCCGTATTCCTTGGTGCGTTTTCGGTTTTTAGAAACGATTTTGTTCGTTTCGAAAAATCGTTTCTGTGTTACTTGGATGAATTTTCCAGAAACGATTTCAAAATTCCAAAAGCGTTTTTAAAATCGTTTATGCGTTTCCTAAAACGTATTCGTGGTTCCTGAAGAGTTTTCGTATTTCTTGGTGCGTTTTCGGTTTTTAAGAAACTTTTTTTTTCGTTTCGAGAAAAAATCGTTTCCATTTTCCTTAGATGCGTTTTTAGAAACGGATTGAAATTTCCAGAAGCATTTCTAAAATCGTTTATGCGTTTCCTGAAGCGTATTCGTGTTTCCAAAAGTGTTTCCGTATTCCTTAGTTGCGTTTTCGGTTTTTAAGAAACTTTTTTTTCGTTTCGAGAAAAAAACGTTTCTGTGTTGCTTCGATGCGTTTTAAGAAACGGTTTCCAATTTCCAGAAGCGTTTCTGAAATCGTTTATGCGTTTCCTGAAGCGAATTCATGTTTCCAAAAGTTTTTCCGTATTCCTTAATTACGTTTTCGGTTTTTTAGAAACGGTTTTTTTTTTTTCTTTTTTTAAACCGTTTCTATGTTCGGATGGGTTTTTAGAAACGATTTCAAATTTCCAGAAGCGTTTCTAAAATCGTATATGCATTTCTCGAAGCATTTCTGAATTTTCCGAAGTGTTTCCGGGTTTCTTGCGTCCCGTTTCCAGGTTCATTTCAATGTCATATTTACAGAAGCATTTCTAAAATCGTTTTCGTGTTTTCAGAAGCATTTCCGCGGTTCTAAAAGCGTTTCCGTGTTCCTTAATTGCGCTTTTCGTTGTTTCAAAACGATTCTGCGTTTAGAGAAATAATTCCGAGTTCCTTGGTTGCGTTTCCAGGTTTTAAGAAATGCTTTCGGGTTTTCAGAAACGATATTGTGCTCTTGTGTTCCTTGGATTCGTTTTTAAAAATAATTTAACATATCCAGAAGAGGTTCTAAAATCGTACATGTGTTTCTAAAAGCGTTTCCGTGTCCTTTGGATACGTTTTCGAGTTTACAGATACAATTGAGCGATTTGAGAAACTGCCAAATTTTCTATGGCCGTTTCTGCATTTTCAGTAGGTTTTTTGGGTTTCGAGAACTGTTTCTAGTGTTTTTTTCAAACGGAGTTTAAAAATAAATACTTAAACTTTAAACATTTCTTTGACTCTTGAACGCATTTTTGTATTTGTATATTTTTTGTGTTTCTAAAAACGTTTTCGTGTTCCTTAGATGCGTTTCTGGCTTTTAAGAAATCATTTCGCGTTTATTAGAAACTATTTCCTGTTTCCAAAAACATTTCCGCATTTCCCGAACCTCTTTCGTGTTTTCTGAGTGCGTTTTCAACCTTTTAGAAATGATTGTGCATTCTCAGAATCATTTTTTTAAATTTCCAGAAACGTTTCCGAGTTTCCAAAAGCTTTTATAGCGTTGCCTTGTTCCTAAGGTGCGTTTCTAGAACCATTTCTTTGTTTCTTGGATGTATTTCGGCATTTCAGGAACTCCTTTCGCGTTTCTTCAAGGGTTTCCGTGTTCCTTGAAAGCAATTCTGAGTTTTCAGTAACGACTTCATTTTTTAGAATCGCTTCCAAGTTTCTAGCAGCGTTTCGAGTGTTTCCCTGTTCCCTAGATTCGTTTTTAGAAACAATTCTGAGTTTCTTAGATGCACTTTTCTAGATTTTTTGTGTTTCTAAAAACATTATCGTGTTCCTTCGACGTTTTTCTGGCTTTTAAGAAATCATTTCGTGTTTATAGAAACTATTTCCTGTTTCCAAAAGCATTTCTGTATTTCTAAAATCTTTCCACATTTTCCGAAACGCTTCCGTATTTACTGAATGAGTGTCTAACCTTTTAAAAATTGTTTATGCGTTCTCGGAATCATTTTTAAGCTTCCAAAAACGTTTCCTTCCAAGTTTTTAGAAGCTTTTAAGATGCGTTTCTAGAAATATTTCTTTGGCTCTTGGATTCTTCAAGCGTTTCCGTGTTCCTTGAATGTGTTTAGAAACTATTCCATTTTTTTGTTAGAATCGTTTCCGAGTTTCCAGAAACTTCTCAAATTTCTAGAATAGAAGCATTTTCCTGTTCCTTAGATGGGTTTCTAGAACCGTTTCTGGTTTTTTCGGTTAATTTTTTTTTTGCATTTTTAGAATTGTTTCCATGTTTCTGAAAACATTTCTCTGGTTTCTGGATTCATTTCCGAGTTCTCAAAATCGTGCCAGCCTTTCTGGAAACGCTTCCACGTTTTTGTGAGCGTTTCCGCATGACAACTGAGGCGCTTTAGTGACTAAAAAATTTCTTTTAGTGCACTTGCTCTAAATGGTTTGGATCTCCGATCAATTGACTTGATTTTTTTCTTGTAACATTGTCAAAATACTTGTACGACATTTGCTGATTAAAGTGACTTCATGTCAACTTTATCTTGCAAGGTATCACAATAATTCCCCTTTTTATCAGTTGACCAGAGATATCAAAGTGAAAGTCATAGATTTCAGAGTTTGATCGCGCAAGACCCCCTGTAAATTCCCAAACTATATAGTCTCCCGGAAATCTTATCTCTTTTCCATGGCTATCTTCCACCTTCCAACAAAGATAATTTGTCTATATTATTTGGAATGTTAAACAAGGGAAAACCATGCATATTTTTTTTACTCTCCAATGGCCAGACTGTATTAATTTACCCCAAATATTTGGATATGGTAATATTGGGAAGTACAGAGAGAGAGAGAGAAAAAAAACCCAGGCAAAATAAAAACATTCTGCCCACTCACAATGATAAGCGAATCATGAAAACAAAAGCCTTTGTGGGTTATGCTTATGTAGGTCTCTGGTTTGTATTCTTTATTGAAGGCACGCTTATCATTTTGGCGATAATTGTTGTATAATTTGAATGCAATACTGTAATGGAACTCGAAGTGTCTTTGGAGAGGAATACCGATATAGAGCATTAATGTGATTGTTGCATTACCGTCTGGGAAGGTAATAAAGCAAATTGATACCGTTCCACCTGGTAGATCAATTTAGATTATTTTTTTAGCAAAGACACACACCAATTTTGAAAAATTTCGATGGGAAAATATTTGGGAAATTTAATTTTTTCTTATTGAGCTCTAGAATGTAATAATGGTGGATTTTACAGAGTTCTAACAAGTCGATAGCCATTTTCTTTTTTTTTTTTGGCATAAAATATATTGACTGGGAAAACTTCTTGGCGATGCGATAAGCCGAGACACTTACCAAATTCCTTGGAAAGGTTACAAAAGCATTACCGTCTGTGAAAGTTACAAGGCAAATTAATTCTAGTTCACTTGGCGGATCAATTTATTTTTTTTTAATCAAAGACACACACCAATTTTGAAAAATTTGGATGGGAAAGAATTAGGGATATTTAAATTTTCCTTATTGGGTGTAAATGTAAACACAAGTAGATTTTGATTCTCCAATAGCGTCTTGGATCAAAGGTAAATGGAACTCTATTTGCACAAAAAGTCGTTGATGTACGAAAAATTCAAATTCAATTTCGAAGTCATCCCGGCGGGACCAAAATACACAGTTGACATGATATACAATGTATTTACGACTTATTCGTAAAGGAAAAATACATAGTTACACATGTATTATGTATTTGATGAGGACTTGTCATTCAAAAATACAAGTTCACTCATATACACAGTATAAACTACGTATTTCTGTACTGAGGGTACATAGTTGTATGAAAACTCCGTATAAACTACGTACTTGTAACTGCAAAATAACTGTCAACACACACATACAGATGCACACGACCAAATGGCGACCAAACAAACTTGTCACATGCACCTGCCGTTTTCATTTCCAAATATTGACGAAATTATAGAAGTCACAAGGATTTTAATATATTTTATTCAACCAGAGATAACGATTGAACAATTTAGATAATCACAAAGTATCGTGTAAAAAAAAATATTTTGCAAAAACACTCACAGAATGGAATAAAAACACGCGTATTTTAGGTTTGCAACTTCTTTAATATTTTCACTTCACTATTTTCTACAGATAACACAGCATCGCATAATTATTATATTATTATAATCACTGAAATGACTAATAATTGTAACACATAATTTGTAAACAGAATATCCCAATGGAAAATATTTCCCGTTGTCAAAACAGCTGACAACACGCCTGCCAACAGCATTTTCTGTCATACGGGGTTTTTATTATATTTACGATGTATGTAATACTACGTATTTACTCTGTAAGAGATAATACTTCACACGGACACACTCACACCAAAGCACACTTCGGGTCTCATTTGGTGCAAATAGTACTGAGTAAAATGTATGGGCGTACATGATGATACTGAGTATTCGTACAACGTATATACACAGTTTATACGTAGTTTGGTCCCGCCGGGATACTAAATTTTCGAACAAAGTGGGGAAAATTTATCAATTGTCACACAAAAAAGCTGGCAAAAGAGTTACTCAGTGATAATGGAATGATTAAATTGGGACAAGAACGGTAAGCGTCGCTGTAGATATGGTAGATTTTGCAGTGTACTTTTTGAAGTGAAAGCCCAAGAAAAGACTTTACCTATTTTGTTACCCGTACTCGCAAGGTTGGCCAAAGTACTTCCTGCGCGAATTTCGAAGGTTTATTTGAAAAAGGAACTTACCTAAAATTCCGTTGGAAGTTCGAAAACTTAAAACTACAAGTTGCACAAAAGCTCATGGAAAGAACATTTATTTTAATGAATTTGAAATTCAGCTATTCTGATATCTTGCTATTCCACGTAAATTCACTTTTTGCAGCAAACGTTTAACCAGTATTCTTGACGATTAAAGTGTAAAGAATATCGAAAATTCGTACTGGAAGAGCAGTCAATGCTGAGGCGGCGAATACGTGAACTTGTACTTGAGACTTTCGATCGATTTTCGAATAGATTTAGCGTGGTTTTATATCGTGGAATAGTTATTACTGAAAAAAAAACCCACTATTTTCTCAGATTTCTGATGAAAAGAATTAAGTTCGAAATATTTTCGAAAGACTAAAGTAGACTCAGCAGCTTTTAATGCTGTAAATGATTTTGATTTTAGCCAGTGCTAAAACGGCAAATGTCTGAATTTAGAGTTTAGACTTACGGTCGATTTTCGAATAGGTTTGGCTTAGATTTGGAGTGCCTTTGCGTTTTTAGGTTTTCAGAAATGATGTTGGATTTTCAAAAACGATTCTATGCCTTTGAAAGATTGTTTTGCGTTCCTTTGCTGCGTTATTAGAAATGATTTCGCATATCCAGAAGCATTTTTAAAATCGTCTATGCATTTTTCGAAGCATTTCCGTGTTGTTTGGATGCGTTTTCGAGTTTTTAGTCACGAATGTGCGACTTGAGAAACAACTCCGTTTTCTATGACCTTTTTTGCATTTCCAGAAGCTATTTCGGGCTTCTAGAAGTGTTCCTGTGATTCTTCAACTGGTTTTTCGAAACAATTTTGTATTTCTTGAATCCATTATTGGTGCGTTTGTAGATTTTTTTTGTGTTTCTAAAAGCGTTTTCTTGTCCCCTTGATAAGTTTCTGGGTTTCCGAAAATGCTTTCGCTTTTATACACTGAGAGAAATCCGAAAAAGTTAAAATAACATTCCGGAAATGTTAATTTTACCCTGCAGTATTGATCCGAAATCGACGTAAACATTACCCTTTTTAGGTGTATTAGGTGTAAAAGGTACCATTTTTCATGTTAATTTTACCCTTAAAAAGGTGTAAAATTAAAATTAAAAAATGTTGATATATTTTTACACGTAAAAAGTGTTAAATTTATGAGGAAAAAATCTTAATCGCACCCTCTTTTTTTTCTCAGTGTAGAAACCGAGTTTCTAAAAACGTTTACAAGCTTTAGAAGTGTTTATAGCATTACTCATTACTCTTATACGTCAGTATTCTTGACGTTGTTGACGATTGAAGTGTCAAGAATACCGAAATTTGAAATGGGAGAACAGTCAGCGCTAAGGCGGCGAGTACGTGAACTTGCACTTTAGGCTTCCGATAGATTTTCGAATAAGTTTAGCGTGGCTTTATGTCTTCGAAAAGATACGTCTGTACAGAGCCATTGCGTCTCAGATTTCTTACGAAAAGAACTACGTTCGAAATATTTTCGAAAGAATAAATTAGATTCAGCAGATGTTATAAATTGGTATAAAATTTTAACCAGTTGCTAAATCCGGTCGGTAGATTTTCGAATACTTTTGGCTTGGCTTTAGAGTGATTTTTTGTTTCCTCGAAAGGTTACTACTGAGCAGAGCTAATATTTCACACTTTGTGTGAAAATGTAGTTCAAAAATTCGAAAATGAGTTTGAATTCTTCGAACATTAATGACTTTTTGTGCAAGTAGAGTTCCATTTACCTTTTATCCAAGACACTATTGTAGAATAAAACTCCAGCTGTCGATAAGAACACTGGTAAAAATAAAAGGGTCACCGATGACCCTTTGAAAGGGTCACTGCTTTGGCACCTATTTAACTCTGGAATAAACGAATAAAAACAATGAAAAAGTCATCTTTCAAGTGAACCTTTCAAAGGATCAAATATAATGCATTTTTTATTGAAAAGGGTTAATTTGACCCTTTTAATTTTACCAGTGATGATTAGCTCAAATGGTATGTGTCTAGGCTTACCATTAAGGTGATCCCATTTAATTTTATTAATCACAACGATATTTATTAAGGCAATTATAATTACTCAAGAGGAAAGAAAAGAAGAGGTTTGTCGTTGAAAAATAAAATTCGGTTGGTGTCTCGACTTATTATTTTATACAAAACAAGAATTGCACTCAACAAGAACTTCCTGATAAGAAGTCGCATTAATTTTGCGTTCAGGCGAAGGTGGACGTCTGAAGAGGGATTCAACGTTGGCACAGCACCGTGACTTTGAGCTAGTGCCGGATTCGCTGTGGAAGGCCCTGGCACTGTGGTACCAGGGTCCCCTTCCGCTGCCGCGTCAAGTGATCCAACCACCGGGAAATCCGGAAGTTGAAGTGGAGCTCTATCCGCTGAATCTGCGCATCCTCCGGCATCACTATCCGCCGAGTCAGGCGCAGCAGCAGCAACAGCAGAATTCGGTGGGATCCAATGCCTGGGGAATTGTATCCGGGGGCTATGGGGTGCTCAATACACCGAGTGGCCTTACAGGGAGTGTCACAGCAGCGAGTTTGGCGTCAAATATGCAACCGCCGAAGAAGTATTTGGCATATATGGCGGCCTTTAGCAAACTGGCCACGGTGAAGCAGGTTTGTGAGTTTCTGTGTCAGCGTCTGAAGTTGCGGCAGGAGGATGTGCGACTGTGGCATGTTCTGGGCGGGAGCCAATCGGGGAATTCGATGGTAGAGATGCCGTATTTGCTGGAGGAGGACAAGGCAACGCTGCAGGAACTCATGATCAATGACAATGATCAACTGCTGCTGGAGTGCAGGAATAAGGATCTCACGTGGCCAGAAGAATTGAGTGCTCTGACGATATCTGGGGCCAGTGGGGGCGCTGTTGGAGTAGGCAATCAGGAGAGACGTTCAACTGTTGCCTCCATCCATTCAGTGCATCCAGCTGGAGCCACAGGATTGCACAATCTGGGCAATACATGCTTCATGAATGCCGCCCTCCAAGTCATGTTCAATACCCAACCCTTGGCAAGATATTTCCAGCAGGATATGCATCTGTATGAGCTCAATATGGCCAATAAATTGGGCACGAAGGGACAGTTGGCCATGAGATACTCAGAATTGCTGAAGGAAGTCTGGACAGCTTCTGCCAGATCCATTGCTCCGCTCAAATTGAGATTCTGCGTAACTAAGCATGCTCCTCAGTTTGCCGGCGGGGGGCAGCATGATTCTCAGGAGTTCCTCGAGTGGCTGCTCGATGCTCTCCATGAGGATCTCAATAGGGTAATGGAGAAATCCTATTCGGAACTGAAGGATTCCGATGGGAGGGCAGATAATGTCGTGGCGGCTGAAGCTTGGCTACAGCACAATGCAAGGAATCAGAGTATAGTCATTGATCTCTTCTACGGCCAGCTCAAGTCCAAGGTGACGTGCTTGGGCTGTGGAAAGGATTCAGTTCGCTTCGATCCATTCAGTCTGCTCAGCCTTCCACTCCCAGTGGAAAACTATACCTACTGTGAAGTTCTAGGTGAGTCCAAAAAATTCTTTTAATTTTTTTCAGGTATCTGGACATGATTCCCTTGATTTTGTAAAAAAAAACTGTTTTATTTGAGGTTATGTCTGACAAAACCTCAAAGAAAACTTGTAAATTCAATGAAATGTGCAATTTCTCCAACAAATCAAAGTTTTGTAAGCCTTGTTTTTCAGAAAAGTAACAAAACACTTCTGAAACATTTAAAATAGCCGGAAACTGTTGAATTTTTAAGGTTAGAATGTGATAAAACTCAAAGAAAATAGAAGAGCATAACCTGAAATACCTTTCCAAATACCTCCATTTATTTCTCAATACAAAGATTTGCGGAAATACTTGCATTAACACGGAGAATTCTGCAGTTTTGTTTTGATATGGAATTTTAAGTTTTGAAGGTTATGTTCAACCATTGTATAATAATCTAGGTAGTAATATTACGGCGGTTTTGTTTACAAATGTGCTTTGAGACGTGGCACTATGGAGTCGCTAGTGTCTCAACGTTTGTCAAATTATTTTTCCCGCCGAGAGTCATTTTTCCTTCTTTTTCCTTAGTTGCCTCTCGGCAGTTGCATGGAATGGGTGGATATTGCTGCGTGCACTGCCGACGGCAATACACACACCTCACAATGCACACAATGCGCACACTAAGCCACCTCGCACTGAGCGATCAGGCGAGAGGAAGCGTGTGAATGTATGAATAAAATATTTTCTGTGAGAAGGATTTCATTGTTTCTCACTCATTTAGTGTCTCATAAGATTATTGATTTTTCTATGTGAAGATGTAACATTCATCATCCTATGCGGATTTCATTTGATTCTTTTTCCGTATGAGAATTAAAAGAAAATAGTAATTTTTATCGTAAGAAATGTTTTACTCTCAGCAAATAAAAAAAATTAACCACTCTCTCAGGAGATAAACCAATATTGCAGCTAGAAAACACATCATATTTATCAATAAAAACGCACCATATTAATTAATCAATGAAATATTTTATTTCGTTAAGTAAAATACCTGACGTTGAAAAGAAGTCGTTTTTTTTATAAAACTACATTGATTTACATACCCTTGTGCTTATATTTCCTTTAACGACAATATTTCATTATTTCTCTGCAATAATATTTTCTGATTTCTCGAAATATCTATCGACACTTCTAAAAATCTTCGCTGAATAAATTCTTAAAAAAAAAAAAAATAGAAAAACCATAACATAGGTATAGAGCTAGTGGGGCTATTGAAAGGCTGCAACAAATTCGGACAATATTTATTTAAAAAGTACTGAAATATGGGAAAAATGCAACTAAAGACAGGAAGTAGATATCTCTCACCGTTAAGCCTCTGTAACCATAAGAAACAATTTAAAAAAATAAATATTTCCGGCAGAACTAAGTTTCTGGGATTGAAAAAAAAATATGATTTTTTTTTTGACAAGGGAAAGTTTATGGGAAAAACTAATTTTTTGTGATATAAAATTTCTTTTTCAATCACTAAAATTTAGTTTTTTTCTACAGATTTTCTCTCAAACCATTTTGCGTGCTCACCTAAAAGACAAGAAATAATTTTCGAGATTAAGGAAATAATTCGAGATTAAGAAATAATTTTCTTGAATTATTCAAGATGGCAATTTTTGTGGCGATTAGTGTCGACGTCGACATGTTCAGCTGGACTATACATCCAAAACATATACAAAAATGAACAAAGTCACCACGGCCAATTTTGAGAAAAATTAGAAAAAAGTTCATTTTTGGCATATTTCAGTAGGATAGGGCACACATGAAAGGGAAATAAGAAAAAGAATAACATTATTTTCGAGATTATGTCATTTGGGGAAGGTCATGGAAGACCGAGAGGTCGATATCTCTTACAGTTTGAATTTTATATGGGTTAGAAAACTGAAAAAATGCCAAAAAACATCATTTTTAAAATAAAGCTATTCGTTACTCTACAGATCCATCCCAGATTGTGACCGATGCAATTTAGAAGCAAGATATTTAAAAAAAAAAACAGTAAATTTGACGAAATCCGTTAAAAAAGCCCTGCAGGGTGGTTGACCTTGACCTTGAATAATCCAAAATGGTGATGTAACCGGTATGTGTTGATGGATTAATGTTCTACTGGATTAAGTACAAAACATATCCAAAAATGAACGAAATCTTCAGGGCCAATTTTGAGATAGGTTGAATAAACCTATCTCAAAATTGGCCTATGGAGGGGATAGAAGGGATGACAGGGTGATTTAGGTAAGTTGGTTCGCTAGAGAATATTGACTTGTGGGAGTTGAGGGCTGTGATCGAAGATCGGAAGTCGATATCTCTTCACGTTTGGAAGCTAAGACGGTGAGCAATTCCAAAAAAAAAAATTGAATTGTGGAAAATGCTCTCTCGTGAAGCCCGAGCAGTTTAAAATAAAAGTTCACCTGAAATCAACTTGTTAAGTTTCCCTTTTCAAGAGTGTTTAATTATTTCTATGCATTAAGAGTTTCTGATTCAACGAGTTCAGGAATTAACACTTTAAGGACGATTGGAACACCGGTGTCCCATAAAGAAAATGAATTTTCCTAACTACCAAAAGCTATTTTTTTCTTATGTTTGTAAGTAATTGCAAAGTAGAAGGTTGAATGAATCTAGAATATTTTTTACAAGTGGCTTTCCTCTATGACGCGCGCGGCTACTTGAGCCATTTGTTTTTCTCTTCTCTTTGCTCATCATGCACTTTTTTAAAATAATTTTCCCACAATAAAAATGGATTAGTTAGCAAAATTATTTGTATATAAACCCGAAATTTTGAATCAATAAATCACTTCCACTTCCAATTCCACAATCATCGTGGTCCCATCGAGACATCAAGCTTTTGGTTTGAAGAAATACTTTAAATCCAAACAGCAATGGAAAACCAGCACCATTCTAAAGGAGCAGGAGAGCATCGCCAAGACCATCGAAAGGCTGCGGACGAACTTCAAGAAGGATGGCCCTAGCAAATGGAAAGCGCCTTACCTTGAAAACAAGGTTAAGGAGCTCAACTCATATTGGAGGCAGTTCGTGACCAACAATGCGACTCTCACATCTGAGCTCCAGGGAAGTCATCCTTATATCCTGCATAAATTATACCAAGAAACCAAAACCGTTTACGAGGATTTTATGCGAAAAATCAAAAACTGCCCTGAGTTTGAGAAAGACTCTAACTCAGAGTCGGACGATACTCCACCATCAGATGCGGGGTTACTTCGACCATCAAAACTTTCCAGTACTATGGAAGGTGTAACAGTGACGTCTGAATCTTCATCTGACGTCATCCCAACAACAACAAACACCAGTAGTTACACAGGCCGTGTACACTGGGACAATTCCACGTCAATACGACAGGGTTGCGACAACCAGCAACAACGCAGTTACTACTACTAGTTCCAGATGGAATCATCCCATCACCACGACTGAGCATCCGCTCAATACAACTACGCCAACTTGGAATCTACCTTCTACAACAACAGGGGTGAACAACTTTCCGAACAACTCTCCATTTTTGGGAAACGTCAATACCTGGCCATCTTGGGCTTCATATGGTGTACAGCCAGTCACATCAATCTACAATTCAGGGCAATATCTGCCACCTTACGGGCAATATGGTGGACAACAAGGCCATCTCCCGCTTGGCAAAAAACCCATTTGCCAAAACTCCCACCAGTTCAAATTCCAAAGTTTAACGGAATTTATAAGGATTGGTATAAGTTTTATGATGTCTTCAAAAGCGTCATACACGACAACTATAATCTGGGGAACGTGACCAAATTTCAATATCTTCTCTCTTACTTGGAGGGGGAAGCAGCAACCTTGGTTTCAACACTTCGGCTTAGCGACACGAACTACATCGCCGCTCTAGAAATACTGGAGGAACGCTACAAGAATCCCCGACGCATTATTACTTCTTACTTGGACATCGTCGTCGACCATAAAAAGTTGGAGCATCGCGTAGCAGAGGACCTTTCATCTCTTCATGGTGCCATTCGGGAATGTCTGACTGGACTAGCTAACATGGGCTACAAAACCAATGAATGGAACGCTATAATAGTGCACATCGCCATGAAGAAGCTGGACAACGAAACACAGCGTCTCTTTGATGAAAGTTTGGATTCCGCAAAAATAATGCCAACATTAAAAGTATTATTGGAGTTCTTGATGAAACGCCACCATAATCTGTTGAATTTCAACAAGGGCAAGAAATCAGCTAAGCCAGAGGCAGCTACAAGTTCAACTAACAAGAAAACCTTCCACTCCACAGTTCAGTCGTGTGGTATGTGCAAAGAACAACACTCAATAACTAAATGTAAAAAGTTCATAGAACTGAACACACTGAACCGGAAGAAAATGGCTGACAAACTGGACTCTGCGTAAATTGCCTCATGCATAAGCGCGATGAGAAATGCTTCAGCAAGAAAACATGCTACGAATGCCAAAAACCACACCACACTCTTCTCCACTTTAAGAAGGAGGCAGAGGAGAATGAGCAGTCCAATAATACAAACGAAACTGCTTCCGACACAGACACATCAAATGACGAAGAGGTCAAATCCCTTGCAATCCGCAAGGAACACACTGTCATGTTAGCGACAGCGCTCGTGAAAGTGAAATCAACATCTGGGCGGACGGAGTTACTGAAGAGCTCTTGTGGATCCTGGATCACAAGCAAGTTTCATCACCGAAGATGCCGCTCAGAGTCTTCAACTTAGGAAGAAACCGAATCAACACTACAATCTCTGGAATAGGAAAAACAACAGCTGGCTCATCCCGTTACAAAGTCCAGCTTACCATGGGTCCAAGATTTCCGTCATCTTTTGCGATGGAGATTTCCGCCTTCGTGCTACCGAAAATCACCAATTCTTTGCCAGAAAAGGCAATACAACTACAAAGCGAAGATAATCACGACAACAAAATTCTTGCTGATCCGACTTACATGACGCCCGGCCCAATTGAACTACTTTTAGGGGCTGACGTGTACACATATATCGTGGAGAATGACTTGAGGAAAGTCAAAGACGGACAGCTCACTATGCAAAATACCAAGCTTGGGTGGACCTTGATTGGGAAAACATCGACCACACCAGACTCTCCACGAGTAATAAGCATGATCTCTGTTATCAAATGGAATCAAAAACTAGACCAACATTGGGATATAAATGACGACACACCCAAGAAGGCAACTGATGTGACTACAGAACAACGGGCCGCTGATGGAAATGCTTTAGAGGTCCGCCCGCCCGCAAGACCCCACTTTGGGGGATTCTCTAAAATTGATGTAAAATCACACTCGGGTCCAGATGGAATAATCCAAGTGGCGACCGGAAGTTCAGAGGATATGAGAAGGATCGACCAGTCCATAAGCTCTGCCAATTATCTACGAACGTCCATGATCAAGATTCCGATCTTTCTACTCGTAACAAGGATTTACCTTCAGGATCTGAAACTGCAAAGGCCAACTCGACAGATGCTCCAGCCAATATCAAAAAGTCAAAGAGGCTCAGGAGAAAGAAGACATCTTCATTGGTTTTTAACTCAAAGAGAAGACAAGAATTGCTCCTTGCACATGGGCTACAACTATACTTCATGCAGTACTTATGTTTTACATGCTGTTAAGCACTATTTTAGCTACGTCTAACAACCCAGACAAACCCAACATCGAAGTTTTTATTCCAGAACCGGGACTTTACATTGAGAAGATGGGGGATTGCACGTCTACAACGTGGGAATCTTCAAGTGGAAATCACATATACAACAGCTGAATCTCAAAGAGATCAGGAACTAATCAACGCAATCTGGGACAAGATGTCATTGGCCTGCAAAACAGCAAGCGAAGCCGTGTCGGACGCTGATACTACTTGCACACATAACATCAATCATCCTCCAACATAAGAGGGATTATTTACTTGAGGAAATCAGCCGTATATCAGAAAAACAAGGTGTACGCAAAAACGTGGATTACTTGGCCAAGCAGTGACATATCTCTTTGGGGTTAATGATCAAGTATATGCAAGCATTGATCAACTCAAGGAGAGACAGGAAGACACACAGAAGCTGATCAAGGAACAATCATTGATGCTGAGTACAAAGGTGGATCTGTCCAACACCATAATAGAAAACAAACTTCCGGAAATTTGATGAAAAAATCATGCAGATCAACGAGGCCATAGGTGAAATGGCCAACTGGTATGTTGGAATAGACCACAACCGAGTGCGCATTGACATTTTAACCACCTACATCAATGCTGCTGACTGTTACGAGGAATTCGACAGGAAACTGACCAACATTCAACTCGCGAAAGATGGTAGGCTAGATTTACATAGCCTCGTCATGGGAAGAATTCTCCAAGACACCATTCAAAGGACATTGAGGCACATCGGTCCAGACTTAGATATACCCCGAAGGCAACGAGAGCCAAGTGACTATATCTTTCGGGACGGTGAACTTGTCATCTTCGGGAAATTCCCCATTCTCGAAAAGGATGAGTTTCACCTCATTCACATAACACCAATTCCCGTTGCAGTGGAAAACGGCACATTCATCGTGCCAGAAATAGAAGCAGACACAATGGGAATCGATTTCAACAAACAGATTTACTTCACATTAGAGGATGGACACAATCAGTGTTCTCCTATCGGTTCCGGGAAATACTACTGTAGACTAAGTCTCTTGCACAACATGGACCAGAACCCTAATTGTGTAATCGACGAAATATATCATCGACATCCAAAAACCAAATGTGAGATGATAGCCGTACGCTTAGAGGGGACGTTGTGGAAGAGGTTGGCAATGGAAAACACGTGGCTGTTCATTGCTTCACAACCTACGTCCGTTGCAGTCATCTGTAAGGGGCATCGAGAAGAGAAGCTGCTGAAGAATGCTGGAATTCTCCGGATTAAAGAAGGCTGCGTTATCAAAACCAAGAGGCAAACCCTTCATTCAACGATAGAACACCATATGAAGGCTTCTGCTACATACATTAAGCCTTTAGAGTTTGCAGTCGTAGAGTCTTCCGGACTCAGAAGATCGCTATAATTGATCCGAAGCCAATCATCAATGGGCAGAACTTATTCCACCAAGCCAAAAATGTGGAAGTGCCCGAACCACCAACATACGGAGAAATTATAACCCATCCAGCAGTGAGCAGTGGATCCATCTTGCTCATCATTGGTCTACTTTGTTGGATATCCCGGAAGCAGTGGAAAAGGCTCTGGAGCAAATGCCACAAACCAAAGGAAACACTAGCCGAGAAGTTTGGAAAGCTGCGGATTTCTGAACCAGCTCATACTGCCCCCGGCCAGGATGTTCATACATGAACAATATGCTAGTGAGCAAAGAGAAGAGAATTTATTAGCCCCTTGCGGTGCAACGACGAATTTATTAGCCCCTTGCGGTGCAATGACAATTGACACCGCACGGGCTTTCCTCTATGACGCGCGCGGCTACTTGAGCCATTTGTTTTTCTCTTCTCTTTGCTCATCATGCACTTTTTTAAAATAATTTTCCCACAATAAAAATGGATTAGTTAGCAAAATTATTTGTATATAAACCCGAAATTTTGAATCAATAAATCACTTCCACTTCCAATTCCACAATCAACAAGTCTCCAGCAATTTTCTATAAAATAAGTATTTAAGCTCAAAAATGGCGAATTTTTAATTCTCATACTGAAAATTGATTTCAATTATTTTTTATACTTCCAATTTTTTTTAAGCAAAACCCTTTTGGAAAAAAACTACAATACTCAAACATAATATTTTTCATTAGACTGAAAATTATTATTCATTGGTATTGTCAGAAAATTGATTTAAGTTTTTGGGCTATTTTTGTTCCTATCGCTCGTAGAGGCAAAAAATACACCGAATCAGACTCTGTTAGACTTTACAAGGTTAGATGTAAAAGTTTCATTTTCATTGTTGATTTTCTGTTCGTAAAAAGTGTCTCGTCCTTAAAGGGTTAAGGCTAATAGTGATATAAGAGGTTGCCTAATAAATTATCTAACAAGGGGAGGAACCAACTGTCTCCCGCGGATCGGGACGAAATTTGGCATGTAAGTAGGGTCCATATAGAAAGTTAACCAGCCACTGGCTTTTTACTGTGCGGCCATTAGAAGTAGTCATTGTGACCATTCATAGTCATGAATTTCTTATATATGAAAGATTCTTTTAACATTTGTTGCTATTTTTCTTTGACCTGAAAATGCGTTTTAATGATGTTAAAGCTTGGTTTGTGATTACTGATGAACGTCAGAACCCTTTCATGCGATACACCTTCATGGTAATGTCATAGGTCATCCGAGTAAACATTATACTTTTTCAAGGAAAATAATATTTTTAATATCAGCGAATTTTTCTTTCAGATTGTTTAAAAATAGCGAATGGGAAAATTTCTTATTCTTGTTCCTTTTTTTCCTCTTTAAATTTTACTGCTGCCGGATTTCTTTTTCTTTCTGGTAAGATCCACATTGCATACTTTTTCGTTTTCATTTTTTTTATTACAAAAATGATTGTTTTTTATTCATATCTCTGCCATTTTTTATTCGATTTTGATGAGTAAGTAGTCGTTAGGAAGGTCCCAATGAGCTTTGTAACATAACCAAAAATCATAAAAATCGGAAAATTACAACTGTCAAATTTTCAAGGTCAAAACTTTCAAAGCGATTTTAGCGCTACTAGAGGAGGTTTGACGATGTTTAAATATTTACAAAATTATAGAGCGGATCGAGACGTTTCATTTTCATATAAATATTAATGTTTATGTTTGGTCAAGTAGTTTTGCAGTTATGGACAGAAAAACCAAATGCAACTAGAAAATAATATTCTGTCCTAAATCACCTAAAGTAGCATATCGTGAAATTCTTTTCTTTCTAATAAAGTAGTATCCCGTTAATTGAATAAAAATATAACTGCAATAATCTTGCATAATTTCCATTAATATTCAAGGAAGTCTAATATCTATATATTGCATTGTTCGAATAAATAAAAGATAGAGTAGGAGAATACAAGGTATCAAAATTTTCTTATATTTTTTTTTTAATAAATTGTGTTCTTCCTGAAATTGTGCAAAAATTTTATATAACATGTTGATGATAATGATTACTTATGATAAAAAATCCAATATTTTTATATTGTATAGAAAATGTGTATTTTTGAAAATTTCAGACTAACTATTATTGTTTTTTTTTAATATTTTCCAAACATTTTCAAAGTAGAATTTTAAAAAGTAAATTAAAACTCATATAGACAAAACTAACCACATAATTTTAATGTAATTCGCTGTTAATGTAGTCAAACGTTAATTCAGCCGAAGAAGTATTTTTTTACCTTGAAAATTTGACAGTTGTAATTTTCCGATTTTTATGATTTTTGGTTATGTTACAAAGCTCATTGGGACCTTCCTAACGACTACTTACTCATCAAAATCGAATAAAAAATGGCAGAGATATGAATAAAAAAACATCATTTTTGTAATAAAAAAAAATGAAGACGAAAAAGTATGCAATGTGGATCTTACCAGAAAGAAAAAGAAATCCGGCAGCAGTAAAATTTAAAGAGGAAAAAAAGGAACAAGAATAAGAAATTTTCCCATTCGCTATTTTTAAACAATCTGAAAGAAAAATTCGCTGATATTAAAAAATTATTTTCCTTGAAAAAGTATAATGTTTACTCGGATGATCTATGACATTACCATGAAGGTGTATCGCATGAAAGGGGTTCTGACGTTCATCAGTAATCACAAACCAAGCTTTAACATCATTAAAACGCATTTTCAGGTCAAAGAAAAATAGCAACAAATGTTAAAAGAATCTTTCATATATAAGAAATTCATGACTATGAATGGTCACAATGACTACTTCTAATGGCCGCACAGTAAAAAGCCAGTGGCTGGTTAACTTTCTATATGGACCCTACTTACATGCCAAATTTCGTCCCGATCCGCGGGAGACAGTTGGGTTTCCTCCCCTTGTTAGATAATTTATTAGGCAACCTCTTATATCACTATTAGCCTTAACCCTTTAAGGACGGAGACACTTTTTACAAACAGAAAATCAACAATGAAAATGAAACTTTTACATCTAACCTTGTAAAGTCTAACAGAGTCTGATTCGGTGTATTTTTTGCCTCTACGAGC